>NC_134360.1:44483139-44806747 GCF_048569485.1 Anomaloglossus baeobatrachus | reverse complement strand
TATTTTCTGTCACCTAGGCTTTTGAAAGTGACTTCAAACACGGTGTGGTCCCTAAAAAAATGATTTTGTAAATTTTGTTTGAAAAATTAGAAATTGATGATAAACTCTGAACCCTTCTAATTTCCTAACACCAAAAAATTTTGTTTCAAAAATTGCGCTGATGTAAAGTACGCATGTGGGAAATGCAGTTTATTAACTATTTTGTTTGACAGAACTCTCTGGTTAAGGCCCGTTTCACACGTCAGCAGGGCTGTATTTGGCCTTCGTGCTGCCCTAGGCACTTTAAGTGGTCGCGCCCCTTACTGACAACGTAAAACTATGAATTTGGGCACATGACATCTATTTAAGGTGGATCTACTCTGTAACACACTTGACGGCCGTCCAATAGAAGCGGAGGGGCGGAGATGAGCGGGACGAACATACCGCCTACCTCCTTTCTTATTGCGGGCGGCCGCAGGTAAGGTGAGGTTCCTCGTTCCCGGGGTGTCACACATAGCGCTGTGTGCTGCCGCAGGAACGACGAACAACCTGCGTCCTGCAACAGCAACGATATTTGGGAAATGGACAGCGTGTCAACGATCAACGATAAGGTGTGTAATTTTGATCGTTAGTGGTCGCTCGTACGTGTCACACGCAACAACGTCGCTAACGAGGCCGGATGTGCATCACGAATTCCGTGACCCCCAACGACATCTCTTTAGCAATGTCGTTGCGTGTAAAGCACCCTATTAGGCTATGTGTCCACGGGACTTTGTACCTGCGGATATTAAACATTTAAAAATTGTTCAAAAGACCCCTTAGAAGTGCACAGCTCAGGAGACAGGACTATGACTTTCTACAGCATCCGCTTTGCATGCTCTTCTAAAAGAGCTTTTCAGCTGTGGTTGGGGGGTCTTTGGACCAGATTTCTCACCAATTTCTCAGAATTATTGGGCATAAAATATAAAAAAAAACAAAAAGTTCAGTTACTCTTTGAGGTGCATTTAAAAAGCTAATCAGAAACCGAATGATCTATCTAAACCGGCTGTCAGATCACCCAGAACACAAGCAAAAGGTTTGTTTGTCGGGTGAAGTGATTTTTCCATTTACATAAACAAACATTTATATAAGGGACGATTCCACTACAAAAATCACACACAGTTTAGCTTAAAATGGGTTGTCCGGTCTAGAATGACAAGTCTGTAGTTCGACTATGTGTCCCTCTATGACTGCAGACCTATGAATCCTCCCAGCGCACTCATGGTGGTCAAGAATGTGATATGCAGACTCCTAGTGAGAACTCCATAGGTAAGTGTGACGACATGGACTCTCATGGGTTAACGTTTCTTAAAATCCAGCCAGACAGCAGGATAGATTGTCTATAGATGGGGGAGAAGTCCCTCATTGTTTTTAAAAGACTCTTGTTGACTCAATGTAATTGTGTTGGCCACTGAAAGCTAGACTATTGTTCTCCAGACATTTCCAGTAACCATTGTATTGTAGCTGTGTATTGATAATGTAATTACCTTAGTAGCCATTGTCTAGTCAGTGACTCCCAGTTTACATGTACACCCTCAGCCTTTCTAAGCACATCATTTGAATGAGCATTGTCCATGTAGCTTGAAATTCGTCCAATGGGAGAAGCAATCTTGTCCAACCAATGGATGAGGACGCAGTGTGTCCAGGGGGAGGGCTGTGGCTATAAGAGAGGACTTCTTTAAGCCACCAGGTTGTTGATGGTGGATGGATTGAGTCTAAGCTCTTTGGAGCTGACTGGAGGATCAGGACATCTTATGGCTTCAATCTAGGGACTCCGGATCCTCTTTGGAGACCATATCCACAGCCTAGGGATTTCGACTCCGGCTGCCAGGATTGTAACATCAAACCAGGACTACCTAAGGAGGACACGCAGGTTGGGACAGTTCAGTCACCTGTTACAGACTCTGCAGACCTCAGACAGCTTGGAACCTGTGAGGCATGGACATTCTAAATCCCTGGTGAGCCAGCGGAAGGGTGAGACTCTGTTGCCTGTTACATTTGTGTGTTTTGCTGGTTATGCGTTATGTGCCGTTAATTGTTTGGGAATCCAATAAAGTCTAATTATTGTGGTTCCCTAACCCTGTGTTGTCTGAGTAGTGTTACGCCCACGGTTAAGGAGGCCGGCGTTCAGTTGGGATGAGCCCTGAGCCACGCTGTCTTTCTAAAGGCGGCGGGTTTTAGTGGACGAGAGCGCCCACTGAGCCCCGTGTCTCCACAATTGGTGGCAGCAGTGGGATACTACTCAGCCTGGTTTACCCAGGGTAGCTGCAGTGGACTGGTGTTTTCGGACACCGTCCAGGGCTCAACAACCAGGGAGACACATAAGCATACCCAGCAGGCCATAGGGGAGGCATTCAGGTTTCGGACGCTGCCATGTCCAACCCCACCAGCTCAGCCATGGGACAAGGACAAGAGAGGAGTTACGACCGCTGCAGTAAATGGATGCTACAGGATCTGTGCCAGAGGCGAAAGATTATCTACTGGAACGCTGAGACTCGGTCAGCCTTGATCCAGAAATTAGTCCATTGGGATGCCCAGAATGATGCAGAGGACGATGAGGATCCCGCCGATATTGACCCGGAGGATTTAAACTATGTGCCACATCATGGATCTAGTGACAATCGGAAATCAACTTTGTCCAAAATGGCCCAAGCCACAGCATTGTTGGATGCATTGGGGCCTAGAGCCTCAAGAGAAGAGAGGGCTTGGGTTATGGAATATGTTTATGGGATTCCAGCTGCCGTACTGCTAGCACCAGCCGGTCGAGAAGGATGGTCCCGCTACCCAGCAGAAGCTGCACCAAAACAAAGAGGCCGCATGCTTGGAGCCCATCTGCCAGTCCAACCAGTCAACATATGCCGAGATGAACCAACGAGACCTGAGGAATGCTACTCCCAAGAAACACCAATAGCTGAGGAAGTGGTTTATCCAGTCCACACCCTACGGCAGGTCGGACAACGTACACCAGCCAACCTCCATCCCCACATCCAGATGGTCAAGGTCGGTGATATACAGGCTCAGGGACTTCGAGACATTGGATCTTCCATCACTCTGGTAAGCCCAGTTATTGTTTCCCCAGAAGACCCTGTACTGGATTCCCAATTATCCATCTCCCTGGCTGAGGGCCAGCGCTCAGACATTCCTCTGGCATGTGTGCAGTTGGACCTAAGGACTGACCAGGGAGAGGTCGAGGTGGAGATTGTGAACAGCCTCCCCATACCTGTCATTGTGGAGACTGACCAGAGCAAGGCTGATGTGGAGCTTATGGACACCGTCCCCACACCAGTTATTTCGGGAAAGGACCAGGGAGAGGTTGATGTGAGACTTGTGAATAGCCTCCCCACACCTGTCATTGTGGAGACTAATCAGAGCAAGGCTGATGTGGAGCTTATGGTCACCGTCCCCACACCAGTTACTTTGGGGTCTGACCAGGAAGAGGTCCATATGGAGTTTATGGACAGCCTCCCCACACCTGTTGTTTCGGGGTCTAGCCAGGAGGAAGTTGAAGTGGGGTTCATAGATGGCCCCACCAAGCCTGATGTTTCGGATACCACTCAAAGGGAAGTGAAAGTGGGGCTTGTGAATTACCTGCTCACACCAGTCATTTTGGAGAATGACCTAGGACAAGGGCTATCCAGTCAGTTTGAAGCAGCCATCACCCACCTCCAAGCCAAGCAGGACCCTGATGTGGATTTTTCTAACATCTTTTCCAGGGATGGTTTACATTCCCGGTCTCCAACATCCACTTCTGAGCCAAGAACCGTGAGTAAGCCTAACCACACTGTGGCTATTGACTGGGGAAGGATTGATAGTGGGAGATTTGTGCAGGCCCAACTCATGGACCCCACCTTAGTGCTTGTCCACAATATGGCTGCTCAACTTGGGGGAGGTAATCAGGGGGAGGTGTATAGATGCAAGCCTCTGTTGCTGACCTCACCATTAAAAAGGACAATGCCGTCAAGAGGAGAAGGATGATCGGAAGCCTATCATGTCTGGCTAATATTAAGAAGGGGGAGGAATGTGACGACATGGACTCTCATGGGTTAACGTTTCTTAAAATCCAGCCAGACAGCACGATAGATTGTCTATAGATGGGGGAGAAGTCCCTCATTGTTTTTAAAAGACTCTTGTTGACTCAATGTAATTGTGTTGGCCACTGAAAGCTAGACTATTGTTCTCCAGACATTTCCAGTAACCATTGTATTGTAGCTGTGTATTGATAATGTAATTACCTTAGTAGCCATTGTCTAGTCAGTGACTCCCAGTTTACATGTACACCCTCAGCCTTTCAAAGCACATCATTTGAATGAGCATTGTCCATGTAGCTTGAAATTCGTCCAATGGGAGAAGCAATCTTGTCCAACCAATGGATGAGGACGCAGTGTGTCCAGGGGGAGGGCTGTGGCTATAAGAGAGGACTTCTTTAAGCCACCAGGTTGTTGATGGTGGATGGATTCAGTCTAAGCTCTTTGGAGCTGACTGGAGGATCAGGACATCTTATGGCTTCAATCTAGGGACTCCGGATCCGGTTGGAGACCATATCCACAGCCTAGGGATTTCGACTCCGGCTGCCAGGATTGTAACATCAAACCAGGACTACCTAAGGAGGACACGCAGGTTGGGACAGTTCAGTCACCTGTTACAGACTCTGCAGACCTCAGACAGCTTGGAACCTGTGAGGCATGGACATTCTAAATCCCTGGTGAGCCAGCGGAAGGGTGAGACTCTGTTGCCTGTTACATTTGTGTGTTTTGCTGGTTATGCGTTATGTGCCGTTAATTGTTTGGGGATCCAATAAAGTCTAATTATTGTGGTTCCCTAACCCTGTGTTGTCTGAGTAGTGTTACGCCCACGGTTAAGGAGGCCGGCGTTCAGTTGGGATGAGCCCTGAGCCACGCTGTCTTTCTAAAGGCGGCGGGTTTTAGTGGACGAGAGCGCCCACTGAGCCCCGTGTCTCCACAGTAAGGATGGTTGACCTTAGGGAGATCAACATCCAGCACCGCGGAGACACCATCACGTGTTTCTCAACGCTGGCAGGAAACTAGCCAGGTCTTTCACCGGGAAGGAACAACCACGGGAAGGGCAGTCTCCAGTCAAGGAGACCACCTATGCCAAAACATGGTATCCATCCACAGACAGCTGTTTTGGGGTATTTGCCCCTCATCAGTGTGGAGTAGTAAACTGGCTAGCAAATGGTGCTCCATGGTGCTGGATGTTGATCTCCCTAAGGTCAACCATCCTTACCTATGTAGTCTTCTACTAGGCATTGCTCCCACTAGCCAGTTTCCTACTCCACACTGAGGGGCAAATACCCCAAAACAGCTGTCTGTGGATGGAAACCATGTTTTGGCATAGGTGGTCTCCTTGACTGGAGACTGCCATTCCCGTGGTTGTTCCTTCTCGGTGAAAGACCTGGCTAGTTACCTGCCAGTGTTGAGAAACATGTGATGGTGTCTCCGCAGCTTCCTTGTTTTCCTAGTAAGAACTTGTCTAGTGGATAGGGCCTCATTTAAGTAGCGCACGTTTTGCGACATTTTCCGAAAACCGTGGCGTTCTCATTTTTCGGGATCTATGGCTCAGTGACGGCTTATTTTTTGCGTCTCGAGCTGTCATTTCTAATCGTAGTAGATTTTTTGCGCAGACGCTAAGTTTTGATAGCCTGTTATTGCATTTTGCGTAAAACTTGCGGCGACCAAAAAATGTAATTTTGGCGTTTGGTAAACGGCGTAGTGGCCAAAAAAATTCCAATCAGATTAATTGATTTTATACTTTGATAGATCGGGCATTTCTGAATGCGGCGATACCAAATATGTGTATATTTATTTATTTTTTAACCCTTTAATTTTCAATGGGGGGATAGGGGGGTGATTTGAACTTTTAGGTTTTTTGTTTTATTTTTTAAAAAATTTTTTTTTACATTTTTATTTTACTAGTCCCCCTAGGGGGCTATAGCGATCAGCAATCCGATCGCTCTTATCTATCTGCTGATCACAGCTATACAGCTGTAAACAGCAGATTCAGTCACTTCCTGTTTCTCTCTGCTCCCGGCCAAGGGAAAACGAAAGTGAAACTTCATAGCTGCAGGCGTCATCACATGACCCTGTGCTATGATGGCAACCACCGAAAGTCACGTGATCACTCATGGGGGCGGCGGTAAGTAAAAATCATGGCCGCGCGCACATAGATCTCGCTGCCAGACTTTGGCAGCAAGATGTAAGGGGTTAATGTTAGAGGTGGAATGCGATTCCACTCGTAACATGCAGGCACACATGTCAGCTGTTGAAAAAGGGACACGCTCCATGATGGATATATCCGTCCATGGTCGTGAAGGGGTTAAAGAAGCACTCCGGTCATTTTTTCCCCTAAACCTGAGTAAATGTTAGTGTAGTTTACGGTCCGTGATAATTCACTCAATGATCGCCGTTTTCTCATGTCCCCGACTCCATGATGACTTCACATCCACATCTCGTCTCTGCAGACTTCCCTCTTCTCCGGTCTTCTGCAGCACATCTCAACATGGTGGCCTGTAAAATAATAATGTCATTATAATGTTCCTGAATAACAATAACCACAAACGCTGTGCCATAAATAACCCTATGCTGTGAAAAAAATAACTGCTCCTCACTGCGCTCCCCACAAAAGAATATTACTCCACACAATCCCTCTTAATGTACATGACCTCCACCCTATCTTCTCCTATAAAATATTCCCACCACACCGTCCCCACTTATATACTTTTCCCACCACACCGTCCCCACTTATATACTATTCCCACCACACCGTCCCCACTTATATACTATTCCCACCACACCGTCCCCACTTATATACTATTCCCACCACACCGTCCCCACTTATATACTATTCCCACCACACCGTCCCCACTTATATACTATTCCCACCACACCGTCCCCACTTATATACTATTCCCACCACACCGTCCCCACTTATATACTATTCCCACCACACCGTCCCCACTTATATACTATGACCGCCACACTACCCCATATAAACTAAAACACCACCCTGCCTTCCCTTATAAATTATACCCACCACACCTTCCTCAATTATGAAATATGATCTGCACACTGTCCTCACATCATGCTGCCCCCTCCTCACAATGTCCCATGCATGCTGCCCCTCTCCATGCTGAGCCTCCCATGCTGCCCCTTCTTAATGTACTCCAAATGCTGCCTGCCCCTTTTCCATAATGAGACCACCCTGCTGCCCCACTCAGCACACAGACACCACCACGCTGCCCCACTCAGCACATAGAGACCACCACGCTGCCCCACTCAGCACACAGAGACCACCCTGCTGCCCCACTCAGCACACAGACACCACCACGCTGCCCCACTCAGCACACAGAGACCACCACGCTGCCCCACTCAGCACACACAGACCACCACGCTGCCCCACTCAGCACACAGACCACCACGCTGCCCCACTCAGCACACAGACCACCACGCTGCCCCACTCAGCACACAGACACCACCACGCTGTCCCTTTTCCATAATGAGACCACCCTGCTGCCCCACTCAGCCCACAGACACCAACACGCTGCCCCACTCAGCACACAGAGACCACCACGCTGCCCCACTCAGCACACAGAGACCACTACGCTGCGCCACTCAGCATACAGAGACCCTTGCGTTACTTCACATTTCATACCGAGTCCCCTACATTGATCCACTCCATATTGAACCCCCCATAATGACCCGCCCATACTGAACCCCCATGCTACCCCTTTTCCATAATGAGCTCCCAATGCTTCCCCCTCTCCATACTAGTGAGTTGATACTCGGCACTTCTGGGGGGGGAACAAGGAGGGTCCAAAACCGCCTCAAGTAGATCTAGAAACTTGGCGCTCGATCAATGTGAATAGTGGTTTTTATTGTGAAGAACTTGTAGGACTACATAGACAGTGGTGGACACCAGGTCATACCCAGCCACGCCGCTCGTCACGCTACTATATCTTCTGAGGACCCTCTGCACGCACACTGATGAAGGTCTTTTTACCGAAACATCTGCGCTTTGCTGGTCCTACAAGTTCTTCTCAATAAACACGGTTCACATTGATCTTGGGTGCCAAGTTTCTACATCTACCCCTCTCCATACTGAGACCCCAACATACCGAGTCCTTATACTTTTCCCCATCGATTTTGTTCCTTGCACTATCCCTCCCTCTGTAAGCCCCCCTAACCCCTCATCTACAGCATTAGGCCCCCTACAGCAATATGCCCCCTAAACCCCCCTTCCTACAGCAAAAGGCTCCCTAAACCCCCCCTCCTACAGCAAAGGGCCCCCTTAAACTCCCCCCCCATCAGCAACAGGCTCCATTAACCCCGCCCAACAGCAACAGGCTCCATTAACCCCGCCCACCAGCAACAGGCTCCATTAACCCCGCCCAACAGCAACAGGCTCCATTAACCCCGCCAACAGCAACAGGCTCCATTAACCCCGCCCAACAGCAACAGGCTCCATTAACCCCGCCCAACAGCAACAGGCTCCATTAACCCCGCCCCAACAGCAACAGGCTCCATTAACCCCGCCCCAACAGCAACAGGCTCCATTAACCCCGCCCCAACAGCAACAGGCTCCATTAACCCCCACAACAGGCTCCATTAAACCTCCCCCCCAACAGCAACAGGCTCCATTAACCCTCTTCCTACCGCTACAGGCTCCATTAACCCGCCTCCTACCGCAACAGGCTCCATTAACCCTCTTCCTACCGCAAGAGGCTCCATTATCCCCCCTCCTACCGCAACAGGCTCCATTAACCCCCCTCCTACCGCAACATGCTCCATTAACCCTTCTCCTACCGCAACAGGCTCCATTAGGAGGAAGACAGGGCAGCGTGCGGACATCAGTATGGGCGTTACAGCAGGAACATTCCATCATGGGTTATATATATATCTAGCTAGATAGATAGAGATATATATATAGATAGATAGAGATATAGATTATATATATATAGCTAGATAGATATATATATATATAGATATATATATAATCCATATCTCTATCTATCTAGCTATATATATCTCTATCTATCTAGCTATATATATATATATAATCTATATCTCTATCTATAGCTAGATAGATAGAGATATATATAGATAGAGATATAGATTTTATATATATATATATATATATATATATACATACATACATATATAACAGTGTTTATATATATATATTGTCACGCTACCCGGGTCCCGACGTCGTTCCTCACTCACCGCTCCGGTCCCCAGGTCCCCTGCCTCCAGCCACAAGTCCTCCTCGGCACCGTTCCCTGCTCTGGCCTCCGGCACCCGGGCGTCTCGCATGCGCATTAGGGCGCGCGCAGTCACTGACCTCCTCTTAAAGGCCCAGCACTCCCTAACAGGATATTGCATCAGTCAGGTATATTGGGAGCTTCCTGCCTGGAGGGCGTCGCCTGTTCTACGAGTTCTATAGCTAGGAGTCCAGGTCCCGCTTGCTGTGTCTTGCATTAACACTGTCTTCCACAGAACCAGTTCTACCAAGTTAACCTGGTCTTGTCCACAACCTGTCCGAGAGGTTCTGCGGGGACTGTCCTGCCAAGCTATCCTGACCTGGGCCACAACCTGTACAATTGGTCCTATGGGGACTGTCAGCTGAGACTCCACTATCTTCTCCAGCCTGAACCCACTTCCTATCCTCGGCTTCACCTGGTGACCCCTGCCTCCTTCTGGTTGGACTCTGCTCACGTCTGCCGACTCAACCTGGCACCAGTACCTGGGCACCGTGATTCAACCTGGCACCAGTACCTGGGCACCGTGATTCAACCTGGCACCAGTACCTGGGCACCGTGATTCAACCTGGCACCAGTACCTGGGCACCATGATCTAACCTGGTACCAGTAACTCTGTGTCCTCAAGGACTTCCTCATTCCTGCTTCTAGAAGGACTCTGCCCTTGCCCCACCTTCTGCTCCGGCAACCGTGTCCCTGGACCCTCTGGTAGGCTTGCAGGACTATCCCAGTCTAGGGGTAGCTCTAGCTGCTTCGCCGGAGGTGACAGGAGCACGGTCCAGAGGATCCACCACCCGGGCGTAACATATATATAGATGCCTGATGGCATTTTATTGAGTATATATATATATATTGCTGTTCTGCATAGGCTTAAAGGGAACCAAACATCAGGTTTTTCGTGTATAAGGTGCAGCCAGTGCTATACTGGCACTATCATGCACAGTGTGTACATACCATTAGTGGGCAGCTCGGGTGTTTAGGAAGAGAAATCCAACTTTATAAAGTTTGAAAATTCGTACACTTTTTGATTGACATGTGCACCTCTTTCCTAATGTCCGGGCGTGTTATACACTTGTATCCCCACCCCCCCGCCGCCTGTCCCTCCCTCTCACTGGCCGGTATGTAAATTTCTCTCTTCAGAAACATGACGCTGGAGTTGGGACGTGCGCATAGCGCTGATCTCCGGCGCCATGTTTCTGAAGCCCGCAGTATCGTGCAGCCGTGTGCCGGTGTCCGGGGGCGGTACAGTAGCTGCAGGTAATCGCGTCCTCCCATCAGCTGATCTCCAGTCCTGTTGCGAACGAGCGCGCTCCCGCGGTCACAACAGGATCTGAAGAAGCGAGGGCGCATGCGCCGCCCTCTCGTGCACACGGCTGCACGATACTGCAGGCTTCAGACACATGGCGCCGGAGATCAGCGCTATGCGCACGTCCCAACTCCGGCGTCATGTTTCTGAAGAGAGAAATTTACATACCGGCCAGTGAGAGGGAGGGACAGGCGGCGGGGGGGGGCGGGGATACAAGTGTATAACACGCCCGGACATTAGGAAAGAGGTGCACATGTCAATCAAAAAGTGCACGAATTTTCAAACTTTATAAAGTTGGATTTCTCCGCCTAAACACCCGAGCTGCCCACTGATGGTATGTACACACTGTGCATGATAGTGCCAGTACTGCACTGGCTGCACCTTATACACGAAAAACCTGATGTTTGGTTCCCTTTAAATCCCCTCAGTCAGATAATAACAGAGTCTGGCTATGGATACAAGTTCAAGAGTGGAAGCATCATCAGCCACCTGCTCTACATGGATGACATCAAGCTGTATGCGATAAATGAACGAGACATCAGTTCACTCATCCACCTGACCAGGATATACAGCGAAGACATTGGGATGTCCTTCGGACTGGAGAAGTGTGGCCGGCTGGTCATAAAGAGAGGCAAGGTAGTAAAGACTGATGGAGTAGAACTACAGGCAGGGCACATAGCAGATGTACAAACCTGCTACAAGTACCTTGGCATCCCACAGGGATACAGTAACCATGATGAGGAGGCTAGGAAAGCAGCAACATCCAAATACCATCAAATGGTAAGACAGGTCCTAAAGAGTCAGCTCAATGGGAAGAATAAGATCCGCGCCATCAATACATACGCTCTGCCAGTTATCAGATACCCTGCTGGCATAGTGGGCTGGCCAAAAGAAGAAATGGAAACTGCAGATGTGAAGACCCGGAAGCTCCTCATAATGCATGGTGGTCTCCACCCCAAGTCAAACACCCAAACATTGTATACCAACAGAAAGGAGGGTGGTCGAGGCTTGATAGGTGTCCAAGCCACCATCATGGATGAAACAAGAAGTATCCAGGAATACATCAGAAAAATGGCACCAAAAGATGAAATGCTGAAGGAGAGCCTAAGACAGCAACAACAACAGTCCGAGAAGGAAGAACAAGAACATGAAGTGCCATGGCAAGACAAGCCGCTGCATGGGATGTACCATAGACAGATAATGGAGGTGGCTGACATGAAGAAATCCTACCAATGGCTGGAGAAAGCTGGACTCCAGGACAGCACAGAGGCACTAATCATAGCGGCACAAGAGCAGGCACTAAGTACCAGATCCATAGAAGCAGGGATCTACCACACAAGACAAGACTCAAGGTGTAGACTATGTAAAGAAACCACGGAAACAATCCGACATATAGTGGAAGGATGCAAAATACAAACAGGAACAGCGTACACCGAACGCCACAACCAAGTAGCGGGAATTGTATACAGGAATATCTGTACAGTGTATGGGCTAAGTCCCCCTACGTCCAGGTGGGAGACCCCAGAAAAAGTGGTGGAGAATGAAAGGGCTAAAATCCTGTGGGACTTCAAGATCCAGACGGATAAGCAAGTGGTAGCTAACCAACCAGATATCGTAATAGTAGACAAGGATCAGAAGACAGCAATGATAATAGATGTGGCAGTGCCTAATGACAGTAACATCAGAAAGAAGGAATATGAGAAGCTGGAGAAATACCAGGGCCTTAAAGAACAACTGGAGAAGATGTGGAAGGTGAAGGTAACAGTGATTCCAGTGGTGATAGGAGCACTTGGAGCAGTGACCCCTAAGTTGGAAAAATGGCTGCAACAGATTCCAGGAGCAACATCTGAGCTCTCTGTCCAGAAAAGTGCAGTGCTGGGAACAACTAAGATCCTGCGCAGAACCCTCAAACTCCCAGGCCTCTAGTAGAGGACACGAGAATGAGGAAGGACAAATAACCACCCACAGGGGGTGAGAAGGTAGTTTTTTATATATATATATATATATATATATATATATATATATATATATATATATATATATATCAGTGATATGAAAAAGTTTGGGCACCCCTATTAATGGTAACCTTTTTTCTTTATAACAATTTGGGTTTTTGCTATTTCAGTTTCATATATCTAATAACTGATGGACTGAGTAATATTTCTGAATTGAAATGAGGTTTATTGTACTAACAGAAAATGTGCAATCTGCATTTAAACTAAATTTGACAGGTGCAAAAGTATGGGCACCTCAAGATAAAAGTGACATTAATATTTTGTAGATCCTCCTTTTGCAAAAATCACAGCCTCTAGTCGCTTCCTGTAGCTTTTAATGAGTTCCTGGATCCTGGATGAAGGTAGATTTGACCATTCTTGTTTACAAAACAATTCCAGTTCAGTTAAGTTTGATGGTCGCTGAGCATGGACAGCCGCTTCACATCACCCCACAGATTTTCAATGATATTCAGGTCTGGGGACTGGGATGGCCATTCCAGAACATTGTAATTGTTCCTCTGCATGAATGCCTGAGTAGATTTGGAGCGGTGTTTTGGATCATTGTCTTGCTGAAATATCCATCCCCTGCGTAACTTCAACTTTGTCACTGATTCTTGCACATTATTGTCAAGAATCTGCTGATACTGAGTTGAATCCATGCGACCCTCAACTTTAACAAGATTCCCGGTGCCGGCATTGGCCACACAGCCCCAAAGCATGATGGAACCTCCACCAAATTTTACTGTGGGTAGCAAGTGCTTTTCTTGGAATGTCCTGTTTGTTGCCTCCATGCATAACGCCTTTTTGTATGACCGAACAACTCAATTTTTGTTTCATCAGTCCACAAGACCTTCTTCCAAAATGTAACTGGCTTGTCCAAATGTGCTTTTGCATACCTCAGGCGACTCTGTTTGTGGCGTGCTTGCAGAAACGGCTTCTTTCGCATTACTCTCCCATACAGCTTCTCCTTGTGCAACGTGCGCTGTACTTTTGACTGATGCACATTGACACCATCTGCAGCAAGATGAAGCTGCAGGTCTTTGGAGGTGGTCTGTGGATTGTCCTTGACTGTTCTCACCATTCTTCTTCTCTGCCTTTCTGATTTTTTTCTTGGCCTGCCACTTCTGGGCTTAACAAGAACTGTACCTGTGTTCTTCCATTTCCTTACTATGTTCCTCACAGTGGAAACTGACAGTTTAAATCTCTGAGACAACTTTTTGTACCTTCCCCTGAACAACTATGTTGAATAATCTTTGTTTGGAGATCATTTGAGAGTTGTTTTGAGAAGCCCATGATGACACTCTTCATAGGAGATTCAAATATGAGAACTACTTGCAAGTGGCCACCTTAAATACCTTTTCTCATGATTGGATACACCCGCCTATGAAGTTCAAAGCACAATGAGGTTACAAAACCAATTTAGTGCTTCAGTAAGTCAGTAAAAAGTAGTTAGGAGTGTTCACATCAAGAAATTGATAAGGGTGCCCATACTTATGCACCGGTTAAATTTTGTTTAAATACGGATTGCACATTTTCTGTTAGTACAATAAACCTCATTTCAATCCAGAAATATTACTCAGTCCATCAGTTATTAGATATATGAAACTGAAATAGCTGCTGCAAAAACCCAAATTGTTATAAAGAAAAAAAGTTAACATTAATAGGGGTGCCCAAACTTTTTCATATGACTGTATATATATGTATCCATATATATAATTGCCTTATTCTGTCTGTCTGTCTTGCTCCAAAATTGTGTCACGTGACAGTGTCACCGTAAGAGTCATAAAAGTGACAACTGTCGGATTGGCCGCTGGGCTCGGCCTTGACCCCCCCCCACCCCTTCCCCACGGATTGGCCGCTCGCCTCGGCCTGGCCCCACCCCCCGCATGGATTAGCCGCTCTGGGCTCGGCCTGGCTCCGCCCCCCACGGATTGGCCGCTTGCCTCGGCCTGGCCCCGCCCCCCACATGGATTAGCCGCTCGCCCCTGACCTCCGCACGCATCGCCCGCTCCAGCATACACCGGCTCCCGGTACACATGTGCAGGGAGCCGGCATATGCTGACGCCTCGCCCACTCAGCCCCGCTCCAGCGTACACCGGCACCCGGTACATATGTGCAGGGAGCCGGCATATGCTGCGGTCAATAATGAAGTATCATGCAGCGGTGAAAGAGTTAAAGACACTGCAAGACACTTCATTATAGGCAGCGGGCACCCCCAGAAGAGAGAAGACAGAAGAAAGAAGACCCCCCAGTCATACTCACCAGACGCCGACCGGGAGCAGGTGAGCGCATCAAGGTCCTGCAGCGGCGGAACACACACACACACACACACACACACACACAAGAACAGACACACACACATCAGATCACTCTCACACAACAACATCCAGTGATATCGCTTACTTCTCGGCGGCGATACTGTGCGTGCAGTGACCTTCCAGGACCTGCCGGAGGATCACATGGCCGGAAGCATGTGGTATCTCCGGATGTTGTGAGTGTGTGAGCGCGTATGTGCGATATCATCAGTGTGTGTGTGCGTGTATGTGATCGGGTGTGTGCGTGTGTTCTGATGTGTGAGTGTATGCGATCGGATCTGTGAGTGTCGGCAGAGGAGGACGGCGTGCAGCACAGCTGCTGGGACCGCCCACCGGAGGGCACAGGGAGAAGTGGGGTGTGAGTGTATGCGATCAGATGTGTGCGTGTATACTGATGTGTGACTGTGGACCACGATGGGGAGTGCGCAGCATGGGGGATGGAGCACGATGGGGGTGCGCAGCATGGGAGATGGAGCACGATGGGGGGTGCGCAGCATGGGGGATGTAGCACGATGTAGGGTGCGCAGCATGGGGGATGTAGCACGATGGGGAGTGCGCAGCATGGGGGATGTAGCACGATGGGGAGTGCGCAGCATGGGGGATGGATCACGATGGGGAGTGCGCAGCATGGGGGATGGAGCACGATGGGGAGTGCGCAGCATGGGGGATGGAGCACGATGGGGAGTGCGCAGCATGGGGGATGGAGCACGATGGGGAGTGCGCAGCATGGGGGATGGAGCACGATGGGGGGTGCGCAGCATGGGGGATGGAGCACGATGGGGGGTGCGCAGCATGGGGGATGGAGCATGATGGGGGTGCGCAGCATGGGGGATGGAGCACGATGGGAGTGCGCAGAATGGGGGATGGAGCAAGATGGGGAGTGCGCAGCATGGGGGATGGAGCACGATGGGAGTGCGCAGCATGGGGGATGGAGCACGATGGGGGGTGCGCAGCATGGGGGATGGAGCACGATGGGGGTGCGCAGCATGGGGGATGGAGCACGATGGGGGTGCGCAGCATGGGGGATGGAGCATGATGGGGGGTGCGCAGCATGGGGGATGGAGCACGATGGGGGTGCCCCCCTCCCCCCAAAACACTGACAGCGCCACACGCGCACCACACAACACACCACACCACACACACACACTGGGAACCACAAACACCACCCTACACAGACAACGCCGCACACACACAACACCCAACACACAAACACCGCGGCATACACAAATATACGCACATACCGCGCAACACACACACTGCACAAAACATACCTCCCCAAAACACACACACGCACTCCACACCCACACAAACCGCGCAACACACAGCACCACACACACAGAACGCTGTAGACACACAGCGCTCCACAAACAACGCAACACACACAACGCAACACACATACAACACCGCTCTCACACACACCCCCACCTAGACAACACCCAGAACATTTACAGCGCCCTACACAAACACTGGCAATTACACACAACAACATCGATATATATAACAAAAAACATACATTAACCCCTTCAGCCCCCGGGCACTTTCCGTTTTTGCGTTTTTTGTTTTTTGCTCCCCTTCTCCCGAGAGGTGTAACTTTTTTATTTTTCCATCAATCTTGCCCTATGAGGTCTTGTTTTTTGCGGGACGAGTTGTACTTTTAAATGAAACCATAAGTTTTACCATATAGTGTACTAGAAAACGGCAACAAAATTCCAAGTGCGGAAAAATTGCAAAAAAAGTGGGATCGTACAATAGTTTTTGGGATATTTTATTCACCGTGTTCACTATATGGTAAAACTGAGGTATCTATGTGATGCCTCAGGTCGGTGCAAGTTTGTAGACACCAAACATGTATAGGTTTACTTGTATCTAAGGGGTTAAAAAAAATTCACAAGCTTGTCCAAAAAACGTGGCGCACGTTTTGCGCCATTTTCCAAAACCCGTAGCGTTCTCATTTTTCAGGATCTGAGGCTCAGTGATGGCTTATTTTTTGCGTCTCAACCTGACGTTCTTAACGGTACTATTTTTGCGCAGATGCTACGTTTTGATCGCCTGTTATTGCATTTTGCGCAAACTTTGCGGCGACCAAAAAACGTAATTTTGGCGTTTGGAATTTTTTTGCCGCTACGCCGTTTACTGATCAGATTCATTGATTTTATATTTTGATAGATTGGGCATTTCTGAACGCGGCGATACCAAATATGTGTGTATTTTTTATTTTTTTTAACTCTTTAATTTTCAATGGGGTGAAAGGGGGGTGATTTGAACTTTTAGGTTTTTTTATTTTTTTAAAACTTTTTTTTTTATTTTACTAGTCCCCTTAGGGGGCTATAGCGATCAGCAATCCGATCGCTCTGCACTATCTGCAGATCTCAGCTACAGAGCTGAGAACTGCAGATTTGCTGCTTCACTTTCAATGCCGGCTGTATTCCAGCATTGAGAGGAAGTGAGTCATGTTAGCCACAGGCGTCATCACATGACCCTGTGCTACCATGGCAAACGCCGAAAGTCACGTGATCATGTCACGTGACTTCCGATGGGGGCGGGGTAAGTCACTGTCATGGCGGCGCCCATATACATATCGCTGCCAAGATTTTGGCAGCTAAATGTAAGGGGTTAATGGCCGCGGGTGGAAGCGATTCCACCCGCGGCTAGCAGGCACACATATCAGCTGTTGATAACAGCTGATATGTGCGCGGATCGCCGCCGCCTGCCGGCGGCAGGGGGCGGGGCTTACCGGCACACGATCCATGACGTACCCAGTACGTCATGGGTTGTTAAGGGGTTAACTACACAAATTCTAGAATACCCGATGCGTTAGAATCAGGCCACCTTCTAGTCTATATATATAATTGCCTTATTCTGTCTGTCTGTTTGTCTGTCTTGCTCCAAAATTGTGTCCTTACTGTGACATGTCCTTACGGTGACAAACAGCGGATTGCCCGTTGGCCTCGCCATGGCCCCGCCCCCCCCTTACGGATTGGCCGCTCGCCTCGGCTCCCCCCCCGCACGGATTGGCCGCTCGCCTCGCCTCGGGTCCGCCCCCCCCTGCACGGATTGGCCATGTCATTACGGTGACAAACACCGGATTGGCCGCTTGGCTCGCCATGGCACCGCCCACCCGCACGAATTGGCCGCTCGGCACGCATTCTTAGAACTCACATGGATTTGCCGCTCGGCATGGACACGCCCCCTCACTCGCCCCAAACAGCAGATTGGCCGCTGGGCTCGCCATGGCTCCGCCCCCCCGCACGGATTGGCTCGGCTTCGCCCCCCCCCACGGATTGACCGCTCGCCCAGGGTCCGCCCCCCCCACGGAACGGCTTCTCGACCCGAGGTGAGCGCATCAAGGTCCTGCAGCGGCGGAACACACACACATAAGAACAGACACACACACACACATCAGATCACACTCTCACACACACCTCACACACACATCAGATTGCATCCACATACTCACAACATCCCGTGATATCGCTTGCTTCTCGGCGGCGATACTGTGCACTGATCTTCCAGAACCTGCCGGAGGATCACATGGCCGGAAGCATGTGGTATCTCCGGATGTTGTGATTGTGTGAGCGCGTATGTGCGATATCGTCAGTGAGTGTGTGTGTGTATGCGATCGGGTGTGTGTGAGTGTGTTCTGATGTGTGAGTGTGTGTGTGTGAGTGTATGCGATCGGGTGTGTGTGAGTGTGTTCTGATGTGTGAGTGAGTGTATGCGATCGGATCTGTGAGTGTCGGCAGAGGAGCACGGCGTGCTGGGGGAGGCTGGGAGGAGAGAGGCTGATCCTGGGGAAGGCTGGGAGGGGGAGGCTGATGCTGGGGGAGGATGGGAGGAGAGAGGCTGATGCTTGGGTAGGCTGATGCTGGGGGAGGCTGATGCTGGGGGAGGCTGGGAGGGTGTAGGCTGATGCTGGGGGAGGGTGAGAGGAGAGAGGCTGATGCTGGGGGAGGCTGGGAGGAGAGAGGCTGATGCTGGGGGAGGCTGATGCTGGGGGAGGCTGGGAAGGGGAGGCTGATGCTGGGGGATGCTGGGAGGAGGGAGGCTGGGAGGAGAGAGGCTCATCCTGGGGAAGGCTGGGAGGGGGAGGCTGATGCTGGAGGAGGCTGGGAGGAGAGAGGCTGATGCTGGGGGAGGCTGGGAGGAGAGAGGATGATGCTGGGGGAGGCTGGGAGGCAGAGGCTGATGCTAGGGGAGGCTGGGAGGGGGAGGCTGATGCTGGGGGAGGCTGGGAGGAGGGAGGCTGGGAGGGGGGAGGCTGAGAGAAAAGAGGCTGATGCTGGGGTAGGCTGGGAGGAGAGAGGCTGATGCTGGGGACAGAGAGGCTGATGCTGGGGGCAGAGAGGCTGATGCTGGGGGCAGAGAGGCTGATGCTGGGGGCAGAGAGGCTGATGCTGGGGGCAGAGAGGCTGATGCTGGTGTTGCATGGGGGATGGAGCACGATAAGGGGTGCGCAGCATGGGGGATGGAGCACGATGGGGGGTGCACACCTCCCCCCAAAACACACACACACACACACACACTGCCACACACGCACTGCACAACACACCACACACACACTGGGAACCACAAACACTGCCCTACACAGACACCCACAGACAACGCCGCACACAAACAACACCCAACACACAAACACCGCGGCACACACAAATATACGCACATACCGCACAACACACACATTGCACAAAACATACCTCCACCCAAAACACACACACACACACCCCACACCCACACAAACCGCGCAACACACACACACACACAACGATACAGACACACCGCGCTCCACAAATAACGACACACAATGCAACACACAAACAACACGGCTTTCACCCCCCGCCACACCCAGACAACACCCAGAACATGTACAGCCCCTACACAAACACTTGGTAACTACACACAACAACATCTATATATATATATATATATATATATATATATATATATATATATATATATATATAACAAAAATCATACATTAACTACACAATACGTAAATTCTAGGATACCCGATGCGTAGAATCGGGCCACCTTCTAGTATATATATAATTGCCTTATTCTGTCTGTCTGTCTGTCTTGCTCCAAAATTGTGTCACGGTGACAGTGTCGTTAGCGTGACAACTGTCGGATTGGCCGCTGGGTTCGGCCTGGCCCCGCCCCCCACATGGATTAGCCGCTCACCCCGACCCTTCGCACGGATTGGCTGCTCGCCTCGGCCTGGCCCCGCCCCCCGCATGGATTAGCCGCTCGCCCCCGCCCTCCGCACGCATCGCCCGCTCCAGCGTACACCGGCTCTTGGTACACATGTGCAGGGAGCCGGCATACGCTGACGCCTCGCCCCCGCCACACTCGGTCCCGCCGCCGGCGGACATAACCTTGCGATGCTGGGATCGTGACGGAGCCGGTGTACGCTGGTAACCATGATACACATCGCGTAACTATAGGAAACGCTTCCCTTAGTTACCCGATGTGTATCACGGTTACCAGCGTACACCGGCTCCCGGTACACATGTGCAGGGAGCCGGCATACGCTGACGCCTTGCCCGCTCAGCCCCGCCCCCGGCACACGTTGCCACGCGCGGACCCGACCCCGGCGGCCCCAGCATGGGGATGGAGCACGATGGGGGGTGTGCAGCATGGAGGATGGAGCACGATGGGGGGTGTGCAGCATGGAGGATGGAGCACGATGGGGGGTGCGCAGCATGGAGGATGGAGCACGATGGGGGGGTGCACAGCATGGGAGATGTAGCACGATGGGGGGTGCGCAGCATGGGGGATGGAGCACGATGGGGGGTGTGCAGCATGGGAGATGGAGCACGATGGGGGGTGTGCAGCATGGGAGATGGAGCACGATGGGGGTGCGCAGCATGGGAGATGGAGCACGATGGGGGTGTGCAGCATGGAGGATGGAGCACAATGGGGGGAGTGCGCATGGAGGATGGAGCACGATGGGGGGTGCGCAGCTTGGGAGATGGAGCACGATGGGGGGTGCGCACCTCCCCCAAAACACACACCGCCACACGCGCACCGCACAACACACCACACACACACACTGGGAACCACAAACACCACTCTACACACACACCCACACACAACACCCAACACACAAACACCGCGGCATACATAAATATACGCACATAGCGCGCAACACACACACTGCACAAAACATACCTCCCCCCAAAACACACATACGCACTCCACACCCACACAAACCGCGCAACACACACACCACCACACAGAGAACGCTGCAGACACACAGCGCTCCACAAACAACGCAACACACATACAACACCGCTCTCACACCCCCCACACCCAGACAACACCCAGGACATTTACAGCGCCCTACACAAATACTGGCAACTACACACAACAACATCTATCTATCTCATATATATATATAAAAATAACACAAATCATACATAATCTACACAATACGTAAATTCTAGAATACCCGATGCGTAGAATTGGGCCACCTTCTAATATATATATATATATATATATATATATATACACACACCGTATATATTTAAAATAATAGGGGTTGTGATGCCTAGGAACACTTTCACCGGAAAATTAAACAATACCCAGTAGAGTAAAGCAGGCTTTACACGCTACGACATCTCTAATGCGATCTCGTTGGGGTCACGGAATTTGTGACACACAGGGGCGGACTGGGGTGTCTGGGGCCCACCAGGGGAATTGACTCCAGGGGCCCACCCTACAGATAAATATAAACACCCATTAGCGTTATCCCCATTATTGTGTTGCTTTGACTGTATACACAACATATTGTGCACCATAACTGGGATGTACAATTATAGTTGTTTGCAGTAATGGGGTCTTTGGTGAAAACAAGTTATCACAGGGTAGGTTGGTGACAACTTATTGATCGGTGGAACCAGACCAGTGGAAACCGCACCGATCGGAAGATTGGGGAACTTTTTGCAGCGGCAGGTGGGATGTGTGACCACAGCTCCATTCATCCTCTGTGGGGTGGGGTGTGTGACCGCAGCTCCATTCATCCTCTGTGGGGTGGGGTGTGTGACCGCAGCTCCATTCATCCTCTGTGGGGTGGGGTGTGTGACCGCAGCTCCATTCATCCTCTGTGGGGTGGGGTGTGTGACCGCAGCTCCATTCATCCTCTGTGGGGTGGGGTTTGTGACCGCAGCTCCATTCATCCTCTGTGGGGTGGGGTGTGTGACCGCAGCTCCATTCATCCTCTGTGGGGTGGGGTGTGTGACTGCAGCTCCATTCATCCTCTGTGGGGTGGGGTTTGTGACCGCAGCTCCATTCATCCTCTGTGGGGTGGGGTGTGTGACCGCAGCTCCATTCATCCTCTGTGGGGTGGGGTGTGTGACCGCAGCTCAATTCATCCTCTGTGGGGTGGGGTTTGTGACCGCAGCTCCATTCATCCTCTGTGGGGTGGGATGTGTGACCGCAGCTCCATTCATCCTCTGTGGGGTGGGGTGTGTGATCGCAGCTCCATTCATCCTCTGTGGGGTGGGATGTGTGACCGCAGCTCCATTCATCCTCTGTGGGGTGGGATGTGTGACCGCAGCTCCATTCATCCTCTGTGGGGTGGGATGTGTGACCGCAGCTCCATTCATCCTCTGTGGGGTGGGATGTGTGACCGCAGCTCCATTCATCCTCTGTGGGGTGGGGTGTGTGACCGCAGCTCCATTTATCCTCTGTGGAGCAGCCAGATAAAAACAAGCCCAGCGCTCGCAGCCACTGAGGGAATGAATGGATCAGGAGCTCCAGTATAATGGGGGATAAAAGTTGCACGATTGGTGCAGGTCCCAGCAATCGGTCCACACAGATGAATAAGTTATCACTTATCCTTAGGCCACGTTCACACGTTTAGTATTTGGTCAGTATCTTACATCAGTATTTGTAGCCAAATCCAGGAGTGGGTGATAAATACAGAAGTGGTGCTCGTGTTTCTATTACACTTTTTCTCTGATTTTACCACTCCTGGTTTTGGCTTCAAATACTGAGGTAGAAAAGCTCACTGAATACTCAGTGTGTGCACGTGGCCTTAGTAAAGGTGTGTATATATATAATAATAATAATAATAATAATACTTGTTTTCACTGGAGAATCTCTGTAAGTGCATATTTACTGCAGTGTAATAGTCACAGGACAGGGAGGGGTTAAATGTTTAAGTATTTAATTTCTACTGGAAATAATCTCCCCCTTATAGAGAGAAAATGTGACCTCCATACACAACACAATCCACTATACCAAAACCAATAATACCATATACAAGGGGGAAATACCGCCACACCGTGACAAGACAACATATTACCACCACATAGTGACCGAATACAACCACATACAAGGGATAAATACCGCCACACAGTGACCAGACCACATGTTACCACCAAACAGTGACCAAATACATCCACATACAAGGGAGAAATACCACCACACCGTGACCAGACCACAAAGTGACCGAACAATACCACATACAAGGGAGAAATACCGCAACACTATGACCAGATAACATACTACCAACACATAGTGATCAAAAGCAACCACATACCAGAGAGTAAAACCACCACATCATAATTAGACCACACAGTAACCGAATATTACCACATACAAGGGAGAAATACCGCAACACTATAATCACACCACATAATGACCGACTATAACTACATACAAGAAAGTAATACCGCCACACCATAATCAGACCACATAGCAGGGTGGATAAAAATCAATTATTTTTTTTTAAAAAAAAAAAAAAAAAAAAAAAAAAAATCGGATTTTTTTGATTTAAATCGGATTTTTTTCAATATACTGCTTTTTGAGGAAAATATTTTACCATCCAAAGGTTCTTCCATCATGAGATAAAGCTGAGTTGTTTAACTCAGTAGAATAAAGGCTGTATATGTGTAACATTCACAATGCCATGCTCTTCCAGAGCTTTCTGTAGGATTAGTGGGCAGTTTCTCTCCTATATTATCACAGACGCTCGCTTTACTTACGTAGTTCTCAAAACTGAATTTGACTCCGCAGAGGTCCCAGCCTCTTCTTCACGGCAAAAATATTACAACATGAACAGAGTTGAGAAAAAGACCTTAATCCTATTGTTCTACAAACCTATGAATACAGAATCAACCCCTTCAGTGCCAAGTCCAAGAAGTTAGACAATATGTTTCTGATTGTTTGGAGTGGAATAGATCTGCACAACACAAGAAGAATGTGAATCTAAGTGTGAGGAGGAGGAAGGGCAAGCAGACAAGAAAATGAAAGTGAAACTTTGAGCACAATACTGCAGCATAGCCACAGACAGACAAGTCTGGATCTGTTTGTGTGTACGATCTGAGGTTTATTACATTCTTTCCTTATAATGGCAGCAGGCCGTAAAAGAGACCCAGTTTGGGAATATTTTAATGAAGCTCCTTCGCCTATCGGTAAGGCAGGCATGCGTGCAAAATGCAAACAATGCAACAAAGAGATGCAAGGCCTGGTGGCGCGAATGAGGCAACATCATGAGAAGTGCGGTGATGAAGATGACCAAAGAAACACTTCTGAACAGGCAGGAGCTTCAGGTTGGTAAACATTTTTATTGAATCCTATTTCTAAAGACTGAACTGTCATGTGTGAGAAAAATTATATTTCTTATTATTACTGCATGTTACTGTCATTTGGTACAGTTATGAAGAAAAACAAATATTCCTTTTGGGGCAGGGGCAGTGATGTGTTGTGTACAATAAGCAGAAATTGTATAATAAACAATAAAATAACAGCATTGACTTTTTTTGTTTAGGGGAATTCATGGATTCTGGAAACTTTCCACCTCCAAGATCACCATCATCCTGTTCTACAGTTTCAGAGTTATCCATCCAGGATAGTGCTTCATTAGCAGCAGCATCATCATCATCAGACACCCACAGCCACATATCACCATCACCCAAAAGGAAGAAAAAACCTTTACCTCCTGGAACCACCATAGATAGGTTTGTGATAAGAACTAGCAGATTAGAAAAAGAGTTGATTGATGAAAAAATTGCCCAGTTTATTTATGCAACGAACTCTTCTTTCCGTCTGACTGAGAACCCACATTTCATTAATATGGATCAGTCACTGAGACCAGGATACAGTCCACCCAGCAGAGCTGATGTTGCAGGGAAACTGCTGGATCAAGTGTATGACAGAGAAATGGAGCAATGTGCAACAGCTCTGGAGGGTAAAATTGTTAACCTAAGTATTGATGGGTGGAGTAATGTCCACAATGATCCTATTGTATGTGCTTGTATAACAACAGAAGAAGGTAAAGTCTTCCTTGCACAAACAACTGGTACGTCAGGAAATGCACACACAGCAGAATACTTACAAGAAGTGGCAGTAAAAGCTATAACGACATGTGAACAAAAATTCAAATGTCTAGTACGCAGTTTGGTCACTGACAATGCTGCAAACGTATCCAAGATGAGAAGAGCTTTAGAAGAGCAGGGAGGGAATACAAAGCTGCTAATAACATATGGTTGAAGTGCTCATTTGCTGCACCTCTTAGCCAAAGACTTAAGTGTTCCAGAAATAAAGGCTAATGTTGTAGAAATTGCTAAATACTTCCGTAATAATCATTTCGCTGCAGCAGCTCTGAAAAGGATGGGTGGAACCAAGCTAACACTCCCACAAGATGTTAGATGGAACTCTGTGGTAGACTGTTTTGAGCAGTATATCAAAAACTGGCCTATTCTGATGACACTTTGTGAAGAAAATCGAGATAAAATAGATGGCACTGTCACGGCCAAAATCCTCAACATTGGGCTTAAGAGAAATGTTGAACATATGCTGAGCTTCCTGAAACCCATCTCTCAAGCTTTAAACAAAATATAGAAAAATAGCTGTTTTATTGCGGATGCTGTTGAAATTTGGAAGGAACTGAGTGAACACTTAAAAACAGAACTACACATGGACAGAATTAAATTACAAGCAGTAAACAAACGAATGGGACAAGCACTGACTCCAGCTCATTTTTTGGCAAATATGGTCAATATCCAATATCAGGGTCAAAACCTAAGTGCTGAGGAAGAGGAGTTAGCTATGACATGGGTATCCAGCAATCATCCATCTTTAATGCCAACTATAATAAACTTCAGAGCTAAGGGGGAACCATTCAAGAAATATATGTTTGCTGAAGATATTTTAAGGAAGGTCACCCCAGTAAACTGGTGGAAGTCACGTAAGCGCTTGGATTTAGAGACTGTTCAAGTAATGATTTCACTTTTAACAGCAGTAGCTTCTTCTGCAGGCGTTGAAAGAATATTCTCTTCCTTTGGACTCATTCATTCTAAACTGAGAAATCGGTTGGGACCCAATAAAGCAGGAAAGCTTGTTTTTCTTTTCCAGATTATGAAGAGGGACAAAGAAGAAGATGATGATGAAGATGACGACAAGTGAGCTTCAGAGGACAGCAGGGACAGTAGTATTTAAGTTTTTCATGTGTCGGCTGGGCTGACAGTCTAAGTTTCTTAAAATATATATATATTTTGTTTAGCCAAATTAGTTAAACATGGATGTTTGTTTAAGCAAATAACTTATGCTGTAATGTTGTTATTGTTTCAGTTGAATAAATCTATTTAAATTGTTATTAAGGTCAGGATTATTTTTCTCCTTCCTAAGTACAACAGAACAGTGGTGTCCAAATATGAATGATTAACCCATTAAACTGGGGAGAAAAAAGTAATATAAATAGTGATTCTAAAAATCTTCATCTACTTGCATGTTAAAGTAGCAAGAACTAGTTTAGGTAGAAACTTTGATTTAAATCACTGATTGAAATCAAGCCTTACTGACTAGTGATTTAAATCAAATCCACCCTGCCACATAGTGACCGAATACAACCACATACAAGGGAGAAATAACGTGACACTATTACCACACCACATAATGACCAAATAATACCACACATGAGACAAATATCAGTACATGACCAGACGACATATTACTACCACACAAGGACATATGATACTATAATATTGATCATGAATAAAAACTACAATGCTAATAACACTAATATTATCATCAGTGCCATAATGCACATGAGCTCTGTATATAGTGTATAGGTAATACAGTGCTCACCAGTAACATTATACACAGGAGCTCTGTATACAGTGTACTGCCCTATAATGTCCCCACTGCCCTATAATGTCCCCACTGCCCTATAATGTTTCCCACTGCCCTATAATGTCTCCCTACTGCCCTATTATTTTCCCCACGGCCTATTATGTCCCACACTGCCCTATTATGTCCCATACTGCCCTATTATGTCCCCCACTGCCCTATTATGTCCCCCACTACCCTATTATGTCCCCCACTGCCCTATTATGTCCCCCACTGCCCTATTATGTCCCCACTGTCCTATTATGTTCCCCACTGCCCTATTATGTCCCCCACTGCCCTATTATGTCCCCCACTGCCCTATTATGTCCCCCACTGCCCTATTATGTCCCCCACTGACCCATAATATGCACCATAAAGTCCCCAACCGCTTCTTAATGCCCCTTGTAAAATAACACTGCTCCTCCCCCACCCGCAGCCCCTCATATAAAAGTACATCTTCGGCTCCTCTGGAGCGCTTACCTGTGCCTGCGCGTCCTGCTCTTCATCCCTGCAGCTGCGGCCCCGGTGATGATGATGTCAGTGCAGGACTGAGGCGCGCTCCTCTGCAGCCCCAGCGATGACGGTACGTCGCGGTACCAGCGCTGCTCTCCCTCCTGTCACCGGCCGCACTGTACAAATGTATTGCACACCTGAAAGACGCACATACATCTGGATACCGGCGCAGTCGGTGCAGGCCTTGGGACTCCCAAATTGCACCCCTAGGACCTTTGGTGAGTCACATGACACATGTGATGTCACTAAAAGTCCGGCAACTGCAAAAACGTCAGTAATAGTGATTGTACAAGTTCTGTACGATCACTGAAGTTTACGATAGAAAGCCCGGGTGGCGGGGCCAACTCAGGCCTGTGATGCCCTGTGGCATGGGAGCTGCCTGAGGGCACCATACTGGGGATGGGGGGCAGCTGCACTACAGGCCCCCAGCAGCAGGACAGATGGGATCAGTGGCATAACTAGAGTTTGATGGGCCCCGGTGCAAAGTTTGGACCTGGCCCCCCCACACGTACATGACACTCGGGGTATGGGATAGTGTCGTTGACACTTGGCTCTTTCCCTCAGCACCCAGGTTTCCCATGATCTGAAATCTCTCTATCAACAGCTTTCCCAGGCTCTGCTATACATCTTTCCCTCGGCACCCAGCTTTCCCATGATATCAGAGCATGGGAAAGCTGGGTGCTGAGGGAAAGAGCCTCTTTTCCTCAGCACAAAACGTTCCCATGCAGTGCTTAATCTTTGTCCCCCTCGTATATAGTTATCCAAATACTATAATGACCCCCACATAGCCTTCCATATAGTATAATGGGCCCCACATAACCCTTCAGATATTAGAATGCACCTCCCATAGTCCTCCATGTATTATAATACACGTTACATAGTCCTCCATATTATATAATGTAGAGCATAGTCTTCCATATAATATAATACACATCCCACAGTCCTCGATTTAAGATAATGCACATCCCATAGTCCTCCATATAGTATAATGCACACCCCATAATCCTCCATATAAGGCAAACCCCATAATCCTCAATATAGTATAATGCACACACCATAATCCTCCATATAGTATAATGCACCCCACATAGACCTCTAGCCACTGTTTACTCACTGCTTAAAAAAAATAAATTAAATATAAATACAGTAAAAATAATTTTTAATGGAGTGAATTGGGAGATGATTTGAACTTTTAGGTTTTTTATTTTTTTTTAACATATAAAATATATATATATATTACTAGTCCCCCTGCTGCATTGCTCTGATCTGCATAAATGCTGCTTTCCTCTGGCGGTCTGTCAGGTGTAAGAGGAACGGACTCATGATAGCTACAGGAGTCATCACATGACTCTGTGCTACCATGGCAACCATCAGCTCTACGTGGTCACACACCCTGCTCCCCATACAGCCTGCACCCCCCCATATCACACACACTACACCCCCATATGTCACACACCCTGCACCCCCCATATCACACACACTACACCCCCATATGTCACACACCCTGCTTCCCATACAGCCTGCACCCCCCCATATCACACACACTACACCCCCATATGTCACACACCCTGCTCCCCATACAGCCTGCACCCCCCCATATCACACACACTAGACCCCCATATGTCACACACCCTGCACCCCCCATATCACACACACTACACCCCCATATGTCACACACCCTGCTTCCCATACAGCCTGCACCCCCCCATATCACACACACTACACCCCCATATGTCACACACCCTGCTCCCCATACAGCCTGCACCCCCCCATATCACACACACTACACCCCCATATATCACACATACTGCTCTCCATACAGCCTGCACCCCCCCATATCACACACACTACACCCCCATATGTCACACACCCTGCACCCCCCATATCACACACCCTGCTTCCCATACAGCCTGCACCCCCATATCACACACACTACACCCCCATATGTCACACACCCTGCTTCCCATACAGCCTGAACCCCCCATATCACACACACACACACACACACACACACACACACTACACCCCCATATATCACACACACTGCTCCCCATACAGATTGCAACCCCCATGTCACACACACTACACCCCCATATGTCACACACCCTGCACCCCCATATCACACACACACACTTCACCCCCATATGTCACACACCCTGCACCCCCATATCACACACACACACACACTACACCCCCATATGTCACACACCATGCTTCCCATACAGCCTGCACCCCACATATCACACACCACACCCCCATATGTCACACACCCTGCACCCCCCATTTCACACACACACTACACCCCCATATGTCACACATCTGCTTCCCATACAGCCTGCACCCCCCTTATCACACACACACACACACACACACACACACACTACACCCCCATATATTACACACACTGCTCCCCATAAAGCCTGAAACCCCCATGTCACACACACACACACACTCTACACCCCCATATGTCACACACTACACCCCCATATGTCACACACCCTGCTTCCCATACAGCCTGCACCCCCCATATGTCACACACACTACACCCCCATGTCACACACCCTGCTTCCCATACAGCCTGCACCCCCCATATCACACACACTACACCCCCATATGTCACACACCCTGCTTCCCATACAGCCTGCACCCCCCATATCACACACACACTACACCCCCATATATCACACACTGCTCCCCATACAGCCTGCAACCCCCATGTCACACACACACACACACACACACACACACACACACTCTACACCCCCATATGTCACACACCGTGCACCCCCCATATCACACACACACTACACCCCCATATGTCACACACCCTGCTTCCCATACAGCCTGCACCCCCATATCACACACACTACACCCCCATATGTCACACACCCTGCTTCCCATACAGCCTGCACCCCCCATATCACACACACTACACCCCCATATATCACACACACTGCTCCCCATACAGACTGCAACCCCCATGTCACACACACTACACCCCCATATGTCACACACCCTGCCCCACATATCTCACACAGCCTGTACCCCAACTTACCCCTCTCTCAAACACTCTGCACCCTTCACATCCTTCTGTTACAGTCTGCAGCCCTCATATGCCACTCACCCTGCACCCCCCCTCCCTCTTATGTCCCCTCTTTTCTCATTACCAGTCATCTGTCCAAATCTTCAGGAATCAGTATCTTTGCTTTCTGCCGGCAATCCTGTGTCTCCTCCCACACAGTCACATGGGGATGACATCATCGCAGGTCCTGGAAGGATGGATTCCGTCTGCTGTGCAGGAGCAATTCTGCTCTGCCGCAGCTCAGAAACGCCTGGTGGCCTCTCCAGGTCAGGGGCCCCTCTGCCCCCTGCTGACACCGGGCTCCGCGATCTTTACGCCCCTGGATGGGATGGTGGAGGCGGCTGGAGCTGGCCCCAGGCAGGTGACTGGTAAGTTAAAGAGCCCCGCCAACCCCCCCCCCCCCTTGGCCCCCGCACCCCCCCAGGGGCCCCTGCTCGCTCCCCTGGGCCCTTGCCTTCTGTACTCACGTGCTGCTGCTCCTGCAGCGATGTTGTGCGCCATCCGATGGGGCGGGTACCCATGCTGGAGATATCGGTCACGATATCGCAGCGTGTAAAGCGGCCTTTAGTCCTATTTATCAGGGATTGCATTTGTTTCATTATAACTGGAATGGGGCAGACTACAACATCCAGCAGTGGGGATCTGCCATGGGAACCAGGTTCACCCCAAATTAAGCAAACCTCCATTTTGACACTTGCAAAGACATTCACTCACATTTATTAAGGGAACAAGTTCCATGAAATCCTGGTCTTCTAACATACCGTATTTTTCGGATTATAAGACGCACTTTTCCTCCCAAAAAATTTGGGAGAAAGTGATGGGTGCAACTTATAATCTGAATGTAGCTTACCGGGGGGGGGGGGGGGAGGAGGGGGTGCAAGAGGCCAGGGGAATGCTGCGGCAGCTGTGCAGGAACTGTGGTGGCTGGGCTGGTGCTACAGGGTCTGTGGAGGCTGGTGTGGGGTCTGCGGCTACTAGTGCGGGGACTGTGGCTGCTAGTGCGGGGTCTGTGGCAGCTGGTGCTGGGGAAATTGTGTGGTGTCTGCAGCGGCTGTGTGGGTGTCCGGTGGCTGGTGCGGCAGTGTGGTGTTTGCAGCGGCTGTGCGGTGTCTGCGCTAGGTCTCTGGTGGCTGGTGCTGGAGCGGCTGTGCGGGGTCTCCGGTGGCTGGACTGGCACTGCGGGTCAGGCGGTGAGGACTTCAAATAATGCCGCCCAGAGTCAGCGCGTGCGCAGATGGAGCCAGGGTCGGACTGGGGTGTGAGGGGCCTACCAGGGAAATTGCCTCTAGGGGCCCACACTATAGCTACCATAAACGTTTTTATTACTTGTACATTTTCGGCTTCTCTTAGTATAACGTGCGCCTTTTAGCAAACTCCACAGTGCGCAGAAGAGCCCTGTCCTGTGCCTGCAGATAGCGCAGAAGAGCCCTGTCCTGTGCCTGCAGATAGCGCAGAAGAGCCCTGTCCTGTGCCTGCAGATAGCGCAGAAGAGCCCTGTCCTGTGCCTGCAGATAGCGCAGAAGAGCCCTGTCCTGTGCCTGCAGATAGCGCAGAAGAGCCCTGTCCTGTGCCTGCAGATAGCGCAGAAGAGCCCTGTCCTGTGCCTGCAGATAGCGCAGAAGAGACCTGTCCTGTGCCTGCAGATAGCGCAGAAGAGACCTGTCCTGTGCCTGCAGATAGCGCAGAAGAGACCTGTCCTGTGCCTGCAGATAGCGCAGAAGAGACCTGTCCTGTGCCTGCAGATAGCGCAGAAGAGACCTGTCCTGTGCCTGCAGATAGCGCAGAAGAGACCTGTCCTGTGCCTGCAGATAGCGCAGAAGAGCCCTGTCCTGTGCCTGCAGATAGCGCAGAAGAGGCCTGTCCTAACTAACAATAAGGAATAACGTTTGGAACACCATTCTAAGTCCGAACTGGGTGCAAAAACCTAGTTCGGACTTAGAATGGTGTTCCAAACGTTATTCCTTAATGTTAGTAGTTTTTCGTTTGTGAACCCTCCCCAAGCACACCTATTGCCAATCCATATCATACGCATAAATAGCCTGGGTCTCAGCTTCCCATACACGGTAAGTTTTTTAACTGCATGAGAGGACACACACAAGCTAGGGACCCCAACGTAGAGAAATACTTTGGCGTAGTGTTGGGGCTCTATTGCATTGATCAATTCAGTAGCTAACTTTCTCTTGATTCATATGTTCATGGCAGTAATGCAGATTCCATTTTCACATTTTCACTTTACATATAGCTATTGGATTTTTCAAGTCAGTATTCACACAGCAGTTTCTGCTATTCCATGTATTCCCCTTACATAGTCACTGGTGTGCATACCTTATCTCCCCATAGTGATGTTTTTTTTAGGTTTTTTGCACCCAGTTCAGACTTAGAATGGTGTTCCAAACGTTATTCCTTATGGATGGAGCTCTCGGCTCAAGCTCCCATCTGCGCACGTGCCGCCTCCGGCCCATTGATCTCCCTTCAGCGGACTTAAGGAAAATGTCGCCCGGAGGTGGCGATTGTGCAGATGAGATCTCAGCTTGCCATTGAGCCTAGAGCTCAATCTGCGCCATTTCTTTGACGCCCTCACTGCCCACAGCCATTGCCGCTACAGCAGCAGCCCGAGCCCCAGCCCAAAATTGCTTTGTATTGACACACTGTCACAAGGCGATCGTCACATTAACCTGCTGAGCCGGGGACCCGTCCTGCATGGGCAGGAATCCTCTTGGGTGCATCTGCCCCCGGGTCCCTGCCTCTCTGACCTCACATCTCAGAGGTGTTTCATTAGGACTTTTCTATTCTCTATCAGAATGAAAAAAAATATATTTTTTTTTTATCGTGGATGAAAAGCTGGAATTCAGAACACTGGGTCCTGTGCTAAATAGTAGAGAGGATGAAGGATACTGGCACTGGGGCATTAAAGGGGTTTTCCAAATTGAACAAATTATCTTCACCCCCATTGATCTCCAGAGCAGGAATTATGCCCCTTGTCCTGACCGAGACCATGAGGTGTTGAGCTCCTCCTGGTAATGCCGCACCACTCAGCGCCTCCTGGTAATGCCGCACCACTCAGCGCCTCCTGGTAATGCCGCACCACTCAGCGCCTCCTGGTAATGCCGCACCACTCAGCGCCTCCTGGTAATGCCGCACCACTCAGCGCCTCCTGGTAATGCCGCACCACTCAGCGCCTCCTGGTAATGCCGCACCACTCAGCGCCTCCTGGTAATGCCACACCACTCAGCGCCTCCTGGTAATGCCGCACCACTCAGCGCCTCCTGGTAATGCCGCACCACTCAGCGCCTCCTGGTAATGCCGCACCACTCAGCCCCTCCTGGTAATGCCGCACCACTCAGCGCCTCCTGGTAATGCCGCACCACTCAGCGCCTCCTGGTAATGCCGCACCACTCAGCGCCTCCTGGTAATGCCGCACCACTCAGCGCCTCCTGGTAATGCCGCACCACTCAGCGCTTCCTGGTAATGCCGCACCACTCAGCGCCTCCTGGTAATGCCGCACCACTCAGCCCCTCCTGGTAATGCCGCACCACTCAGCGCCTCCTGGTAATGCCGCACCACTCAGCGCCTCCTGGTAATGCCGCACCACTCAGCGCCTCCTGGTAATGCCGCACCACTCAGCGCCTCCTGGTAATGCCGCACCACTCAGCGCCTCCTGGTAATGCCGCACCACCCAGCGCCTCCTGGTAATGCCGCACCACTCAGCGCCTCCTGGTAATGCCGCACCACTCAGCGCCTCCTGGTAATGCCGCACCACTCAGCGCCTCCTGGTAATGCCGCACCACTCAGCGCCAACTGGTAATGCCGCACCACTCAGCGCCTCCTGGTAATGCCGCACCACTCAGCCCCTCCTGGCAATGCCGCACCACTCGGCGCCTCCTGGTAATGCCACACCACTCAGCGCCTCCTGGTAATGACGTACCCACGGGGTCTCGGAGGGGGGGGGTTACTCGTCACCGGGCCGGTGTCAGTTTGAGTTGTCATAGCGGCCTAGCCCGGTTCCATGACCCCGGCGGTGTTAATAAAGATGGGGATGATGGGAGTAGTCATTCGTGACGCCACCTGTGGTGTGCGGCCAGTATTAGCAGCCGCTGGGTGAGGTCTTCTCTGGGGTGGATGATAATGCAGCTCAGATGTTACAGCTCTCCAAAGGTAGAGCTCAGGCCCCAGGGAGGATGTTGGGAGTAGTAACCACCTATGGCACAGGGGAGCAATGATGGGAGAGCCGGCAATGATGGGATAACACAGAGGGTGCAGTTCAAGTTCTGTACTCACTGAAATTACACCACCTTTGGAGTGCCATGTTCAGCTGTGATGGGCTCCAGCTGATCCCGGATAGTTCAGAGGTCAAAGCTGGTGGTTCCTTGTGTGTCCTTTCAGTGGTCTTCCCTCCACCCCAGCTCCTGGGCTGTGGAACGAGTCACGGGTGCCTGTCGCACTCCCCGCATACCCTGGGATGCCCTTCTTCCTAAGAACCCGGGTCGAGCCACCCTCCAGCTCCTGACCACGGGCTCCTTTCTGTGCAGTGTCTTCAGACGTCTCTCCCCGAGTCTGACCTGGCGTGGGCTGCGCCTGGAGATAACTGAATGATGTGTGAGATGGCTCCTCACTTTCCCTGCAGGTGCCCCACCTCCTGGGTTGCTGAACTAGTTGGCAAGAGGTCCCATACCTCGTGTTGGCCATCCCTGGCACCTACCCTGGCCCAGTCCCAGTGACAGAGCTCCCGAGTTGTGTGTTGGATGTGTTGTGGTGGTTTACCAGCAATGACCTCATCCGTATCTGAGATTAATACTGCACCCCGGGTGAGGTGCAGTACCTTGTGGCGTCTGAAGCTGCAGGGGCGACACAAATGCCTCACCAGTCGTCTCCCCCTGGTAACGCCTCACCACTCGGCCCCCCCCTGGTGACGCCTCACCACTCGGCCCCCCCCTGGTGACGCCTCACCACTCGGCCCCCCCCCTGGTGACGCCTCACCACTCGGCCCCCCCCTGGTGACGCCTCACCACTCGGCCCCCCCCCTGGTGACGCCTCACCACTCGGCCCCCCCTGGTGACGCCTCACCACTCGGCCCCCCCCTGGTGACGCCTCACCACTCGGCCCCCCCCCTGGTGACGCCTCACCATTCGGCCCCCCCCCCTGGTGACGCCTCACCATTCGCCCCCCCCCCTGGTGACGCCTCACTGTGACGACATGGACTCTCATGGGTTAAAGTTTCTTAACATTCAGCCAGACTATTGTTCTTTTGTGTGCTAAGTCATGTTTGCTTAGCTATTGCTTCCCAGACTTTTCCAGTAATCATTGTATTGTAGTTGTGTATTGATAATGTAATTACCTTAGTAGCCATTGTCTAGTTGCTGACTTGCCGACTCCATGTAGATATACTGAGTCTTTCTATGCACATCATTTAAATGAACATTATCCATGCAGCTTGAAATTCATCCAATGGGAGAAGCAATCTTGTCCAACCAATCGATGAGGACGCAGTGTATCCTAAGGGAAAGTTATGGCTATAAAAGGGACTTCTTTAAGCCACCAGGGTTGATGAAGGTTGATGGATGCTGATGGATCCAGTCTAAGCTCTTCGGAGCTGACTAGAGGATCAGGATATCTTATGGCTTCAATCTAGGGACTCCGGTACCGGTTGGAGACCATATCCACAGCCTAGGGATTTCGACTCCGGCTGCCAGGATTGGAACATCAAACCAGGACTACCTAAGGAGGACACTCAGGTTGGGACAGTTCAGTCACCTGTTACAGACTTTGCAGACCTCAGACAGCTTTCTAAATCTGGCATTATTCCTTTCTCGGTGGGTGCCCGCCAAAAGCGGGGTGCTGCTGGGTTGGAGTAAGCGGCCCTGGAACCTCTGAGGCAAGGACATTCTAAATCCCTGGTGAGACTCTGTTGCCTGTTACATTTGTGTTTTGCTGGCTATGTGTTATGTGCCGTTAATTGTTTGGGGATCCAATAAAGTCTAATTGTTGTGGTTTCCTCACCCTGTGTTGTCTGAGTAATGTTACGCCCACGGTTAAGGAGGCCGGCGTTCAGTTGGGATGAGCCCTGAGCCACGCTGTCTTTCTAAAGGCGGCGGGATTTAGTGGACGAGAGCACCCACTGAGCTCCGTGTCTCCACACTCACCGCTCGGCCCCTCCTGGTGACGCCTCACCACTCGGCCCCTCCTGGTGACGCCTCACCACTCGGCCCCTCCTGGTGACGCCTCACCACTCGGCCCCTCCTGGTGACGCCTCACCACTCGGCCCCTCCTGGTAACGCCTCACCACTCGGCCCCTCCTGGTAACGCCTCACCACTCGGCCCCTCCTGGTAACGCCTCACCACTCGGCCCCTCCTGGTAACGCCTCACCACTCGGCCCCTCCTGGTAACGCCTCACCACTCGGCCCCTCCTATTAATGCCTCACCACTCGGCCCCTCCTAATAATGACCTTGCAGCCAGGAGAGATTGGAGTCCGTTAGACCCTTTCGGCGACCCTGGTGCAGGGACCCTCACCAATCCGGCAGCTATCAATTATCGAGTGGATAGATGAGAACTTTTAGGCTGTGTGCACACTAGGTTTTTTTTGGTGCAGATTGTGGCCCAAATCTTCATGTCTCTCTTCAATGCCACCAAATTCAATTAGAATTCTATAGTGCTGTGCACACGTTGCTTATTTTTTACTTGCAGATTTGCTGCAGAAAATAATCTGCAGCATGTCAATTGTTGGTGCGTTTTTTTCCAGCGTTTTTTAGCCCTTCCACCCATTGACTTTATTAAAAAAAAAAAACGAAAAAAAAAAAACGCATGGCACAAAAATGCTCTGGTGCCTTTTTCTTCCAGAAGGTGCCGCTTTCATGCAGAAAATTTCTGCACCAAATCTGCAGTGTGTGCACACAACCGTAAGAACCATAATTGGGCCAGCGTGCAGAAGACACAGCCAAAATGGAAAACTCAGCAACAAAGCAGCATGTTTTTGCAACGCTCATTTTTTTTTTTGCCACCCATTTTTAAAGGTATTTATGATGCTACTAGAAGGTGGCCCGATTCTAACGCATCGGGTATTCTAGAATTTATTGTGTAGTTAATGTATGATTTTTGTTTGTGGAGCGCTGTGTGTCTGCAGTGTTGTCTGTGTGTGGTGCTGTGTGTTGCGCAGTTTATGTGCGTGTGGGTGTGGGGTGCGTGTGTGTGTTTTGGGGGGAGGTATGTTTTGTGCAATGTGTGTGTGTTGCGCGGTATGTGCGTATATTTGTGTGTGCCGCGGTGTGTGTGTGTTGTGTGTGTGCGGCGTTGTCTGTGTGTGTGGGTGTCTGTGTAGAGGGGTGTTTGTGGTTACCAGTGTGTGTGGTGTGTTGTGCGTTGCGTGTGTGGCGGTGTGTGTGTGTTTTGGGGGGAGGTGTGCACCCCCCATCGTGCTCCATCCCCCATGCTGTACACCCCCATCGTGGTCCATCCCCCATGCTGCGCACCCCCCATCGTGTTTCATCCCCCCCATTCTGGGCACCCCTTATCGTGTTTCATCCCCCCCATTCTGGGCACCCCCCATCGTGCTCCATCCCCCCATGCTGCACCCCCCATCGTGCTCCATCCCCCATGCTGCGCACCCCCTATCGTGTTTCAACCTCCCATTCTGGGCACCCCCCATCGTGCTCCATCCCCCATGCTGCACCCCCCATCGTGCTCCATCCTCCATGCTGCACTCCCCCATCGTGCTCCATCCCCCATGCTGCGAACCCCCCATCGTGTTTCATCTCCCCATTCTGGGCAACCCCCATCAAGGTCCACCCCCCATGCTGCACCCCCCATCGTGTTGCATCCCCCATGCTGCACCCCCCATCGTGTTGCATCCCCCATGCTTCACCCCCCATCGTGCTCCATCCCCCATGCTGAAAACCCCTCAGAGAGGAGTATAATAGGAGAAGTATAATGGGAGGAGTTGTCCTGGGGGGAGGTGTACAGGTGCCCAACGTCTGCGGGGGGCGTGGCCTAGCGGCATAGTGTGAAGGGCATGGCCTAGCGGCAGTGTCAGGGGCGTGGCCTAGCGGCAAAGTATAAGGGGACGTGGCCTAGCTGCATAGTGTGAGGGGGCGTGGCCTAGCTGCATAGTGTGAGGGGGCGTGGCCTAGCGGCATATTGTGAGGGGCGTGGCCTAGCGGCACAGTGTGAGGGGGCGTGGCCTAGCGGCACCGCGTGAGGGGGCGTGGCCTAGCGGCACCGCGTGAGGGGGCAAGGCCTAGTTGTCCCGCCTGAGGGGGCGTGGCCTACCAGCACCAGATGAGGGCGTGGCCTTGTGGCACCGCGTGAGGGGGCGTGGCCTAGCGGTATAGTGCGGAGGTGTGGCCTAGCGGCATAGTGTGAGGGGCATGGCCTAGCGGTACCGCGTGAGGGACGTAGCCTATCGACACCGCGTGAGGGGGCGTGGCCTAGCGGCACAGCGTGGGGTGTGTGGCCTAGCGGCACCGCGTGCGGGGCGTGGCCTGGCCAAACGGCCAATCCATGCGGGGGCGGGGCCAGGCCGAGCCCAGCAGCCAATATGTGGGGGGGGCGGGGCCAGGCCGAGCCCAGCAGCCAATCCGATGGTTGTCACTGTAAGGACACAATTTTGGAGCAAGACAGACAGAATAAGGCAATTATATATATAGATAAATGCAAAAAAAAAAAAATGAACAGTTTACAGCAATTTCTGGTCAAACCCGTGTCCTGCTAATACCTGCATATATTTCCATCCATTGGGGCATGATATTAACCCTTTAGTGACGGAGCTAATTTTCACCTTAATGACCAGACCAAATTTTGCAATTCTGACCAGTGTCACTTCATGAGGTTATAACTCTAGAACGCTTCAACGGATCCCGGTGATTCTGAGATTGTTTTTTCGTCACATATTGGACTTCATGTTAGTACCAAATTTAGGACAATATTTTTTGCGTTTATTTATGAAAAAAATTGAATATTGGCAAAAATTTTGAAAATTTTGCAATTTTCAACTTTTGAATTTTTATACCGTTAAACCAGAGATTTCTGTGACACAAAATAGTTAATAAATAACATTTCCCACTTATCTACTTTACATCAGCACAATTTTGGAAACAAATTTTTTTTTCGTTAGGAAGTTAGAGGGGTTCAAAGTTTATCAGCAATTTCTCATTTTTACATCAAAATTTACAAAACCATTTTTTTAGGGACCACATCACATTTGAAGTGACTTTGAGAGGCCTAGATGACAGAAAATACCCAAAAGTGACACCATTATAAAAACTGCACCCCCAAAGTACTCAAAACCACATTCAAGAAGTTTATTAACCCTTCAGGTGCTTCACATGAACAAAAGCAATGTGGAATGAAAAAAAGCAAAAATTAAATTTTACCTAAAAATGTTGCTCTAACCCAAATTTATTCACTTTTAGAAGAAATAACACAACAAAATGGACCTCAAAACTTGTTCCCCATTTTCTTATGAGCGCGCCGATACCCCACATGTGGTCAGAAACCTCTGTTTGGACAAATGGGAGGGCTCGGAACAGAAGGAGCAATATTTGAATTCTGGAAAGCAAATTTGGCTGAAATAGATTGCGGGCACCATGTTGCATTTACAGGTCCGCTAAGGTACCTAAACAGAAGAAATCCCTCACAAGTGACACCATTTTGGAAACTAGTCCCCTCAAGGCTTCTATCTAGGGGTATAGTGAGCATTTTAGATCCACAGGTACTTCACAGATTTTGTTAACGTTACGTTGTCATATTGAAAATTTTAATAATTTTCTCAAAAATGTTGCTTTAGCATCAATTTTCTCACTTTTCCAAGAGGTAATTCCAAAAATTTGACCTCAAGGTTTGTTAACCACTTTTTTATGAGCGCGGTGATACCTCACATGTGGTCTGAAACCTTTGTTTGGACAAATGGGAGGGCTTGGAAGGAAAGGAGCAATATTTGAATTTTGGAAAGGAAATTTGGCTAAAAAAGATTGCGGGCACCATATCACATTTGGAGGACCCCTAAGGTACCTAAACAGCAGAAACCCCGCACAAGTGACCCCATTTTGGAAACTAGGCCCCTCAAGGAATTTATCTAGATGTTTGGTGAGTACCCTGAACCCCCAGGTGCTTCACAGAATTTTATAACGTTGAGCCATGAAAAAAAAAATAAAATTTTACCACAAAATTGTTATTTCAACCAGGTAGCTTTTTTTTTACAAGAGTAAAAGGAAAAAATTCAGCATAACATTTATTGTGCAATTTCTCCTGAGTTTGGCGATACCTTATATGTGGTGGAAATCAACTGTTTGGGCACATGGCAGGGCTCGGAAGGGAAGGAGTGCCATTTGACTGCAAAATTGGCTGGAATCAATAGCGGACGCCAGGTTGCATTTGGAGAGCCCCTGAGGTGCCTAAACAGTGGCTGTCCCCCACAAGTGACTCCATTCTGGAAACAAGACACCTCAAGGCTTTTATCTAGGTGTATAGTGAGCAGTTTGAATCCACGAATACTTCACAGAATTTGATAAGCTTAGGTTGCCATATTGAAAATTTTCATTTTTTTCACAAAAATGTTGCTTCAGCATCAAATTTCTCACTTTTTCAAGAGACAACAACAAACCGTGGACCCAACAGGTTGTTATCCAATGTCTTATGAGCACAGGGATACCCCACATGTGGCCAAAAACCTCTGTTTGGATAAATGGGAGGGCTTGGAATGGAAGGAGTACCATTTGAATTCTGGAAAAGTTGAGATAAATTGCGGGCACCATGTCACATTTGCAGGGCCCCTTGGGTACCTATACATTAGAAACCCCCCACAAGTGACTCCATTTTGGAAACTGGATTTTATTCAGGAGTATAGTAAGCATTTTGAATCCACAGGTACTTCACAAAAATGTTGCTGTAGCAACAAATGTCTCACTTTTAGGCTATGTGGCCATGATCCAGCGACACGGCATCTAGTACACAGTGTCAGCCTTCCTGCAGAGATGTGAGTGTTGTCCACGGGAGAGCGCAGCTGCCCATGCCCACGATTTGGGTTCAGGCCGCTGTGGAGCTCTATGCTACCTGCAGAGAACACTCATCTCCGCAGCATAAATTGACATGCTGAGGCTCGGGAAGCTGCACCACAGGTCGATTTATGCTGCGGAGAAGAGAAGCCCAGTGGGCATGAGATTTCTAAAAATCCTTCCACTATGCTTCTACTGCACAATGCAGCGCTATGGATGCAGGGAAAACACTCTGCGCCCAAAACGCTGCAAATCCCGATTGTGGGCGCACAGCCTAAAATGCTACAATGGATGAATGGATAGATGTCAAACAAATATAACGTCCCACCCCCTGCATATTCTAAGCTGGCGCCCTTTAGTGCCTTTCATGTGGCACTAAAGGGTGCCTAGCCTTGTATTTAGCCCCCCAAAAAATTAATAATTAAAATAAACGACGTGGGGACCCCCTTATTTTTGATAGCCAGCTAGGGTAAAGCAGACAGCTGTAGCCTGCAAACCACAGCTGACAGCTTCACCTTGGCTGGTGATCAATTTGGAGGGCTCCCCAGGCGTTTTTTAAAAAAAAAAAAAAAACGTGGGGTCCCCCCCAAATTAGATCACCAGCCAAGGTGAAGCGGACAGCTGGGGTCTGGTATTCTTAGGGTGGGAAGAGCCATGGTTATTGGACTCTTCCCAGCCTAAAAATAGCAGGCCGCAGCCGCCCCAGAAGTGGCGCATCCATTAGATGCGCCAATCCTGGCGCTTCGCTCCAGCTCATCCCGCGCCCTGATGCGGTGGCAGACGGGGTAATATATGGGGTTGATACCAGCTGTAATGTCACCTGGCATCAAGCCCTGGGGTTAGTGATGTCACGGCATCTGAACAGATACCCGACATTACTAACCCAGTCAAGTAATAGAAAAAAATAAAGACGAAAAAAAAATTTATTTGAAAAAAAAACTCCCCGAAACATTCCTCTTTTACCAATTTATTGAAAATAAATAAATTTCGGTCGCTGTAATCCATTTTGGAGGTCCCACGCCGACTCTGGATCTTCTAGAATATGGGGGGCACGTTCAGGGAACGTATCCCCCATTTTCTGGAAGAGCAAGCTCTCCATGAGCAGTGTGGGTGCAGTAATCTGAGAATACTGCACTCACACTGCCCCGGTCCAACCTAGGGCAGAGTGACCTGCAGTAACCTCATTCTAGAATATGAGGGGCACGCTCACAGAACGTACCCCCCATTTTCTAGAACAGCAGTCTCTCCATGTGAGGAGTGTGGCTGCAGATTACCGCACTCACCCTCCCCCGGTCCACAGTGGAGCAGCCTGTGCAGTAGCGACGTCAGCATCCCTGCTTGCAGGGATCCAGCTGACAGCCGCTGTCTGCGCATGCGCCGCCAGCTTTCAAGAAGGAGGCGGCGTGATCGCGGGGCCGGAGCACCAGCAGCCAGGTAACGTAAAACCGGGGGCTGGGGGGGGTGACGGCGGGACCTGGGGACAACTTTCTGCCGCATGTGACGTGTCACATGCGGCATTAAGAGCAGGATGAATGCGGCCGCCATCTTCCACGCTCCGGAGGGGGGAGGCGGCTCTGGAGAACCGGAGGGGGCTCCGGGGACCAGAGATCTCCGGTGTACCGGAGGAGGGGTCAGGGGGAGGACATTTCCCTCCGATCTGAAATGTTTGATCATTTCAAATCGGAGGGAAATGAATGCAGAGCCGGCGGCGGCGGGAGTTTTCAGCGCGCGTCGGCGCCATCTTGGATTTTCCGGAGGGGGGGTAGGGGGACTCTCCGGTACCGGGGGCTTTGGGGGCACTAAGGGCTCATATTTATTTCTCATCTGACATGTTTGATCACGTCAGATGAGAAATAAATCAATTTTACCGGCCATTTATTTTTTTTTAATGTTGTCGCCGGTATACGGTGTATACCGGCAATCGCATTAACGGGGTCCAAAAAAAACACCCCGATTCATAATCTTGGGGGGTCTCAGCTACCTCCGGTAGCTGAAACCCCCGAGATTTTTCGTCAATGGGGGGCGCTACAAGCTTTTTCCGGCCTGACGTCTCAAGACGTCGGAACAGAATAAGTATCCTGTTTTTCCGACGTCTTGAGACGTTAGGCCGTCGCTATGGGGTTAATGCAAGTGTGCCAGGTTTTGTTTTTGTTTTTTTTGCACTGGAAGTAATGAGAAATTCCTCCAATACTTTCTCACCATTGCAAAGTACAAAAAAACAAAACAGAAAAGGTGCGTGGTTTGCAGGTTTCTGGTATGTGATTAAAGACAAAAAACCCTGCAATTATTGGATAAGTCCTAAATTAATGTGATGCTTTCTGAACTTAGTTTTCCCCATGGTGCAATACAGAGGTCAGCACTCCAGATTTACCATGGACCACCTGCACCATTGCTGTATACTGTATATGGCGCTGCTAATGATGGGAAGTCACTGCGGAGAAGCTGCATCGCTTCAGATTATCACATGGGCCAAAAAACATTTGCAGATCCACAGGATTCATATATAATATGGGAGCTGCAGCGTGTCTGGGGGCAATGGAAGTGACTATTACAGAGGGAAGTTACAACAATTGGTTAATTAGCCGCCATCACCTTTTCTACCTGCAGGGAATTACCAGCAAACAACGACTGACCCGGTACAGTCACCTCATACATTCTGGATTCTAGTTACCTGCAGATCCTGTGCTCATTGCAGTGAGTGCAGCCCCAGGACTCACCATCATGTGCCACACACCTGACCGGCTGCAGCATCATGTGCCGCACACCTGTGACCACTGACTGCAGCACTTGTGCTCATCAGCGCCACCCAGAGGCTGGAGGGCATATGAAAACTGAACTATCACACATTAATACAGAGGAGGGGAACCTTCGGCCCGCGGGACATATGTGGACCGCGATGATCTTTCCTGCGGCCCCTGGGCAGATTCCCAGGGACAGGAGTGCTCAGGCGGCAGCCGTGTCTTGCTGGCTGCTGGCCCTTTAAATCTCGCATACAATACATGGCCACCAACCTGGAAGGAGCCCATACATTTTAGGCTCAGCCATGCATACACTGGAGGACATATTTTGTGGGCGTTGTAAGCCTGCAATGTGCTCTGCTCTCGTCCCACAGAAGAGGTGCGGCTGCCCCAGCGTCCCTCAGGTTTGTGCCCCCAGGCCTGTGTGGGCTCCTCTCCAGCCTCCCCATGCCCGTGTGGGCTCCTCTCCAGCCTCCCCATGCCCGTGTGCGCTCCTCTCCAGCCTCCCCATGCCCGTGTGGGCTCCTCTCCAGCCTCCCCATGCCCGTGTGGGCTCCTCTCCAGCCTCCCCATGCCCGTGTGGGCTCCTCTCCAGCCTCCCCATGCCCGTGTGGGCTCCTCCCCAGCCTCCCCATGCCCGTGTGGGCTCCTCCCCAGCCGCCCCATGCCCGTGTGTGCTCCGCTCCAGCCTCCCCATGCCCGTGTGGGCTCCTCTCCAGCCTCCCCATGCCCGTGTGGGCTCCTCTCCAGCCTCCCCATGCCCGTGTGGGCTCCTCTCCAGCCTCCCCATGCCCGTGTGGGCTCCTCTCCAGCCTCCCCATGCCAGTGTGGGCTCCTCTCCAGCCTCCCCATGCCCGTGTGGGCTCCTCTCCAGCCTCCCCATGCCCGTGTGGGCTCCTCTCCAGCCTCCACATGCCCGTGTGGGCTCCTCTCCAGCCTCCACATGCCCGTGTGGGCTCCTCTCCAGCCTCCCCATGCCCGTGTGGGCTCCTCTCCAGCCTCCCCATGCCCGTGTGGGCTCCTCTCCAGCCTCCCCATGCCCGTGTGGGCTCCTCTCCAGCCTCCCCATGCCCGTGTGGGCTCTTCTCCAGCCTCCCCATGCCCGTGTGCGCTCCTCTCCAGCCTCCCCAGGCCTCCGTACGCTACTCTCCAGCCTCCCCAGGCCCGCGTGCGTTCCTCTCCAGCCTCCCCAGGCCCGCGTGCGTTCCTCTCCAGCCTCCCCAGGCCCGCGTGCGTTCCTCTCCAGCCTCCCCAGGCCCGCGTGCGTCCCTCTCCAGCCTCCCCAGGCCCGCGTGCGTTCCTCTCCAGCCTCCCCAGGCCCGCGTGCGTTCCTCTCCAGCCTCCCCAGGCCCGCGTGCGTTCCTCTCCAGCCTCCCCAGGCCCGCGTGCGCTCCTCTCCAGCCTCCCCAGGCCCGCGTGCGCTCCTCTCCAGCCTCCCCAGGCCCGCGTGCGCTCCTCTCCAGCCTCCCCACGCCGCTGTGGGCTCCTCTACAGCCTCCCCACGCCCCTGTGGGCTCCTCTGCAGCCTCCCCATGCCCCTGTGGGCTCCTCTGCAGCCTCCCCACGCCCCTGTGGGCTCCTCTGCAGCCTCCCCACGCCCCTGTGGGCTCCTCTGCAGCCTCCCCACGCCCCTGTGGGCTCCTCTGCAGCCTCCCCACGCCCCTGTGGGCTCCTCTGCAGCCTCCCCACGCCCCTGTGGGCTCCTCTGCAGCCTCCCCACGCCCCTGTGGGCTCCTCTGCAGCCTACCCACTCCCCCAGGCCCCTGGCAATTTTTGGGCAATGGAGGACATTGTCTTTAATAAAATGGAGCCAGACATCGTGGTACACGCATGCGCGGACTCCAGCACCATTTTAATGAAGACAGAATACTGTGGTAATGAGGACGTGCTGCAATGGTGGTGCTGTGCGATATTCAAATAAAGAAAAGGGGGAAAGCCAGGAGGACGCCGGAGGAGGAATAAATACCGAGGACCCGACCCACAAAGGCCCCGTCCCCGCTGCACACAATCAAAGTGCAGGGCATTTCTGGAACTTCGATTAAAGATATTTCATCAGCCAAGCATCGGATCTTTCTATAACAGGTATGCCTGGATTCAGCATCTTACTGCCTGTATGCCACTGCCTTTACTTTAGGCCTCTTTCACACGTACGTACCTCCGGTACGTGTTTGGCAGTTTTCTCACGTACCGGAGACACGTACACACGTACACCAAGATATTCTAATGGATTTGGATACACATAAGTATTTTTGCACGGAACTTACATGTATCCGTGTGTTTCTCACGCCGACATGTCCATTTTTTTCTCTGGCATCACGGGTGTCACACGGAACGCAAACGTGTCACACGTAATGCACACGGACCACACGGATGTGTTCCGTGTGACACGCACCGGAGAAAAGAAGTGTCTGCGAGACAAGAAAAAAAAACATTACTCTCCTTCTCCAGCCCTCCTGTCTCTGCCGCTGCTGTCGCTTGCTGCCGACCGCCGATCATTACGCTCATTGCATATTCACTTCACTGCGGCCGGAAGCGGCAGCAGCGGGGAGTCTGCAGGACCGGAGACCGAAGATCAGCACCACGGACAGCGACGCCAGGGACAGGTGAGTAGAAAATTCCCGTTCTCCATGTGTTATCACGGATAACACACGATAAACACACGTGTGCCATACACACAGCACACCGAGGGCAATACGCATCTTTGACACGTCCGTGAAACACGTGCGTGATTTTCACGGACGTGTAAAAGAGGCCTTATACAGCAAAATCCTGCTGGTTGGTTTTCTTCTCTTTAATAGGTTGCAATGTTTTCACAACTTGGAAGTTGTGCAAAAACATTGTGATTTTTGGCATTTACACCACCGTGTCGGCCAGCTCCACCAATACAAGCATAGGATGCGCAGCGCATGGGTGTCCTGTCCACCCATCAAATTCATCATAGGTTACATCACTAAAGATGTGTAACTTAAGGCCCTGTCACACACAGAGATAAATCTGTGGCAGATCTGTGGTTGCAGTGAAATTGTGGACAATCAGTGCCAGATTTGTGGCTGTGTACAAATGGAACAATATGTCCATGATTTCACTGCAACCACAGATCTGCCAAAGATTTATCTCTGTGTGTGACGGGGCCTTTACTCCAGAAATGTCCCCAAAGCAGGTGGATTTTTTTTCCCCCAAGTATAAGATTGAAAAAAGGTTTTAAAATTTAATTTGTTTCTCTATAAATTTGTTACCATTTTTTACTGGAAATCTATGTCCTCAAATTAAGACTGCAGCAGTATGGTTTTTTTTTAGAATGGCTGCTGTATGTATTGTATTTTTTGGATTATAAGACGCACCTTTCCTCCCAAAAATTTTGGGAGGAAAATGAGGGGTGCGTCTTAAAATTCGAATGTAGCTTTACCTGGAGGGCCTGTCTGTGCGGCGACCAGGTCCGTTGAGGCAGCCGGGTGCCTGTGTGCGTGCTGGCGGCAGCCGGGTGCCTGTGGCTGCGGGTGGGCGGCAGCCGGGTGCCTGTGTGCGAGCTGGCGGCAGCCGGGTTCTTGTGTGCGTGCTGGCGGCAGCTGGGTGCCTGTGGCCGCGGGCGGGCGGCAGCCGGGTGCCTGTGGCCGCGGGCGGGCGGCAGCCGGGTGCCTGTGGCCGCGGGCGGGCGGCAGCCGGGTGCCTGTCGCTGCGGGCGGCAGCCGGGTGCCTGTCGGTGCAGGCTGCCTCTGTGCAGGTGGGCGGGTGACCTGCTGGCTGCCACTCTGTGCGTCCGGGCGGCTGTGCGGCAGGTTTCCCAGTGTGTCTACGGTCCCAGTTTCAAATGATGGCGCTGGGAGTCAGCGCGTGCGCAGATGGAGCCCTTGGATGAGAGCTCCATCTGCGCATGCGCCGCTCCAGGCACCATCATGTGAACCAGGACCGCGGACACTGGGACACTCACCACACCGGCCTGCGTCACCACTCATCCGCTGCTGCTGCCACTACTGACCTAACGCCACGGACGCCGCCACTTACCAGCTGCACCTGCCACCACTCACCCTCCGCGCCTGCCGCCACGGGACGCCGCCACTGTCCTGCCGCCACGGACGTCGACGCGCCATCCTCCACTGACCCGCCGCGCCTGCCAGCACAACCTCTACGTCCTGTGACCCCGCTTCACCACCACTTCTGCCCCCCTCCAGTAAGACAACACTGGAATATAAGACGGACCCCATTTTTATTTTTTACCTTTATCTCTAAATTTGGGGTGCATCTTATCATCCAGTGCGTCTTATAAAGCGATAAATACGGTAATTGCACAATTGTTTTGGGGATATTTTATTCACCTTGTTCACTATATAGTAAAACTGATGTGTTGGTGTGATGCCTCAGGTCATTACGAGTTCGTAGACACCAAACATGTATAAGTTTACGGTTATCTAAGGGGTGAAAAAAAATGCAGACGTTTGCATCATTTCCCGAAAACTGTAGCATTCTCATTTTTCGGGATCTATGGCTCAGTTATGGCTTCTTTTTTTGCATCTCGAGCTGACATTTTTTACTAGACACAGTGTCGCCAGAGCATGGGCACATAGCCTAAAAGAGAGAAATTTTGCAATAGAGCAACATTTTTGTGAAGTACCTGAGGATTCAAAATGCTCACTTTACTCCTGGATAAAATCCTTGAGGGGTCTAGTTTTCAAAATGGGGTCACTTGTAGGGGTTTCTGATGTATAGGTACCCTAGGGGCCCTGCAAATGCGACATGGTGCCCGCAATTTATTTCAACTTTTCCAATATTCAAATGGTGTGCCTTCTATTCCAAGCACTCCCATTTATCTAAACACGTTTTTGACCACATGTGGGGTATCCCTGGCTGCATAAGAAATTGGATAACAAACGGTGGGGTCCACTTTTTGGTGCTGCCTCTCGAAAAAATGAGAAATTTGGTGCTAAAGCAACATTTTTGTGAAAAAAAAGGAAAATTTTCAATATGGCGACCTAAGGTTATCAAATTCTATGAAGTACTCGTGGATTCAAAATGCTCACTATACCCCTAGGTAAAATGCTTGAGGTGTCTTGTTTCCAGAATAGGGTCACTTGTGGGGGAGCTCCACTATTTCGGCACCTTAGGGGCTCTCCAAACGCTTCATAGCATCCACTATGAATGTGCGTTCACTTGTAAATGATGTACATGGAGGAGAATGTAAATTATTCTCATTTGTAAACATTTTGCCAACGTTTTATTACGAGGGTTTTTTCTAGCCAATTTTGCAGTCAAATGTCGCTCCTTCCCTTTCGAGCCCTGCCATGCGCCCAAACAGTTGGATTTGCACCACATATGACGTATCAGCGTACTCAGAAGAAATTGCACAATGAATTTGATGCTGATTTTTTTTTCCTGTTGGCTTTCTTTTCTTTTTTTTTAATAAAAGTATCTGGTTGAAGTAAGTTTTGTGGTAGAAATGTATTTTTTTTATTATCACAGCTCAACATTCTAAATTTCTGTGAAACACCGGGTGTTCAAGGTCCTCTCCAAACATCTAGATAAATTCCTTGAGGGGTCTAGTTTCCAAAATGGGGGTCACTTGTGGGGGGTTTCTTCTGTCTAGGTACCTTTAGAAGCCCTACAAATGTGACATGGTGCCCGCAATGTATTTCAGTCAAATTTGCTTTCTAAAATTCAAATATTTCTCCTTCTGTTCCGAGCTCTCCCATTTGTCCAAACAGAGGTATCTGACCACATGTGGAGTTTTAGCGCGGTCAGAAGAAACTGGCGAACAAATTTTAGGGTCCATTTTGTTGTGTTATTGTTTTCTAAAAGTGAATAAATTGGGTCTAGAGCAACATTTTTAGGTAAAATGATCATTTTTATTTTTTTTTCATTCCACATCGCTTTAGGTCCTGTGAAGTATCTGAAGGGTTAATAAACTTCTTGGATGAGGTTTTGAGTACTTTGAAAGGTGTAGTTTTCAGAAAGGTGTCACTTTTGGGTATTTTCTGTCACCTAGGCTTTTGAAAGTGACTTCAAACACGGTGTGGTCCCTAAAAAAATGATTTTGTAAATTTTGTTTGAAAAATTAGAAATTGATGATAAACTCTGAACCCTTCTAATTTCCTAACACCAAAAAATTTTGTTTCAAAAATTGCGCTGATGTAAAGTACGCATGTGGGAAATGCAGTTTATTAACTATTTTGTTTGACAGAACTCTCTGGTTAAGGCCCGTTTCACACGTCAGCAGGGCTGTATTTGGCCTTCGTGCTGCCCTAGGCACTTTAAGTGGTCGCGCCCCTTACTGACAACGTAAAACTATGAATTTGGGCACATGACATCTATTTAAGGTGGATCTACTCTGTAACACACTTGACGGCCGTCCAATAGAAGCGGAGGGGCGGAGATGAGCGGGACGAACATACCGCCTACCTCCTTTCTTATTGCGGGCGGCCGCAGGTAAGGTGAGGTTCCTCGTTCCCGGGGTGTCACACATAGCGCTGTGTGCTGCCGCAGGAACGACGAACAACCTGCGTCCTGCAACAGCAACGATATTTGGGAAATGGACAGCGTGTCAACGATCAACGATAAGGTGTGTAATTTTGATCGTTAGTGGTCGCTCGTACGTGTCACACGCAACAACGTTGCTAACGAGGCCGGATGTGCATCACGAATTCCGTGACCCCCAACGACATCTCTTTAGCAATGTCGTTGCGTGTAAAGCACCCTATTAGGCTATGTGTCCACGGGACTTTGTACCTGCGGATATTAAACATTTAAAAATTGTTCAAAAGACCCCTTAGAAGTGCACAGCTCAGGAGACAGGACTATGACTTTCTACAGCATCCGCTTTGCATGCTCTTCTAAAAGAGCTTTTCAGCTGTGGTTGGGGGGTCTTTGGACCAGATTTCTCACCAATTTCTCAGAATTATTGGGCATAAAATATAAAAAAAAACAAAAAGTTCAGTTACTCTTTGAGGTGCATTTAAAAAGCTAATCAGAAACCGAATGATCTATCTAAACCGGCTGTCAGATCACCCAGCACACAAGCAAAAGGTTTGTTTGTCGGGTGAAGTGATTTTTCCATTTACATAAACAAACATTTATATAAGGGACGATTCCACTACAAAAATCACACACAGTTTAGCTTAAAATGGGTTGTCCGGTGTAGAATGACAAGTCTGTAGTTCGACTATGTGTCCCTCTATGACTGCAGACCTATGAATCCTCCCAGCGCACTCATGGTGGTCAAGAATGTGATATGCAGACTCCTAGTGAGAACTCCATAGGTAAGGATGGTTGACCTTAGGGAGATCAACATCCAGCACCGCGGAGACACCATCACGTGTTTCTCAACGCTGGCAGGAAACTAGCCAGGTCTTTCACCGGGAAGGAACAACCACGGGAAGGGCAGTCTCCAGTCAAGGAGACCACCTATGCCAAAACATGGTATCCATCCACAGACAGCTGTTTCGGGGTATTTGCCCCTCATCAGTGTGGAGTAGTAAACTGGCTAGCAAATGGTGCTCCATGGTGCTGGATGTTGATCTCCCTAAGGTCAACCATCCTTACCTATGTAGTCTTCTACTAGGCATTGCTCCCACTAGCCAGTTTCCTACTCCACACTGAGGGGCAAATACCCCAAAACAGCTGTCTGTGGATGGATACCATGTTTTGGCATAGGTGGTCTCCTTGACTGGAGACTGCCATTCCCGTGGTTGTTCCTTCTCGGTGAAAGACCTGGCTAGTTACCTGCCAGTGTTGAGAAACATGTGATGGTGTCTCCGCAGCTTCCTTGTTTTCCTAGTAAGAACTTGTCTAGTGGATAGGGCCTCATTTAAGTAGCGCACGTTTTGCGACATTTTCCGAAAACCGTGGCGTTCTCATTTTTCGGGATCTATGGCTCAGTGACGGCTTATTTTTTGCGTCTCGAGCTGTCATTTCTAATCGTAGCAGATTTTTTGCGCAGACGCTAAGTTTTGATAGCCTGTTATTGCATTTTGCGTAAAACTTGCGGCGACCAAAAAATGTAATTTTGGCGTTTGGTAAACGGCGTAGTGGCCAAAAAAATTCCAATCAGATTAATTGATTTTATACTTTGATAGATCGGGCATTTCTGAATGCGGCGATACCAAATATGTGTATATTTATTTATTTTTTAACCCTTTAATTTTCAATGGGGGGATAGGGGGGTGATTTGAACTTTTAGGTTTTTTGTTTTATTTTTTAAAACATTTTTTTTTACATTTTTATTTTACTAGTCCCCCTAGGGGGCTATAGCGATCAGCAATCCGATCGCTCTTATCTATCTGCTGATCACAGCTATACAGCTGTAAACAGCAGATTCAGTCACTTCCTGTTTCTCTCTGCTCCCGGCCAAGGGAAAACGAAAGTGAAACTTCATAGCTGCAGGCGTCATCACATGACCCTGTGCTATGATGGCAACCACCGAAAGTCACGTGATCACTCATGGGGGCGGCGGTAAGTAAAAATCATGGCCGCGCGCATATAGATCTCGCTGCCAGACTTTGGCAGCAAGATGTAAGGGGTTAATGTTAGAGGTGGAATGCGATTCCACTCGTAACATGCAGGCACACATGTCAGCTGTTGAAAAAGGGACACGCTCCATGATGGATATATCCGTCCATGGTCGTGAAGGGGTTAAAGAAGCACTCCGGTCATTTTTTCCCCTAAACCTGAGTAAATGTTAGTGTAGTTTACGGTCCGTGATAATTCACTCAATGATCGCCGTTTTCTCATGTCCCCGACTCCATGATGACTTCACATCCACATCTCGTCTCTGCAGACTTCCCTCTTCTCCGGTCTTCTGCAGCACATCTCAACATGGTGGCCTGTAAAATAATAATGTCATTATAATGTTCCTGAATAACAATAACCACAAACGCTGTGCCATAAATAACCCTATGCTGTGAAAAAAATAACTGCTCCTCACTGCGCTCCCCACAAAAGAATATTACTCCACACAATCCCTCTTAATGTACATGACCTCCACCCTATCTTCTCCTATAAAATATTCCCACCACACCGTCCCCACTTATATACTTTTCCCACCACACCGTCCCCACTTATATACTATTCCCACCACACCGTCCCCACTTATATACTATTCCCACCACACCGTCCCCACTTATATACTATTCCCACCACACCGTCCCCACTTATATACTATTCCCACCACACCGTCCCCATTTATATACTATTCCCACCACACCGTCCCCACTTATATACTATGACCGCCACACTACCCCATATAAACTAAAACACAACCCTGCCTTCCCTTATAAATTATACCCACCACACCTTCCTCAATTATGAAATATGATCTGCACACTGTCCTCACATCATGCTGCCCCCTCCTCACAATGTCCCATGCATGCTGCCCCTCTCCATGCTGAGCCTCCCATGCTGCTCCTTCTTAATGTACTCCAAATGCTGCCTGCCCCTTTTCCATAATGAGACCACCCTGCTGCCCCACTCAGCACACAGACACCACCACGCTGCCCCACTCAGCACACAGAGACCACCACGCTGCCCCACTCAGCACACAGAGACCACCCTGCTGCCCCACTCAGCACACAGACACCACCACGCTGCCCCACTCAGCACACAGACACCACCACGCTGCCCCACTCAGCACACAGAGACCACCCTGCTGCCCCACTCAGCACACAGAGACCACCACGCTGCCCCACTCAGCACACAGAGACCACCACGCTGCCCCACTCAGCACACAGACCACCACGCTGCCCCACTCAGCACACAGACCACCACGCTGCCCCACTCAGCACACAGACACCACCACGCTGTCCCTTTTCCATAATGAGACCACCCTGCTGCCCCACTCAGCCCACAGACACCAACACGCTGCCCCACTCAGCACACAGAGACCACCACGCTGCCTCACTCAGCACACAGAGACCACCACGCTGCCCCACTCAGCATACAGAGACCCTTGCGTTACTTCACATTTCATACCGAGTCCCCTACATTGATCCACTCCATATTGAACCCCCCATAATGACCCGCCCATACTGAACCCCCATGCTACCCCTTTTCCATAATGAGCTCCCAATGCTTCCCCCTCTCCATACTAGTGAGTTGATACTCGGCACTTCTGGGGGGGGAACAAGGAGGGTCCAAAACCGCCTCAAGTAGATCTAGAAACTTGGCGCTCGATCAATGTGAATAGTGGTTTTTATTGTGAAGAACTTGTAGGACTACATAGACAGTGGTGGACACCAGGTCATACCCAGCCACGCCGCTCACCACGCTACTATATCTTCTGAGGACCGTCTGCACGCACACTGATGAAGGTCTTTTTACCGAAACATCTGCGCTTTGCTGGTCCTACAAGTTCTTCTCAATAAACACGGTTCACATTGATCTTGGGTGCCAAGTTTCTACATCTACCCCTCTCCATACTGAGACCCCAACATACCGAGTCCTTATACTTTTCCCCATCGATTTTGTTCCTTGCACTATCCCTCCCTCTGTAAGCCCCCCTAACCCCCCATCTACAGCATTAGGCCCCCTACAGCAATATGCCCCCTAAACCCCCCTTCCTACAGCAAAAGGCTCCCTAAACCCCCCCTCCTACAGCAAAGGGCCCCCTTAAACTCCCCCCCCCATCAGCAACAGGCTCCATTAACCCCGCCCAACAGCAACAGGCTTCATTAACCCCGCCCACCAGCAACAGGCTCCATTAACCCCGCCCAACAGCAACAGGCTCCATTAACCCCGCCAACAGCAACAGGCTCCATTAACCCCGCCCAACAGCAACAGGCTCCATTAACCCCGCCCAACAGCAACAGGCTCCATTAACCCCGCCCCAACAGCAACAGGCTCCATTAACCCCGCCCCAACAGCAACAGGCTCCATTAACCCCGCCCCAACAGCAACAGGCTCCATTAACCCCGCCCCAACAGCAACAGGCTCCATTAACCCCGCCCCAACAGCAACAGGCTCCATTAACCCCCACAACAGGCTCCATTAACCCCCCCAATAGGCTCCATTAAACCTCCCCCCCAACAGCAACAGGCTCCATTAACCCTCTTCCTACCGCTACAGGCTCCATTAACCCTCCTCCTACCGCAACAGGCTCCATTAACCCTCTTCCTACCGCAAGAGGCTCCATTATCCCCCCTCCTACCGCAACAGGCTCCATTAACCCCCCTCCTACCGCAACATGCTCCATTAACCCTTCTCCTACCGCAACAGGCTCCATTAGGAGGAAGACAGGGCAGCGTGCGGACATCAGTATGGGCGTTACAGCAGGAACATTCCATCATGGGTTATATATATATCTAGCTAGATAGATAGAGATATATATATAGATAGATAGAGATATAGATTATATATATATAGCTAGATAGATATATATATAGATATATATATAATCCATATCTCTATCTATCTAGCTATATATATCTCTATCTATCTAGCTATATATATATATAATCTATATCTCTATCTATAGCTAGATAGATAGAGATATATATAGATAGAGATATAGATTTTATATATATATATATATATATATATATATATATATATATATATATATACATACATACATATATAACAGTGTTTATATATATATATTGTCACGCTACCCGGGTCCCGAAGTCGTTCCTCACTCACCGCTCCGGTCCCCAGGTCCCCTGCCTCCAGCCACAAGTCCTCCTCGGCACCGTTCCCTGCTCTGGCCTCCGGCACCCGGGCGTCGCGCATGCGCATTAGGGCGCGCGCAGTCACTGACCTCCTCTTAAAGGCCCAGCACTCCCTAACAGGATATTGCATCAGTCAGGTATATTGGGAGCTTCCTGCCTGGAGGGCGTCGCCTGTTCTACGAGTTCTATAGCTAGGAGTCCAGGTCCCGCTTGCTGTGTCTTGCATTAACACTGTCTTCCACAGAACCAGTTCTACCAAGTTAACCTGGTCTTGTCCACAACCTGTCCGAGAGGTTCTGCGGGGACTGTCCTGCCAAGCTATCCTGACCTGGGCCACAACCTGTACAATTGGTCCTATGGGGACTGTCAGCTGAGACTCCACTATCTTCTCCAGCCTGAACCCGCTTCCTATCCTCGGCTTCACCTGGTGACCCCTGCCTCCTTCTGGTTGGACTCTGCTCACGTCTGCCGACTCAACCTGGCACCAGTACCTGGGCACCGTGATTCAACCTGGCACCAGTACCTGGGCACCGTGATTCAACCTGGCACCAGTACCTGGGCACCGTGATTCAACCTGGCACCAGTACCTGGGCACCGTGATTAACCTGGTACCAGTAACTCTGTGTCCTCAAGGACTTCCTCATTCCTGCTTCTAGAAGGACTCTGCCCGTGCCCCACCTTCTGCTCCGGCAACCGTGTCCCTGGACCCTCTGGTAGGCTTGCAGGACTATCCCAGTCTAGGGGTAGCTCTAGCTGCTTCGCCGGAGGTGACAGGAGCACGGTCCAGAGGATCCACCACCCGGGCGTAACATATATATAGATGCCTGATGGCATTTTATTGAGTATATATATATATATATTGCTGTTCTGCATAGGCTTAAAGGGAACCAAACATCAGGTTTTTCGTGTATAAGGTGCAGCCAGTGCAGTACTGGCACTATCATGCACAGTGTGTACATACCATTAGTGGGCAGCTCGGGTGTTTAGGAAGAGAAATCCAACTTTATAAAGTTTGAAAATTCGTACACTTTTTGATTGACATGTGCACCTCTTTCCTAATGTCCGGGCGTGTTATACACTTGTATCCCCGCCCCCCGCCGCCTGTCCCTCCCTCTCACTGGCCGGTATGTAAATTTCTCTCTTCAGAAACATGACGCCGGAGTTGGGACGTGCGCATAGCGCTGATCTCCGGCGCCATGTTTCTGAAGCCCGCAGTATCGTGCAGCCGTGTGCCGGTGTCCGGGGGCGGTACAGTAGCTGCAGGTAATCGCGTCCTCCCATCAGCTGATCTCCAGTCCTGTTGCGAACGAGCGCGCTCCCGCGGTCACAACAGGATCTGAAGAAGCGAGGGCGCATGCGCCGCCCTCTCGTGCACACGGCTGCACGATACTGCAGGCTTCAGACACATGGCGCCGGAGATCAGCGCTATGCGCACGTCCCAACTCCGGCGTCATGTTTCTGAAGAGAGAAATTTACATACCGGCCAGTGAGAGGGAGGGACAGGCGGCGGGGGGGCGGGGATACAAGTGTATAACACGCCCGGACATTAGGAAAGAGGTGCACATGTCAATCAAAAAGTGCACGAATTTTCAAACTTTATAAAGTTGGATTTCTCCGCCTAAACACCCGAGCTGCCCACTGATGGTATGTACACACTGTGCATGATAGTGCCAGTACTGCACTGGCTGCACCTTATACACGAAAAACCTGATGTTTGGTTCCCTTTAAATCCCCTCAGTCAGATAATAACAGAGTCTGGCTATGGATACAAGTTCAAGAGTGGAAGCATCATCAGCCACCTGCTCTACATGGATGACATCAAGCTGTATGCGAAAAATGAACGAGACATCAGTTCACTCATCCACCTGACCAGGATATACAGCGAAGACATTGGGATGTCCTTCGGACTGGAGAAGTGTGGCCGGCTGGTCATAAAGAGAGGCAAGGTAGTAAAGACTGATGGAGTAGAACTACCGGCAGGGCACATAGCAGATGTACAAACCTGCTACAAGTACCTTGGCATCCCACAGGGATACAGTAACCATGATGAGGAGGCAAGGAAAGCAGCAACATCCAAATACCATCAAATGGTAAGACAGGTCCTAAAGAGCCAGCTCAATGGGAAGAATAAGATCCGCGCCATCAATACATACGCTCTGCCAGTTATCAGATACCCTGCTGGCATAGTGGGCTGGCCAAAAGAAGAAATGGAAACTGCAGATGTGAAGACCCGGAAGCTCCTCATAATGCATGGTGGTCTCCACCCCAAGTCAAACACCCAAACATTGTATACCAACAGAAAGGAGGGTGGTCGAGGCTTGATAGGTGTCCAAGCCACCATCATGGATGAAACAAGAAGTATCCAGGAATACATCAGAAAAATGGCACCAAAAGATGAAATGCTGAAGGAGAGCCTAAGACAGCAACAACAACAGTCCGAGAAGGAAGAACAAGAACATGAAGTGCCATGGCAAGACAAGCCGCTGCATGGAATGTACCATAGACAGATAATGGAGGTGGCTGACATGAAGAAATCCTACCAATGGCTGGAGAAAGCTGGACTCCAGGACAGCACAGAGGCACTAATCATAGCGGCACAAGAGCAGGCACTAAGTACCAGATCCATAGAAGCAGGGATCTACCACACAAGACAAGACCCAAGGTGTAGACTATGTAAAGAAACCACGGAAACAATCCGACATATAGTGGTAGGATGCAAAATACAAACAGGAACAGTGTACACCGAACGCCACAACCAAGTAGCGGGAATTGTATACAGGAATATCTGTACAGTGTATGGGCTAAGTCCCCCTACGTCCAGGTGGGGACCCCAGAAAAAGTGGTGGAGAATGAAAGGGCTAAAATCCTGTGGGACTTCAAGATCCAGACGGATAAGCAAGTGGTAGCTAACCAACCAGATATCGTGATAGTAGACAAGGATCAGAAGACAGCAATGATAATAGATGTGGCAGTGCCTAATGACAGTAACATCAGAAAGAAGGAATATGAGAAGCTGGAGAAATACCAGGGCCTTAAAGAACAACTGGAGAAGATGTGGAAGGTGAAGGTAACAGTGATTCCAGTGGTGATAGGAGCACTTGGAGCAGTGACCCCTAAGTTGGAAAAATGGCTGCAACAGATTCCAGGAGCAACATCTGAGCTCTCTGTCCAGAAAAGTGCAGTGCTGGGAACAACTAAGATCCTGCGCAGAAGTTTTTTATATATATATATATATATATATATATATATATATATATATATATATATATATATATATATATCAGTGATATGAAAAAGTTTGGGCACCCCTATTAATGGTAACCTTTTTTCTTTATAACAATTTGGGTTTTTGCTATTTCAGTTTCATATATCTAATAACTGATGGACTGAGTAATATTTCTGAATTGAAATGAGGTTTATTGTACTAACAGAAAATGTGCAATCTGCATTTAAACTAAATTTGACAGGTGCAAAAGTATGGGCACCTCAAGATAAAAGTGACATTAATATTTTGTAGATCCTCCTTTTGCAAAAATCACAGCCTCTAGTCGCTTCCTGTAGCTTTTAATGAGTTCCTGGATTCTGGATGAAGGTAGATTTGACCATTCTTGTTTACAAAACAATTCCAGTTCAGTTAAGTTTGATGGTCGCCGAGCATGGACAGCCGCTTCACATCACCCCACAGATTTTCAATGATATTCAGGTCTGGGGACTGGGATGGCCATTCCAGAACATTGTAATTGTTCCTCTGCATGAATGCCTGAGTAGATTTGGAGCGGTGTTTTGGATCATTGTCTTGCTGAAATATCCATCCCCTGCGTAACTTCAACTTTGTCACTGATTCTTGCACATTATTGTCAAGAATCTGCTGATACTGAGTTGAATCCATGCGACCCTCAACTTTAACAAGATTCCCGGTGCCGGCATTGGCCACACAGCCCCAAAGCATGATGGAACCTCCACCAAATTTTACTGTGGGTAGCAAGTGCTTTTCTTGGAATGTCCTGTTTGTTGCCTCCATGCATAACGCCTTTTTGTATGACCGAACAACTCAATTTTTGTTTCATCAGTCCACAAGACCTTCTTCCAAAATGTAACTGGCTTGTCCAAATGTGCTTTTGCATACTTCAGGCGACTCTGTTTGTGGCGTGCTTGCAGAAACGGCTTCTTTCGCATTACTCTCCCATACAGCTTCTCCTTGTGCAACGTGCGCTGTACTTTTGACTGATGCACATTGACACCATCTGCAGCAAGATGAAGCTGCAGGTCTTTGGAGGTGGTCTGTGGATTGTCCTTGACTGTTCTCACCATTCTTCTTCTCTGCCTTTCTGATATTTTTTTTGGCCTGCCACTTCTGGGCTTAACAAGAACTGTACCTGTGTTCTTCCATTTCCTTACTATGTTCCTCACAGTGGAAACTGACAGTTTAAATCTCTGAGACAACTTTTTGTACCTTCCCCTGAACAACTATGTTGAATAATCTTTGTTTTCAGATCATTTGAGAGTTGTTTTGAGAAGCCCATGATGACACTCTTCATAGGAGATTCAAATATGAGAACTACTTGCAAGTGGCCACCTTAAATACCTTTTCTCATGATTGGATACACCCGCCTATGAAGTTCAAAGCACAATGAGGTTACAAAACCAATTTAGTGCTTCAGTAAGTCAGTAAAAAGTAGTTAGGAGTGTTCACATCAAGAAATTGATAAGGGTGCCCATACTTATGCACCGGTTAAATTTTGTTTAAATGCGGATTGCACATTTTCTGTTAGTACAATAAACCTCATTTTAAACCAGAAATATTACTCAGTCCATCAGTTATTAGATATATGAAACGGAAATAGCAAAAACCCAAATTGTTATAAAGAAAAAAAGTTAACATTAATAGGGGTGCCCAAACTTTTTCATATGACTGTATATATATGTATCTATATATATAATTGCCTTATTCTGTCTGTCTGTCTGTCTTGCTCCAAAATTTTGTCACGTGACAGTGTCACGGTAAGAGTCATAAAAGTGACAACTGTCGGATTGGCCGCTGGGCTCGGCCTGGCCCCGCCCCCCCACGGATTGGCCGCTCGCCTCGGCCTGGCCCCGCCCCCCGCATGGATTAGCCGCTCTGGGCTTGGCCTGGCACCGCCCCCCCACGGATTGGCTGCTCGCCTCGGCCTGGCCCCGCCCCCCACATGGATTAGCCGCTCGGCCTGGTCCTCCGCACGCATCGCCCGCTCCAGCGTACACCGGCTCCCGGTACACATGTGCAGGGAGCCGGCATATGCTGACGCCTCGCCCACTCAGCCCCGCTCCAGCGTACACCGGCTCCCGGTACACATGTGGAGGGAGCCGGCATACGCTGCGGTCAATAATGAAGTGTCATGCAGCGGTGAAAGAGTTAAAGACACTGCAAGACACTTCATTATAGGCAGCGGGCACCCCCAGAAGAGAGCAGACAGACGAAAGAAGACCCCCCAGTCATACTCACCAGACGCCGACCGGGAGCAGGTGAGCGCATCAAGGTCCTGCAGCGGCGGAACACGCACACACACACATAAGAACAGACACACACACATCAGATCACTCTCACACACACCTCACACACACATCAGATCGCATCCACACACAACAACATCCAGTGATATCGCTTACTTCTCGGCGGCGATACTGTGCGTGCAGTGACCTTCCAGGACCTGCCGGAGGATCACATGGCCGGAAGCATGTGGTATCTCCGGATGTTGTGAGTGCATATGTGCGATATCGTCAGTGTGTGTGTACGTGTATGCGATCAGGTGTGTGCGTGTGTTCTGATGTGTGAGTGTATGCGATCGGATCTGTGAGTGCCGGCAGAGGAGCACGGCGTGCAGCACAGCTGCTGGGACCGCCCACCGGAGGGCACAGGGAGAAGTGGGGTGTGAGTGTATGCGATCAGATGTGTGCGTGTATACTGTCTGATGTGTGACTGTGGAGCACGATGGGGAGTGCGCAGCATGGGGGATGGAGCACGATGGGGGGTGCGCAGCATAGGGGATGGAGCACGATGGGGGGTGCGCAGCATGGGGGATGGAGCACGATGGGGTGCACACCTCCCCCAAAACGCACACACACCGCCACACGCGCACCGCACAACACACCACACACACACTGGGAACCACAAACACCGCTCTACACAGACACCCACACAGACAACGCCACACACACACACAACACCCAACACACAAACACCGCGACATACATAAATATACGCACATAGCGCGCAACACACACACTGCACAAAACATACCTCCCCCCAAAACACATATACGCACTCCACACCCACACAAACCGCGCAACACACACAGCACCACACACAGAACGCTGCAGACACACAGCGCTCCACAAACAACGCAACACACATACAACACCGCTCTCACACCCCCCACACAACACCCAGGACATTTACAGCGCCCTACACAAATACTGGCAACTACACACAACAACATCTATATATATATATATATATATATACACACAGTGCCTACAAGTAATATTCAACCCCCTGCAGATTTAGCAGGTTTAAACATTCGGAATTAACTTGGCATTGTGACATTTGGACTGTAGATCAGCCTGGAAGTGTGAAATGCAGCAAAAAAGAATGTTATTTCTTTTTTTATTTATTTTTTTTTAAATTGTGATAAGTTTATTCAGAGGGTCATTTATTATTCAACCCCTCAAACCACCAGAATTCTGTTTGGTTCCCCTAAAGTATTAAGAAGTATTTCAGGCACAAAGAACAATGAGCTTCACATGTTTGGATTAATTATCTTTTTTTCCAGCCTTTTCTGACTAATTAAGACCCTCCACAAACTTGTGAACAGCACTCATACTTGGTCAACATGGGAAAGACAAAGGAGCATTCCAAGGCCATCAGAGACAAGATCATGGAGGGTCACAAGGCTGGCAAGGGGTACAAAACCCTTTCCAAGGAGTTGGGCCTACCTGTCTCCACTGTTGGGAGCATCATCCGGAAGTGGAAGGCTTATGGAACTACTGTTAGCCTTCCACGGCCTGGACAGCCTTTGAAAGTTTCCACTCGTGCCGAGGCCAGGCTTGTCCGAAGAGTCAAGGCTAACCCAAGGACAACAAGGAAGGAGCTCCGGGAAGATCTCATGGCAGTGGGGACTTTGGTTTCAGTCAACACCATAAGTAACGTACTCCACCGCAATGGTCTCCGTTTCAGACGAGCCCGTAAGGTACCTTTACTTTCAAAGCGTCATGTCAAGGCTCGTCTACAGTTTGCTCATGATCGCATGATGTGACCGCAGCTCCATTCATCCTCTGTGGGGTGGGGTGTGTGACCGCAGCTCCATTCATCCTCTGTGGGGTGGGGTGTGTGACCGCAGCTCCATTCATCCTCTGTGGGGTGGGGTGTGTGACCGCAGCTCCATTCATCCTCTGTGGGGTGGGGTGTGTGACCGCAGCACCATTCATCCTCTGTGGGGTGGGGTGTGTGATCGCAGCTCCATTCATCCTCTGTGGGGTGGGGTGTGTGACCGCAGCTCCATTCATCCTCTGTGGGGTGGGGTGTGTGACCGCAGCTCCATTCATCCTCTGTGGGGTGGGGTGTGTGACCGCAGCTCCATTCATCCTCTGTGGAGCAGCCAGATAAAAACAAGCCCAGCGCTCGCAGCCACTGAGGGAATGAATGAATCCACTATACCAAAACCAATAATACCATATACAAGGGGGAAATACCGCCACACAGTGACAAGACAACATATTACCACCACATAGTGACCGAATACAACCACATACAAGGGATAAATACCACCACACAGTGACCAGACCACATATTACCACCAAACAGTGACCAAATACATCCACATACAAGGGAGAAATACCACCACACCGTGACCAGACCACAAAGTGACCGAACAATACCACATACAAGGGAGAAATACCGCAACACTATGACCAGATAACATACTACCAACACATAGTGATCAAAAGCAACCACATACCAGAGAGTAAAACCACCACATCATAATTAGACCACATAGTAACCGAATATTACCACATACAAGGGAGAAATACCGCAACACTATAATCACACCACATAATGACCGACTATAACTACATACAAGAAAGTAATACCGCCACACCATAATCAGACCACATAGCAGGGTGGATAAAAATCCATTTTTTTTTAAAAAAAAATTAAAAAAAAAAAAAATCGGATTTTTTTTATTTAAATCGGATTTTTTTTAATTTAAATCGGATTTTTTTCAATATACTGCTTTTTGAGGAAAATATTTTACCATCCAAAGGTTCTTCCATCATGAGATAAAGCTGAGTTGTTTAACTCAGTAGAATAAAGGCTGTATATGTGTAACATTCACAATGCCATGCTCTTCCAGAGGTTTCTGTAGGATTAGTGGGCAGTTTCTCTCCTATATTATCACAGACGCTCGCTTTACTTACGCAGTTCTCAAAACTGAATTTGACTCCGCAGAGGTCCCAGCCTCTTCTTCACGGCAAAAATATTACAACATGAACAGAGTTGAGAAAAAGACCTTAATCCTATTGTTCTACAAACCTATGAATACAGAATCAACCCCTTCAGTGCCAAGTCCAAGAAGTTAGACAATATGTTTCTGATTGTTTGGAGTGGAATAGATCTGCACAACACAAGAAGAATGTGAATCTAAGTGTGAGGAGGAGGAAGGGCAAGCAGACAAGAAAATGAAAGTGAAACTTTGAGCACAATACTGCAGCATAGCCACAGACAGACAAGTCTGGATCTGTTTGTGTGTACGATCTGAGGTTTATTACATTCTTTCCTTATAATGGCAGCAGGCCGTAAAAGAGACCCAGTTTGGGAATATTTTAATGAAGCTCCTTCGCCTATCGGTAAGGCAGGCATGCGTGCAAAATGCAAACGATGCAACAAAGAGATGCAAGGCCTGGTGGCGCGAATGAGGCAACATCATGAGAAGTGCGGTGATGAAGATGACCAAAGAAACACTTCTGAACAGGCAGGATCTTCAGGTTGGTAAACATTTTTATTGAATCCTATTTCTAAAGACTGAACTGTCATGTGTGAGAAAAATTATATTTCTTATTATTACTGCATGTTACTGTCATTTGGTACAGTTATGAAGAAAAACAAATATTCCTTTTGGGGCAGGGGCAGTGATGTGTTGTGTACAATAAGCAGAAATTGTATCATAAACAATAAAATAACAGCATTGACTTTTTTTGTTTAGGGGAATTCATGGATTCTGGAAACTATCCACCTCCAAGATCACCATCATCCTGTTCTACAGTTTCAGAGTTATCCATCCAGGATAGTGCTTCATTAGCAGCAGCATCATCATCATCATCAGACACCCACAGCCACATATCACCATCACCCAAAAGGAAGAAAAAACCTTTACCTCCTGGAACCACCATAGATAGGTTTGTGATAAGAACTAGCAGATTAGAAAAAGAGTTGATTGATGAAAAAATTGCCCAGTTTATTTATGCAACGAACTCTTCTTTCCGTCTGACCGAGAACCCACATTTCATTAATATGGTTCAGTCACTGAGACCAGGATACAGTCCACCCAGCAGAGCTGATGTTGCAGGGAAACTGCTGGATCAAGTGTATGACAGAGAAATGGAGCAATGTGCAACAGCTCTGGAGGGTAAAATTGTTAACCTAAGTATTGATAGGTGGAGTAATGTCCACAATGATCCTATTGTATGTGCTTGTATAACAACAGAAGAAGGTAAAGTCTTCCTTGCACAAACAACTGATACATCAGGAAATGCACACACAGCAGAATACTTACAAGAAGTGGCAGTAAAAGCTATAACGACATGTGAACAAAAATTCAAATGTCTAGTACGCAGTTTGGTCACTGACAATGCTGCAAACGTATCCAAGATGAGAAGAGATTTAGAAGAGCAGGGAGGGAATACAAAGCTGCTAATAACATATGGTTGCAGTGCTCATTTGCTGCACCTCTTAGCCAAAGACTTAAGTGTTCCAGAAATAAAGGCTAATGTTGTTGAAATTGCTAAATACTTCCGTAATAATCATTTTGCTGCAGCAGCTCTGAAAAGGATGGGTAACACCAAGCTAACGCTCCCACAAGATGTTAGATGGAACTCTGTGGTGAACTGTTTTGAGCAGTATATCAAAAACTGGCCTATTCTGATGACACTTTGTGAAGAAAATCGAGATAAAATAGATGGCACTGTCACGGCCAAAATCCTCAACATTGGGCTTAAGAGAAATGTTGAACATATGCTGAGCTTCCTGAAACCCATCTCTCAAGCTTTAAACAAAATACAGAAAAATAGCTGTTTTATTGCGGATGCTGTTGAAATTTGGAAGGAACTGAGTGAACACTTAAAAACAGAACTACACATGGACAGAATTAAATTACAAGCAGTAAAACGAATGGGACAAGCACTGACTCCAGCTCATTTTTTGGCAAATATGGTCAATATCCAATATCAGGGTCAAAACCTAAGTGCTGAGGAAGAGGAGTTAGCTATGACATGGGTATCCAGCAATCATCCATCTTTAATGCCAACTATAATAAACTTCAGAGCTAAGGGGGAACCATTCAAGAAATATATGTTTGCTGAAGATATTTTAAGGAAGGTCACACCAGTAAACTGGCGGAAGTCACGTAAGCGCTTGGATTTAGAGACTGTTCAAGTAATGATTTCACTTTTAACAGCAGTAGCTTCTTCTGCAGGCGTTGAAAGAATATTCTCTTCCTTTGGACTCATTCATTCTAAATTGAGAAATCGGTTGGGACCCAATAAAGCAGGAAAGCTTGTTTTTCTTTTCCAGATTATGAATAGGAACAAAGAAGAAGATGATGATGAAGATGACGACAAGTGAGCTTCAGAGGACAGCAGGGACAGTAGTATTTAAGATTTTCATGTGTCGGCTGGGCTGACAGTCTAAGTTTCTTAAAATATATATATATTTTGTTTAGCCAATTAGTTAAACATGGATGTTTGTTTAAGTAAATAACTTATGCTGTAATGTTGTTATTGTTTCAGTTGAATAAATCTATTTAAATTGTTATTAAGGTCAGGATTATTTTTCTCCTTCCTAAGTACAACAGAACAGTGGTGTCCAAATATGAATGATTAACCCATTAAACTGGGGAGAAAAAAGTAATATAAATAGTGATTCTAAAAATCTTCATCTACTTGCATGTTAAAGTAGCAAGAACTAGTTTAGGTAGAAACTTTGATTTAAATCACTGATTGAAATCAAGCCTTACTGACTAGTGATTTAAATCGTGATTTAAATCAGTTAGATTTAAATCAAATCCACCCTGCCACATAGTGACCGAATACAAGCACATACAAGGGAGAAATAACGTGACACTATTACCACACCACATAATGACCAAATAATACCACACATGAGACAAATATCAGTACATGACCAGACGACATATTACTACCACACAAGGACATATAATACTATAATAATGATCATGAATAAAAACTACAATGCTAATAACACTAATATTATCATCAGTGCCATAATGCACATGAGCTCTGTATATAGTGTATAGGTAATACAGTGCTCACCAGTAACATTATACACAGGAGCTCTGTATACAGTGTACTGCCCTATAATGTCCCCACTGCCCTATAATGTTTCCCACTGCCCTATAATGTTTCCCACTGCCCTATAATGTCTCCCCACTGCCCTATTATGTTCCCCACGGCCTATTATGTCCCCCACTGCCCTATTATGTCCCCCACTGCCCTATTATGTCCCACACTGCCCTATTATGTCCCCACTGCTGTAAATTGTCCTCCACTGCCCTATAATGTCCTCACTGTCCTATTATGTTCCCCACTGCATTATGTCCCCCACTGCCCTATTATGTCCCCCACTGCCCTATTATGTCCCCCACTGCCCCATTATGTCCCCCACTGACCCATAATATGCACCATAAAGTCCCCCACCGCTTCTTAATGCCCCTTGTAAAATAACACTGCTCCTCCCCCACCCGCAGCCCCTGATACAAAAGTACATCTTCGGCTCCTCTGGAGCGCTTACCTGTGCCTGCGCATACTGCTCTTCATCCCTGCAGCTGCGGCCCCGGTGATGATGATGTCGGTGCAGGCCTGAGTCGCGCTCCTCTGCAGCCCCGGCGATGACGGTACGTCGCGGTACCAGCGCTGCTCTCCCTCCTGTCACCGGCCGCACTGTACAAATGTATTGCGCACCTGAAAGACGCACATACATCTGGATACCGGCGCAGTCGGTGCAGGCCTTGGGACTCCCAAATTGCACCCCTAGGACCTTTGGTGAGTCACATGACACATGTGATGTCACTAAAAGTCCGGCAACTGCAAAAACTTCAGTGATAGTGATTGTACAAGTTCTGTACGATCACTGAAGTTTACGATAGAAAGCCCGGGTGGCGGGGCCAACTCAGGCCTGTGATGCCCTGTGGCATGGGAGCTGCCTGAGGGCACCATACTGGGGATGGGGGGCAGCTGCACTACAGGCCCCCAGCAGCAGGACAGATGGGATCAGTGGCATAACTAGAGTTTGATGGGCCCCGGTGCAAAGTTTGGACCTGGCCCCCCCACACGTACATGACACTCGGGGTATGGGATAGTGTCGTTGACACTTGGCTCTTTCCCTCAGCACCCAGGTTTCCCATGATCTGAAATCTCTCTATCAGCAGCTTTCCCATGTTCTGCTATACATCTTTCCCTCGGCACCCAGCTTTCCCATGATAGAGCATGGGAAAGCTGGGTGCTGAGGGAAAGAGCCTCTTTTCCTCAGCACAAAACGTTCCCATGCAGTGCTTAATCTTTGTCCCCGTCGTATATAGTTATCCAAATACTATAATGACCCCCACATAGCCTTCCATATAGTATAATGGGCCCCACATAACCCTTCAGATATTAGAATGCACCTCCCATAGTCCTCCATGTATTATAATACACGTTACATAGTCCTCCATATTATATAATGTAGAGCATAGTCCTCCATATAATATAATACACATCCCACAGTCCTCGATTTAAGATAATGCACATCCCATAGTCCTCCATATAGTATAATGCACACCCCATAATCCTCCATATAGTATAATGCACACCCCATAATCCTCCATATAAGGCAAACCCCATAATCCTCAATATAGTATAATGCACACACCATAACCCTCCATAAAAGGCAAACCCCATAGTCCTCCATATAGTATAATGCACACCCCATAATCCTCCATATAAGGCAAACCCCATAATCCTCAATATAGTATAATACACACTCCATAATCCTCCATATAAATGCACACTCCATATTCCTCAATATAGTATAATACACCCCACATAGACCTCTAGCCACTGTTTACTCACTGCTTAAAAAAAATAAATTAAATATAAATACAGTAAAAATAATTTTTAATGGAGTGAATTGGGAGATGATTTGAACTTTTAGGTTTTTTATTTTTTTTTAACATATACAATATATATATTACTAGTCCCCCTGCTGCATTGCTCTGATCTGCATAAATGCTGCTTTCCTCTGGCGGTCTGTCAGGTGTAAGAGGAACGGACTCATGATAGCTACAGGAGTCATCACATGACTCTGTGCTACCATGGCAACCATCAGCTCTACGTGGTCACACACCCTGCTCCCCATACAGCCTGCACCCCCCCCCATATCACACACACTACACCCCCATATGTCACACACCCTGCACCCCCCGTATCACACACACTACACCCCCATATGTCACACACCCTGCTTCCCATACAGCCTGCACCCCCATATCACACACACTACACCCCCATATGTCACACACCCTGCACCCCCCATATCACACACACTACACCCCCATATGTCACACACCCTGCTTCCCATACAGCCTGCACCCCCCCCATATCACACACACTACACCCCCATATGTCACACACCCTGCACCCCCCATATCACACACACTACACCCCCATATGTCACACACCCTGCTTCCCATACAGCCTGCACCCCCATATCACACACACTACACCCCCATATGTCACACACCCTGCTTCCCATTCAGCCTGCACCCCCAAATCACACACACTACACCCCCATATGTCACACACACTGCTTCCCATACAGCCTGCACCCCCCATATCACACACACTACACCCCCATATGTCACACACCCTGCTTCCCATACAGCATGCACCCCCCATATCACACACACTACACCCCCATATATCACACACACTGCTCCCCATACAGATTGCAACCCCCATGTCACACACCCTGCACCCCCATATCACACACACACACACACACACTACACCCCCATATGTCACACACCCTGCACCCCCATATCACACACACACTACACCCCCATATGTCACACACCCTGCCCCCCCATATGTCACACACACACTACACCCCCATATGTCACACACCGTGCTTCCCATACAGCCTGCACCCCCCATATCACACACACACTACACCCCCATATGTCACACACCCTGCCCCCCCCATGTCACACACACACTACACCCCCATATGTCACACACCCTGCTTCCCATACAGCCTGCACCCCCCATATCACACACACACTACACCCCCATATGTCACACACCCTGCTTCCCATACAGCCTGCAACCCCCATGTCACACACACACACACACACTCTACACCCCCATATGTCACACACCCTGCTTCCCATACAGCCTGCACCCCCCATATGTCACACACACACTACACCCCCATATGTCACACACCCTGCTTCCCATACAGCCTGCACCCCCCATATCACACGCACACTACACCCCCATATATCACACACACACTGCTCCCCATACAGCCTGCAACCCCCATGTCACACACACACACACTCTACACCCCCCTATGCCACACACCGTGCACCCCCCATATCACACACACACTACACCCCCATATATCACACACACTGCTCCCCATACAGACTGCAACCCCCATGTCACACACACTACACCCCCATATGTCACACACCCTGCCCCACATATCTCACACAGCCTGTACCCCAACTTACCCCTCTCTCAAACACTCTGCACCCTTCACATCCTTCTGTCACAGTCTGCAGCCCTCATATGCCACTCACCCTGCACCCCCCCCTCCCTCTTATGTCCCCTCTTTTCTCATTACCAGTCATCTGTCCAAATCTTCAGGAATCAGTATCTTTGCTTTCTGCCGGCCTCCTGTGTCTCCTCCCACAGTCACATGGGGATGACATCATCGCAGGTCCTGGAAGGATGGATTCCGTCTGCTGTGCAGGAGCAATTCTGCTCTGCCGCAGCTCAGAAACGCCTGGTGGCCTCTCCAGGTCAGGGGCCCCTCTGCCCCCTGCTGACACCGGGCTCCGCGATCTTTACGCCCCTGGATGGGATGGTGGAGGCGGCTGGAGCTGGCCCCAGGCAGGTGACTGGTAAGTTAAAGAGCCCCGCCAACCCCCCCCCCCTTGGCCCCCGCACACCCCCCCCCTTGGCCCCTGCACCACCCCCAGGGGCCCCTGCTCGCTCCCCTGGGCCCCCGCCTTCTGTACTCACGTGCTGCTGCTCCTGCAGCCTGGCCTGGGGCGACGCCGGGCCGTCCTCCGCAGTGCGATGCTGCCAGCACCTGCACAGGAAGGAAGCAGTCATCGCTCTGAGACTGCCTCCTCCTGCAGTGTCGCTGCGCAGATGAGTCAGAGCGGCACTGACAGTGACAGCAGGCAGAGTAGGGGAGATCGCTCTCCCTGCTTGCCGTTGCAGAGGGAATGGGCTTGTGTCACTAATCATATCGGCAATGTACCGATATGATTAGTGAAATTACCAGCCGGGGGGGGGGGGGCTCTCACATATCCATAGGGGCCTAGGGGGGTAGGAGGGCGGGGCCTAGAGGGCGTGGCCATCAGTAGGAGGCCCCTGCCCGACATAATAATACCCCCACTGTGCCCCCACATAATAATGCCCCCACTGTGCCTCCACATAATAATGCCCCCACTGTGCCTCCACATAATGCCACCACTGTGCCTCCAAATAATACCCCCACTGTGCCTCCACATAATAATGCCACCACTGTGCCCCCACATAATAATGCCTCCACTGTGTCCCCACATAATAATGCCAACACTGTGCCCCTCTGTGAGGCAAATCCTGGGATATGAAGAGGAATTATGATTTCCAGTCATAATCGCTCTCATCACTCCCTGGCAGTGCCCCCTCCCTTCTTGTTCTCAATGTCCACCATCTGGGAAGGTGTCACATCCCAGCAACACATCCCATGGCCATCTCCTGTGATATGGAGATTAGATGACCTGGGAACAATGGACACAGGATGACTCCCTGCCGTGACCCTGTGGTAGGGGCTGCTATCTAATTAGCAAGCTTGGAAGTATCCAGACAGAACGACTCCAGTAAAAAATGGTTCATATCTCGCAAGCCATATTTATGATAAATATGGCAACCATAAAAATGGTGTCTCCGCATGCGGACGATGCTGGCACACCCTTTTTATGGGAGCAGGACCTGGGGAAATACCCCAGGCGTGATATCAGCCAATGGGGAACTAGTAGACAAGTCATGAGTCCTCTCGTTCTGTAGCTAAATTCATAACTGTCACAATGAGAGCGTTGGCGTCTGCCTACGACGCTCCCAGGCCAAGTTATGGCCATATCCCCTGTTGTGGATATTGTCCATAACTCCAGCCAGGGGTGGAGCAGTGCTCCCTCTGAGGTCACTAAGGTAGGAGGGGACCTGGATTTGCCCAGGTTGATAACCCTACTTCGGCCATTTTCCAGGGTTCTTTCGCCGGGGGTCACGTGTAGGAAACATCTGTGGGAAAGATCCTAGAAACCTGGTCTACAGCGCCCCCCTGTGGCCAGACGCACAAGGTAACTGCTGGAACTGTGTATGCCTGTTTGTAAACCATGCTTTATCTGTAACTGTACTCTGACCTATGTATATATTCTGTAGATCCCCTATTGTATATATTGTATTTTCTAGTGTGGCTTTAGGCTGATTAAATTATATAATTAATCTTGGGCTGTTCTGTTATCTCGATCTTGAATCCCACGTCTGTGTGTTCGGCTAATAGTTACCGTGAAGCGGTTGGTGGCAGCGAGTTGTGCCAAGGATTATTGTGGGGAGGCCAGTGAGATTCGGGGAGGTTTTATATATTCCGCCCGCGGAGGTCGGGGGAATATATACCCTACTCTCACCGGGGACCCTTCAATAATCGGCATAAGTAGTATAGCGGCCTCCTTGCTTATTGTCGGGCAATTCCATAATTGGCCTGACTATAAGAGGGGCGCTAGAGAGCGCGTCACGTGCTCTGTCTGTCGGTCGGGAGGTATAAAGGAGGGGTGACCCCCACTTGTTACCCCCCGATTGTGACGTACTGATAGCCAGCGCGGGGGATTTCTGAGTGACCCCCCCCCGGTGGTTCGTGACATATTGGTGGCATAGCGGTGGGATCGAGATAATAGTGTGTGTGAGTGTGAGACCCATACTCCCAGACACTAAAGACTGCCTGCAGCAGCTGTGGCTGCCGGGGTCTTCAGACTAGCTCAACACTAGAGTGTCAGAGTGCAGATACTGTAAGGTGTGTGGGCGCATCAGGTGTCAGTTCTGTGTCAGTGACCAAAAGTCTGCAAGAATGGCTGAGAGCACCAGGAGCAAAGCCAAAGGAATGGCCGATGCTCAGGCCAGAGACGATGAGGAGGTTGTCCACGAGCCCTCCAAGAGCCCGACGCCAGAGAACAGCTCTGCAGAGGACATTGCACAACCTGGCAATTATGGACAAGATGAGGAGCAGCTCACCCAAGGGTCCTCAACGAGCCAGATGCCAGCCCTCCGCTCTGCAATGGACAGTGAATCACCAGGCTCCGCAGCGGGCCGCAGATCACCACGTGCCATTCCACCGAGCCTGGGAGGCTCGGATAGCCTTCTTCAAATGGCTATGGCCCTACTCCAGGCTGGAGACCGGGAGGGCTACAAGGAACTCATGGCAGAGCGCAGGGCAGAACGTGAAGCTGCGGAGCGCAGGGCAGCGTGTGAGGCTGCGGAGCGGCAGGCAGCGCGTAAAGAGCGAGAGCGCCAGGCAGAGCGTGACTACCAGCTGCAGCTAGCTCAGCTCCGGCCCTCATCAGCCACATGTGACCTTCAAAACACCAAACTTCCAAAGGTCCGTGTTGAGGACTTCCCAGTGCTGGAGAAGGATGGAGACTTGGACTCTTTCTTGACTGCTTTTGAACGGACTTGCCTGCAGCACCATCTGGACAAGGACCAGTGGGCCAAATACCTGACCCCCCGTTTAAGGGGTAAGGCCCTGGAAATCCTTGGGGACTTGCCTACTGAGGCAGATCAGGGCTACGACACCATCAAGCGGGCCCTGATCCAACAGTACAACCTCACTCCGGAGTCCTACCGCAAGAAGTTCCGGACCCTGCAGAAGGGACCAAAGGACTCCTGGGCTGACCACCGGCGGGCACTTGCCCGAGCTGCCGACCACTGGACCCAAGGCCTGCAGCTTACCACCGGACCAGAGATCCTAGACTTGGTCATCACAGAGCAACTCTTGTGGAACTGCCCTGAGGATCTCCGCCAGTTCATCCGAGACCAGAAGCCAAAGGGGTCCACGGCTACAGCTGCCCTGGCCGATGACTACACCAACAATCGGGCTCCTGAGGCCAGGAGAGCAGCCACCAGCAGCACCTGGAGAGGGGGTAAGATGAATTCTGCGACTGCCCCACCTGCCCCTAGACTGCAGGGGGTGTCCCCCTCAACTCCCCTCTCCAGGCCCGTGGCAGAACCAAGACGGTGCCATCAGTGCAACCTACCTGGACACTTCAAGGCCATGTGCCCTCAGCGTCCCAAGGCCCCGGCTCCGTCCCCGTCCCAAGGGCCGCCCAAGGTGTATTGTGTGGGTGGGGGTGGTGGTAGGTCCCTGGACAGCTTCCAACCTGTCACCGTCGGCCGGTCTGTGACCATAGGACTGCGAGACAGCGCCTCGGAGGTGACTCTGGTGCGGCCTGAGATGGTGTCCCCCCAAGACTTGATACCTGGAAAAACCCTCGCTGTCTCCGGGATTGGAGGCATTGACCCGGCGCTGCCTGTTGCTGGCATTTATGTGGACTGGGGCGCAGGGCGAGGGGTGAGAGAGGTGGGGGTAACTGATCGGATCCCCGCAAACGTGCTACTTGGGACAGATTTGGGGCAGATAACCTCCCAGTTTGGGCCCCCCCCAAGGGCTGAACCTTCAGCCAGTACTGACGTGCCTCCGGACAATGTTAATGTGTTCTCCATGAATGATGTAAGGGAGGAGGGAGTGAACTCTGATTTTTCTGCTTGCATAGACACACACACAGCTGCAGCTGTGACTGGGGTGGGGGCTACCACAGCAAATGTGGGGTCCCCAGAGATTTCACAGCGGGGTTCTGTTGCTGCAGGAGGGGAACAGGCAGGTGAGATTGGGGCCGGTCCAGGAGCGGAAGTGCTCCCAGGTAAGATCTCGGTACATGGTTCCCCCACAACCGGGGTGTCAGGAAGCCAGGTAGGTCTGCCTGAACCGGCGACTTGGTCAGGAACGGAGGAGGAGCAGGCACGACCCACGGTCGCAGCGGCTGTGGCCGCTGTCACCCGCAGTGGGAGTGCTGGAAGCCAAGGGGCCTCCCGGAGGTCCGATAGCTCTTCCCCTTCTGACCAAGTGGCAGCCGAGTCAGGTGGAGGCCAGGACACAGGTCCCGGGGTACTGACCGAAGATGTGACAGTCTCGTCGATTCTGGCCACATCTAGTCAGGGGTTTCAGGCAGCGTTAGAAGCTGACGACAGCCTGAAAGCTCTAAAGGAGCAGCCGGCACAGCCTCCCTCGGACTCGGACCCGGAGCGAGTGGTCTGGGACCAAGGACGGCTGTACCGGGTCACGGTCCAGCAGGGTTCACCGGAGGCGTGGCCCAGGGACCGACAGTTGGTGGTACCCTATCCGTTCCGGACGGAGTTGTTGCGGATCGCACATGAGATTCCGATGGCCGGACACCTAGGGATCGCTAAGACCAAGGCCAGGTTAAACCAGCATTTCTACTGGCCAAAAATGGGGGCCGATGTGGTTGCCTACTGCCGTTCGTGTGAAACCTGTCAGAGAGTGGGGAAGGCGGGGCCACACCCCAAAGCCCCACTAGTATCTCTGCCAATCATCGATGAGCCTTTCAGGAGGGTGGCTGTGGATCTGGTCGGCCCGCTGGCCATCCCCAGCAGCTCCGGGAAACGCTTCATACTAACGGTAGTGGACTATGCCACCCGGTACCCAGAAGCAGTGGCCTTGTCGTCCATTCGGGCTGACAAGGTGGCCACCGCCTTGCTGGAGATTTTCTCCCGAGTGGGTTTTCCCCAGGAAATGCTCACTGACCGGGGGACCCAATTCATGTCCCAGCTGATGGAGGCCCTCTGTAAGCAAGTCCAGGTGCGACATCTGGTGGCCAGCCCGTACCATCCACAGACTAATGGCCTGTGCGAGCGGTTCAATGGCACCTTAAAGCAGATGCTTAAGATGTTGGTCGACTCCCACGGGCGTGACTGGGAGCGGTATCTCCCACACCTGTTATTTGCTTACCGGGAGGTTCCACAGGCCTCAACAGGATTCTCACCGTTTGAGCTCCTGTACGGGCGACGTGTGCGGGGCCCCCTGGCTCTGGTGAAAGAGGCTTGGGAAGGGGATTTGGCCACCCCTGGAGTGTCGGTTATCGAGTATGTCATGCGCTTCCGGGACAAAATGCAGGCCTTGACGCAACTGGTACACGACAATATGGCTCAAGCCCAGGCCGATCAGAAGCATTGGTACGACCAGAACGCTTGTGAGAGGACCTACCAAGTGGGTCAAAAGGTGTGGGTACTGGTCCCCGTACCACAGGACAAGCTTCAGGCAGCCTGGGAAGGCCCATACCTCGTGTACCAGCAGCTCAACCCTGTAACGTACCTGGTCACCCTGGACCCTGCTCGTGGAAGGCGGAAGCCCTTCCATGTGAACATGATGAAGGCACATCATGAGCGGGAGGCATGTGCGCTCCCCGTGTGCAACCTGCCCGAGGAGGGAGAAGCGGAAACCCTCTTGGATATGCTAGCCCAGGTTAGGGCAGGCGGATCCATTGAGGATGTGGAGGTTGGCCACCAGCTCTTGGAGGACCAACGGTCCCAGCTGTGGGCCACCCTACACCCCTTCCGGGGGTTGTTTACCAACCAGCCCGGAAGGACTGACTTGGCTGTCCATCACGTGGACACTGGGGATCATCCCCCGATCCGGCGTTCAGCATATCGGGTCTCCCTGGAGGTGCAGCAACACATGCGCCAGGAGATTGACGAGATGCTGAAGCTGGGGGTGATCCAGGCATCCAACAGCGCTTGGGCCTCGCCTGTAGTCCTCGTCCCTAAGAAGGACCGAACCACTCGGTTCTGCGTGGACTACAGGGGGCTCAATGCTGTCACGGTCGCCGATGCGTACCCAATGCCACGCATCGATGACCTGCTCGATCAGTTGGCCGGGGCTCAGTACCTGACCATCATGGATCTGAGCCGGGGATATTGGCAGATCCCCCTGACTCGCAAGGCCAGGGAACGCTCTGCCTTTATTACCCCATTTGGACTGTACGAGTCCACGGTGATGCCATTCGGGATGAGGAATGCCCCTGCCACTTTCCAGCGGATGGTCAACACCCTGCTCAACGGACTTGAAGGGTACGCGGCCGCGTACCTGGATGACATTGCCGTCTTCAGTCCCACCTGGGAAGATCACCTAGAGCATCTAGCACAGGTGCTCAGGCGGATCCACCAGGCAGGTTTGACCATCAAGCCGGGAAAGTGTCAGCTGGCCATGAGCGAGGTCCAGTACCTCGGTCACCGGGTAGGCGGGAGAACACTGAAGCCCGAGCCTGAGAAAGTGGAAGCCATCGCATCCTGGCCCACCCCCAGGACCAAGAAGCAGGTGATGTCCTTCTTGGGGACCGCTGGGTACTATAGGAGGTTTGTTCCATGCTATAGTAGCCTGGCAAAGCCCTTGACGGACCTCACCAAGAAGAAGCTGCCCTCTGCAGTCGATTGGACAATGGACTGCGAGACAGCCTTCCGGGCCCTAAAGGACGCCCTGTCCAGCCCGCCCGTGCTACAGGCAGCCGACTTCACGCGGCCGTTTGTAGTACAGACCGACGCCAGTGACTTCGGCCTCGGTGCGGTGCTCAGCCAGGTGGACTCTGCGAGCCAAGAGCACCCAGTCTTGTACCTGAGCAGGAAGCTGTTACCAAGGGAAGTGGCCTATTCCACGATGGAAAAAGAATGCCTGGCCATAGTGTGGGCCCTGCAGCGTCTGCAACCATATCTATACGGGCGCCACTTCATCGTGGAGACGGACCACAATCCCCTCAGCTGGTTGCACACCGTCTCTGGGACGAATGGACGGTTGTTGCGATGGAGCCTTGCGCTCCAGCAATACAACTTCACCATTCGCCACAAAAGGGGCCGGGACCACGGTAACGCAGACGGGCTGTCCCGACAAGGAGAGGTCGCGGACGGGCGCACGGGGGAACACCGGAGTGTGCTGCCCCCTAGCGCCCTCAAAAGGGGGGAGGTGTGAGGCAAATCCTGGGATATGAAGAGGAATTATGATTTCCAGTCATAATCGCTCTCATCACTCCCTGGCAGTGCCCCCTCCCTTCTTGTTCTCAATGTCCACCATCTGGGAAGGTGTCACATCCCAGCAACACATCCCATGGCCATCTCCTGTGATATGGAGATTAGATGACCTGGGAACAATGGACACAGGATGACTCCCTGCCGTGACCCTGTGGTAGGGGCTGCTATCTAATTAGCAAGCTTGGAAGTATCCAGACAGAACGACTCCAGTAAAAAATGGTTCATATCTCGCAAGCCATATTTCCGATAAATATGGCAACCATAAAAATGGTGTCTCCGCATGCGGACGATGCTGGCACACCCTTTTTATGGGAGCAGGACCTGGGGAAATACCCCAGGCGTGATATCAGCCAATGGGGAACTAGTAGACAAGTCATGAGTCCTCTCGTTCTGTAGCTAAATTCATAACTGTCACAATGAGAGCGTTGGCGTCTGCCTACGACGCTCCCAGGCCAAGTTATGGCCATATCCCCTGTTGTGGATATTGTCTATAACTCCAGCCAGGGGTGGAGCAGTGCTCCCTCTGAGGTCACTAAGGTAGGAGGGGACCTGGATTTGCCCAGGTTGATAACCCTACTTCGGCCATTTTCCAGGGTTCTTTCGCCGGGGGTCACGTGTAGGAAACATCTGTGGGAAAGATCCTAGAAACCTGGTCTACAGCGCCCCCCTGTGGCCAGACGCACAAGGTAACTGCTGGAACTGTGTATGCCTGTTTGTAAACCATGCTTTGATTGTAACTGTACTCTGACCTATGTATATATTCTGTAGATCCCCTATTGTATATATTGTATTTTCTAGTGTGGCTTTAGGCTGATTAAATTATATAATTAATCTTGGGCTGTTCTGTTATCTCGATCTTGAATCCCACGTCTGTGTGTTCGGCTAATAGTTACCGTGAAGCGGTTGGTGGCAGCGAGTTGTGCCAAGGATTATTGTGGGGAGGCCAGTGAGATTCGGGGAGGTTTTATATATTCCGCCCGCGGAGGTCGGGGGAATATATACCCTACTCTCACCGGGGACCCTTCAATAATCGGCATAAGTAGTATAGCGGCCTCCTTGCTTATTGTCGGGCAATTCCATAATTGGCCTGACTATAAGAGGGGCGCTAGAGAGCGCGTCACGTGCTCTGTCTGTCGGTCGGGAGGTATAAAGGAGGGGTGACCCCCACTTGTTACCCCCCGATTGTGACGTACTGATAGCCAGCGCGGGGGATTTCTGAGTGACCCCCCCGGTGGTTCGTGACACCCTCACATAGTAATGCCACCACTGTGCCCCCCACATAGTAATGCCACCACTGTTCCCCCACATAATAATGCCACCACTGTACCCCCACATAATAATGCCACCACTGTACCCCCACATAATAATGCCACCACTGTGCCTCCACATAATAATACCACCACTGTGCCCCCACATAATAATGCCCCCACTGTACCCCCACATAATAATGCCACCACTGTACCCCCACATAATAATGCCACCACTGTACCCCCACATAATAATGCCACCACTGTACCCCCACATAATAATGCCACCACTGTACCCCCACATAATAATGCCACCACTGTGCCCCCACATAATAATGCCCCCACTGTACCCCCACATAATAATGCCACCACTGTACCCCCACATAATAATGCCACCACTGTACCCCCACATAATAATGCCACCACTGTACCCCCACATAATAATGCCACCACTGTGCCTCCACATAATAATGCCACCACTGTGCCTCCACATAATAATGCCACCACTGTGCCTCCACATAATGCCACCACTGTGCCTCCACATAATGCCACCACTGTGCCGCCACATAATAATGCCACCACTGTGCCTCCACATAATGCCACCACTGTGCCTCCACATAATAATGCCACCACTGTGCCTCCACATAATAATGCCACCACTGTGCCTCCACATAATGCCACCACTGTGCCTCCACATAATAATGCCACCACTGTGCCTCCACATAATGCCACCACTGTGCCTCCACATAATAATGCCACCACTGTACCCCCACATAATAATGCCACCACTGTGCCTCCACATAATAATGCCTCCACTGTACCTCCACATAATGCCACCACTGTGCCTCCACATAATAATGCCACCACTGTGCCCCCACATAATAATGCCACCACTGTGCCCCCACATAATAATGCCACCACTGTGCCTCCACATAATAATGCCACCACTGTGCCCCCACATAATAATGCCACCACTGTGCCCCCACATAATAATGCCACCACTGTGCCCCCACATAATAATGCCACCATTGTGCCTCCACATAATGCCACTACTGTGCCCTCACAGAATAATGTCACCACTGTGCCCCCCCACATATTAATGCTACTATTGTGCCCTTTACACAGTAAAATGCCTCCTTTCTGTTCTCTAGATGGTAAAATTGCCCCCTAGAAAATATTAATGCCCTGTGTAAGTGCCCTAGAAAAGTGCCCACATATTGCTCCTAGAAAGTAATAGAGCCCCCAGTGTTCCCGTGACGGTCACAATGGACGTGACGGATGGACAGAGGGACGGATGGACAGAGGGACGGATGGACAGAGGGACGGATGGACAGAGGGACGGTGGGGGGGTCTCACAGCAGGTGGGAGGGTCTCACAGCAGGTGGGAGGGTCTCACAGCAGGTGGGGGTGGGGGTCTCACAGCAGGTGGGGGCGTGTCTCACAGCAGGTGGGGGGGGTCTCACAGCAGGTGGGGGTGGGGTCACAGCAGGTGGGGGTGGGGTCACAGCAGGTGGGGGGGGTCACAGCAGGTGGGGTCACAGCAGATGGAGGAAGGTGAGAGGTCTCACAGCAGGTGGGGGTGGGGGTCTCACAGCAGGTGGGGGCGTGTCTCACAGCAGGTGGGGGGGTCTCACAGCAGGTGGGGGTGGGGTCACAGCAGGTGGGGGTGGGGTCACAGCAGGTGGGGGTGGGGTCACAGCAGGTGGGGGGTCACAGCAGGTGGGGTCACAGCAGATGGAGGAAGGTGAGAGGTGGGAGAGGAGCAGCAGATGAGGGAGGGGGGCAGCGGCTGATGGGGGAGGGGGTGGCAGATGGAGGGGACGCAGCAGATGGGTTCCGTGCTGCTGGATCAGGGGCAGTGACTGCTGCAGCCGGCGGCTGATGGGTAGGGGCTGGGGCAATGGCGGCGGCTGAAAGGAGACAGTGTCTTTAAACTTACCGATTGCTCCCCTCACCTTCCACGGACGCTGGAGTGAAGCTGAGGGGAGTGGTCTGCGGCCCCAGATCCAGAGTGATTGGAGAGATTGGTCACAAGGCCGATCTCTCCAATCAGAGCTGGGGGCGGGTGAAACTGAGGTCACCCAGCTCCAGCCAATGATCGGTGCTACAGCTGCACTGATCAGGGCTGGATTTTAATGTTTCAGCCATTTTCAATGGTTGGAACATTACAGTGGCTGTGATTGGCTGACGAACGCCGCTCAGCCAATCACAGCCTCCTTAGGTCCGGGGAGGAGACAGCACCCCTCCTGAGGTCCCCTCCTCCCCGAATCTAAGATATTTGCAGCGATCGCAGCAACCGGGGCCACGATCTCGCCATGACGTACTGGGTACGTCATGGGTCCTTAAGTACCAGGGAGCTATGACGTACCCAGTACGTTTTCAGGCTCTAGTGGCCCGCTCCCGCTTGGGGCCCCTGTGCGACTGCAGGTGCTGTCAGTGCAACGTCCCCACCCCCTGCCCATGGGGCCCAGGGAGCAAAGAAATGAAAGGGGAGGGGCCCGGGCTGTCAGCGTGCCCAGGCCCCGCCTCCTGCTCACTGCACGACCAGCCCTGCGAAGTGTACTGTCAACGCCCCCTCCGCTGGGGCCCGGGGAGCAGAGGAATGAAAGGGGAGGGGTCTGTCAGCGTGTCCGGGCCCCCGCTCCTGCCTGCTGCTCACCGGGCCACTACAGGAGTTCCACTAGTAATACCCTGCCACAGAGGTTAACTATATCGGCGCGCGCTGTGCACGCTGATATAGTTAATGGTATCGCATATCCAGGTGGGCCCCCTCTGAGCACGGGGCCCGGGGTGGCCGCACCCTCTGCCCCCCCCCCCACTAGCTATGCTACTGATTCATGGTGATATGTCGCAGACATTGGGGGATCAATGTCCTTCATATTCCACAGTTAAGAACTGGGTTGCCAAATTTAAAACGGGCCACTTCAGCCCCAATGATGAGGAACGTCCTGGACGACCGAGAGTGGTTGTTGTTCCGGAGATCGTTGATGCTGTGCACAACCTCATACTGGAGAATCCACGAATTCCAGCTAAAGCAATAGCAGACATCATGGGGATTTCCCGTGAACGTGTTTGTGTCATTATCCATGGACATTTGGACATGAAGACATGATCTGCAAAGTTGGTCCCCAAATATGTGACAACAGATCAGAGAAGCAGCGAGCGACAACTTCCCGGTCCATTTGTCAGTGTTTCCGGACTGATAAGAACTTCCTGGATCGACCGGTCACTATGGATGAGATCTGGATTTATTTGTATGACCCTGAAAACAAGGAACAGTCAAAAGAGTGGAGGCACAGTGGTTCTCCTCATCCAAAGAAGTTCAGGATGCAAAATCAGCCACTAAGGTGATGGTGTATGTGTTCTGGGATAAGGAGGGTGTGCTGCTAGTGGACTACCTTCAAAAGGGTTCCACCATCAATGCAAGGTATTACATTGAACTTTTGGACCAATTGAAGGCAGCTCTGAAGGCCAAAAGGTGCGGCAAGCTGTCCAAAGGAATCTTGTTCCTGCACGACAATGCCTCCGCTCACACTGCACAAGCGGCGACAGCAAAACTGGCAGAGCTGGGCTTCCACCTGGTTGACCACCCAACTTATTCACCAGATCTCGCACTCTCCGACTAGCATCTGTTTCTAAACCTGAAGAAACCCCTCATGGGTACCAAATTTCATACCATTTCTGATGCCATGGCTGCTACGGATGCCTGGTTTGAGGCACAACCGAAATCCTTCTTTTTGCTAGACTTACAGAACTTGGAATACTGACGTAAGAAGTGTGAGGACATCAGTGGAGAGAGTGCGGAATAAATGTAAAGTTTCATCATCCTATCTCGTTTGTTTCTGGATAAAGCCAAAGAATAATCAGCAGCCCCTAGAATCTGATGTAAGAAGATACAAAACCACTGCATTGACTGTGATGGTAATTCCCTTTATTCACCAATAGAGGGCAGTAGAGAATTACAGCAGATGCAAATGTCTATAAGACTCAGTGCTGTGTAATCCGGGCTGCACAAGTGCATCCACAATCATAGAAGTGAATGTTACACATACGCATTTGGGACAATACCTTGATCATGGATAACATATATATATAATTAGTAATAATAGCATTAGCTGCTCCTGAAAAGAAGAAATTGTCTATTTTGGGCCGTTCTGAGAGTAAATATCCACCATATACTAAGCCTTGTCAAATGACAGAGGATATTTTCTTGCTCGCCGTTAAGGTTTCCAAATATTTTCATCAGATTTATTATTTGTGAATCTTCAAAAAGTCTGGAAATTGGTTCCAAATGTTCTCCGGTCCTATCCTGGAGTGATGTCAAGAAATCTATTTTTGCAGTCATTCAAAAAACGTGCAACTTTTTGCATTAAAAAGCTGCAAAAACAGTTATAGACAGAAAAATACCATATTTTAGGATTTGCAAAATTTGTGATTTTTTTTTTGTGTATTGTCAGTGTATTAATATACTCACTCATGGAACAGTATTATAGTAGTTATATTCTTGTACATAGGGGCAGTATTATAGTAGTTATATTCTTGTACATAGGGGCAGTATTATAGTAGTTATATTCTTGTACATAGGAGCAGTATTATAATAGTTATATTCTTGTACATAGGGGCAGTATTATAGTAGTTATATTCTTGTACATAGGGGCAGTATTATAGTAGTTATATTCTTGTACATAGGGGGCAGTATTATAGTAGTTATATTCTTGTACATAGGGGCAGTATTATAGTAGTTATATTCTTGTACATAGGAGCAGTATTATAGTAGTTATATTCTTGTACATAGGGGCAGTATTATAGTAGTTATATTCTTGTACATAGGGGCAGTATTATAGTAGATATATTCTTGTACATAGGGGCAGTATTATAGTAGTTATAGTCTTGAACATGGGAGCAGTATTATAGTAGTTATATTCTTGTACATAGGGAGCAGTATTATAGTAGTTGTATTCTTGTACATAGGGAGCAGTATTATAGTAGTTGTATTCTTGTACATAGGAGCAGTATTATAGTAGTTATATTCTTGTACATAGGGAGCAGTATTATAGTAGTTGTATTCTTGTACATAGGGGCAGTATTATAGTAGTTATAGTCTTGAACATGGGAGCAGTATTATAGTAGTTATATTCTTGTACATAGGGGCAGTAGTATAGTAGTTATATTCTTGTACATAGGGAGCAGTATTATAGTAGTTATATTCTTGTACATAGGGAGCAGTATTATAGTAGTTGTATTCTTGTACATTGGGGCAGTATTATAGTAGTTGTATTCTTGTACATAGGGGCAGTATTATAGTAGTCATATTCTTGTACATAGGGACAGTATTATAGTAGTTATATAATGATTGTAATCACAAATTCTTTGGTATTATCTTCATTTAATTTGTCTTCAATGAAAAGAAAAAAAAATGTCATAAACCCAAATTGGATATAATTCCACACCAAACATAAAAAAAGGGGGTGGACAAAAGTATTGGCACTGTTTGAAAAATCATGTGATGCTTCTCTAATTTGTGTAATAACAGCCCCTGTAACTTACCTGTGGCACCTAACCAGTGTTGGCAATAACTAAATCACACTTGCAGCAGGTGACATGGATTAAAGTTGACTCAACCTCTGTCCTGTGTCCTTGTGTGCACCACATTGAGCATGGAGAAAAGAAAGAAGACCAAAGAACTGTCTGAGGACTTGAGACTCCAAATTGTGAGGAAGCATGAGCAATCTCAAGGCTACAAGTCCATCTCCAAAGACCTGAAAGTTCCTGTGGCTACGGTGCGCAGTGTCATCAAGAAGTGTAAAGCCCATGGCACTGTGGCTAACCTCCCTAGATGTGGAAGGAAAAGAAAAATTGACGAGAGATTTCAACGCAAGATTGTGCGGATGGTGGATAAAGAACCTCGACTAACATCCAAACAAGTTCAAGCTGCCCTGCAGTCCGAGGGTACAACAGTGTCAACCCGTACTATCCGTCAGCGTCTGAATGAAAAGGGACTGTATGGTAGGATACCCAGGAAGACCCCACTTCTTTCTTCTGGAGTTTGCCAAAACTTACCTAAGAAAGCCTAAAACGTTTTGGAAGAATGTTCTCTGGTCAGATGAGACAAAAGTAGAGCTTTTTGGGAAAAGCCATCAAGATAGAGTTTATAGGCAAAAAAAAGAGGCATTCAAAAAAAAGAACACGGTCCCTACAGTCAAACATGAATATAACAAATGGCACTTCCTTGAAATGGAGAATATTGTGTAGCTGGAAAGGGGTGCACTTAGTAGGTTCCAAAGCCAAGAAACTAAGTATAGACACAAGGCACTCCCAAAATTCTTGATGCTGTGATTTTATTTATCAGTGGATGTGCATAAATAACGTTTTCGGTCACAGAAGACCTTCATCAGTTGCACATGGGGAAACTGGATGGTGCTCGTGTCACAGCGCGGTATCCACCGCTGCATGGGGGCTGCACCTACATGTCTATACCTACAGTCAAACATGGCGGAGGTTCCCTGATGTTTTGGGGCTGCTTTGCTGCCTCTGGCATTGGACTGCTTGACCGTGTGCATGGCATTATGAAGTCTGAAGACTACCAACAAATTTTGCAGCATAATGTAGGGCCCAGTGTGAGAAAGCTGGGTCTCCCTCAGAGGTCATGGGTCTTCCAGCAGGACAATGACCCAAAACACACTTCAAAAAGCACTAGAAAACGGTTTGAGAGAAAGCACTGGAGACTACTAAAGTGGCCAGCAATGAGTCCAGACCTGAATCCCATAGAACACCTGTGGAGAGATCTCACAATGGCAGTTTGGAGAAGGCCCCCTTCACATCTCAGGGACCTGGAGCAGTTTGCCAAAGAAGAATGGTCTAAAATTCCAGCAGAGCATTGTAAGAAACTCACTGATGGTTACCGGAAGTGGTTGCTCGCAGTTATTTTGGCTAAAGGTTGTGCAACCAAGTATTAGGCTAAGGGTGCCAATACTTTTGTCTGGCCCATTTTTGGAGTTTTGTGCGAAATGATCAATGATTTGATTTTTGTTCTATTCTCTTTTGTGTTTTTTCATTGCAAGCAAAATAAATGAAGATGATAATACCAAAGAATTTGTCATTGTAATCATTTTCAAGAAGAAACTGAGTATTATCTGACAGAATTTCAGGGGTGCCAATACTTTTGACCAGCACTGTACATATGGGCAGTATTATAGTAGTTATATTCTTGTACATAGGAGCAGTATTATAGTAGTTATATTCTTGCACATACGGGGCAGTATTATTGTAGTTATATTCTTGTACATAGGGGTAGTATTATAGTAGTTATATTCTTGAACATAGGGGGCAGTATTATAGTAGTTATATTCTTGTACATAGGGGTAGTATTATAGTAGTTATATTCTTGTACATAGGGGGCAGTATTATAGTAGTTATATTCTTGTACATAGGAGCAGTATTATAGTAGTTATATTCTTGTACATAGGAGCAGTATTATAGTAGTTATATTCTTGTACATAGGGGGCAGTATTATAGTAGTTATATTCTTGTACATAGGAGCAGTATTATAGTAGTTATATTCTTGTACATAGGAGCAGTATTATAGTAGTTATATTATGGTACATAGGGGCAGTATTATAGTAGTTATATTCTTGTACATAGGGGGCAGTATTATAGTAGTTATATTCTTGTACATAGGAGCAGTATTATAGTAGTTATATTCTTGTACATAGGAGTAGTATTATAGTAGTTATATTCTTGTACATAGGGAGCAGTATTATAGTAGTTATATTCTTGTACATAGGAGCAGTATTATAGTAGTTATATTCTTGTACATAGGAGTAGTATTATAGTAGTTATATTCTTGTACATAGGGAGCAGTATTATAGTAGTTATATTCTTGTACATAGGAGCAGTATTATAGTAGTTATATTCTTGTACATAGGAGTAGTATTATAGTAGTTATATTCTTGTACATAGGGAGCAGTATTATAGTAGTTATATTCTTGTACATAGGAGCAGTATTATAGTAGTTATATTCTTGTACATAGGAGTAGTATTATAGTAGTTATATTCTTGTACATAGGAGCAGTATTATAGTAGTTATATTCTTGTACATAGGAGCAGTATTATAGTAGTTATATTCTTGTACATAGGAGTAGTATTATAGTAGTTATATTCTTGTACATAGGGGCAGTATTATAGTAGTTATATTCTTGTACATAGGAGCAGTATTATAGTAGTTATATTCTTGTACATAGGAGCAGTATTATAGTAGTTATATTATGGTACATAGGGGCAGTATTATAGTAGTTATATTCTTGTACATAGGGGGCAGTATTATAGTAGTTATATTCTTGTACATAGGAGCAGTATTATAGTAGTTATATTCTTGTACATAGGAGTAGTATTATAGTAGTTATATTCTTGTACATAGGGGCAGTATTATAGTAGTTATATTCTTGAACATAGGAGCAGTATTATAGTAGTTATATTCTTGTACATAGGGGGCAGTATTATAGTAGTTATATTCTTGTACATAGGAGCAGTAATATAGTAGTTATATTCTTGTACATAGGAGCAGTATTATAGTAGTTATATTATGGTACATAGGGGCAGTATTATAGTTGTTATATTCTTGTACATAGGGGGCAGTATTATAGTAGTTATATTCTTGTACATAGGAGCAGTATTATAGTAGTTATATTATGGTACATAGGGGCAGTATTATAGTAGTTATATTCTTGTACATAGGAGTAGTATTATAGTAGTTATATTCTTGTACATAGGGAGCAGTATTATAGTAGTTATATTCTTGTACATAGGAGCAGTATTATAGTAGTTATATTCTTGAACATAGGAGCAGTATTATAGTAGTTATATTCTTGTAAATAGGAGCAGTAATATAGTAGTTATATTCTTGTACATAGGGGGCAGTATTATAGTAGTTATATTCTTGTAAATAGGAGCAGTAATATAGTAGTTATATTCTTGTACATAGGGGCAGTATTATAGTAGTTATATTCTTGTACATAGGGGTAGTATTATAGTAGTTATATTCTTGTACATAGGGAGCAGTAGTATAGTAGTTATATTCTTGTACATAGGAGCAGTATTATAGTAGTTATATTCTTGTACATAGGAGCAGTATTATAGTAGTTATATTCTCATACATGGAGCAGTATTATGGTAGGTATAGTGTTACTTTATATTGCCTCTATGATCTGTGCATGTCTCTGCATATTTGTAAAATGCAGTTGAATATGTTGATGCTATAGAAATTAAATTTTTATTATTGACAAGAATTGCCCTTTAAGCTTTATATATATATATATATATATATATATATATATATATATATATATATATATATATATATATATATATATATATATATATATATATATATATATATAAAATTTTTCATTTATATCTTTTTTCCAGTGTCTATTCTCAGTTATTTAGTGGCAAACACACGGCTATGTGGCTGCTGCAGCGCTGATGGTTCGGTCTCGGTGTCTGAGATGTGCACGCACCTGTGTGTGGGAGGGAGATTTAATCTAAATGATCAACTTACTGATGTTCTCTCCATTGTTCCTGCTCACAGATTCCTGATGCTATAATTTTGTAAAGAGATGTTTACACAGCCGAGCAGAACATTCATTCAGTAGATACGTATACATTTATATATACCAGGGTAATTACCAGTCATTAACGTGACAGTCAGTGTCAGCAGCGCACAGCTCTCTCCTGTTACAGTCAGGGTGGTTTTGTTTTCTGCAGCCCATGTAACTCAGCGCAATCTTCTGCCTGTCTCATAGTTTTCCAGCTATTTACAGAATAATTCCACCTGCATCCGGATTCAAACACATCCAGCCCAAATCATCATACCCCGCAATAACACACCCTGAAGGGGGGGCTTCAGGTTTCCACAAATACTGCTCCATGTGTACAAGAATATAACTATTATAATACTGCCCCCTATGTACAAGAATATAACTACTATAATACTGCTCCTATGTACAAGAATATAACTACTGTAATACTGCCCCCTATGTACAAGAATATAACTACTGTAATACTGCCCCCTATGTACAAGAATATAACTACTATAATACTGCCCCCTATGTACAAGAATATAACTACTATAATACTGCCCCCTATGTACAAGAATATAACTACTATAATACTGCCCCTATGTACAAGAATATAACTACTATAATACTGCTCCTATGTACAAGAATATAACTACTATAATACTGCCCCTATGTACAAGAATATAACTACTATAATACTGCCCTCTATGTACAAGAATATAACTACTATAATTCTGCCCCTATGTACAAGAATATAACTACTATAACACTGCTCCTATGTACAAGAATATAACTACTATAATACTGCCCCCTATGTACAAGAATATAACTACTATAATACTGCTCCTATGTACAAGAATATAACTACTATAATACTGCCCCTATGTACAAGAATATAACTACTATAATACTGCTCCTATATACAAGAATATAACTACTATAATACTGCTCCTATATACAAGAATATAACTGCTATAATACTGCTCCTATATACAAGAATATAACTACTATAATACTGCCCCCTTTGCACAAGAATATTACTATAATACTGCCCCTATGTACAAGAATATAACTACTATAATACTGCCCCCTGTGTACAAGAATATAACTACTAGAATACTGCTCCTATGTGCAAGAATATAACTACTATAATACTGCCCCTATGTACAAGAATATAACTACTATAATACTGCCACTATGTACAAGAATATAACTACTATAATACTGCCCCCTACGTTGAAGGCTTCTCAAAATCTCAAAAAGAAGGGAATTTTGTTTACTTACCGTAAATTCCTTTTCTTCTAGCTCCTATTGGGAGACCCAGACAATTGGGTGTATAGCTTCTGCCTCCGGAGGCCACACAAAGTATTACACTCAAAAGTGTAACCCCTCCCCTCTGCCTATACACCCTCCCGTGCATCACGGGCTCCTCAGTTTTGGTGCAAAAGCAGGAAGGAGGAAACTTATAAATTGGTTTAAGGTAAATTCAATCCAAAGGATGTTCGGAGAACTGAAAACCATGAAACAATTGAACATGAACAACATGTGTACACAAAAGAACAATTAGCCCGAAGGGAACAGGGGCGGGTGCTGGGTCTCCCAATAGGAGCTAGAAGAAAAGGAATTTACGGTAAGTAAACAAAATTCCCTTCTTCTTTGTCGCTCCATTGGGAGACCCAGACAATTGGGACGTCCAAAAGCAGTCCCTGGGTGGGTAAAAGAATACCTCGATAACAAGAGCCGACACGACTCCCTCTTACAGGTGGGCCACCGCCGCCTGAAGGACTCGCCTACCTAGATTGGCATCTGCCGAAGCATAGGCATGCACTTGATAGTGCTTTGTGAAAGTGTGCAGACTAGACCACGTAGCTGCCTGACACACCTGTTGAGCCGTAGCCCGCTGCCGCAATGCCCAGGACGCCCCCACGGCTCTGGTAGAATGGGCTTTCAGCCCCGAAGGAATCGGAAGCCCCGAAGAACGGTAAGCTTCAAGAATCGGTTCCTTGATCCACCGAGCCAAGGTTGACTTGGAAGCCTGCGAACCCTTACGCTGACCAGCCACAAGGACAAAAAGCGCATCTGAACGGCGCAGGGGCGCTGTGCGAGACACGTAGAAACGGAGTGCTCTCACTAGATCTAATGAGTGCAAATTCTTTTCAAAGCGGTGAATTGGATTAGGGCAAAATGAAGGTAAGGTGATATCCTGATTGAGATGAAAAGGCGATACCACCTTAGGGAGAAATTCCGGAACAGGACGGAGAACCACCTTATCCTGGTGAAAAACCAGGAAGGGGGCTTTGCATGACAGTGCTGCAAGCTCCGACACTCTACGGAGTGAAGTAACTGCTACTAGAAATGCCACTTTCTGCGAAAGACGCGATAAGGAGACATCCCGCAGCGGCTCAAAAGGCGGTTTCTGAAGAGCCGTTAGCACCCTGTTTAGGTCCCAGGGTTCCAGCGGACGCTTGTAAGGTGGGACTATGTGGCAAACTCCCTGCAGGAACGTGCGGACCTGCAGAAGCTTGGCCAGGCGCTTTTGAAAGAATATTGAGAGTGCCGATACTTGCCGTTTGAGAGAACTAAGTGACAACCCCTTGTCCATTCCAGATTGAAGGAAGGAAAGAAAAGTGGGTAAGGCAAAAGGCCAGGGAGTAAAACCTTTATCAGAACACCAGGACAAGAAAATCCGCCAAGTCCTGTGATAGATCTTGGCGGACGTCGGTTTCCTGGCCTGTCTCATAGTGGCAATGACATCCTGAGACAACCCTGAAGACGCTAGGAGCCAGGACTCAATGGCCACACAGTCAGGTTGAGGGCCGCAGAATTCAGATGGAAAAACGGCCCTTGCGACAGCAAGTCTGGGCGGTCTGGCAGCGCCCACGGCTGACCCACCGTGAGATGCCACAGATCCGGGTACCATGACCGCCTCGGCCAGTCTGGAGCGACGAGAATGGCGCGACGGCAGTCGGACCTGATCTTGCGTAGTACTCTGGGCAGCATTGCCAGAGGAGGAAATACATAAGGCAGTTGAAACTGCGACCAATCCTGAACTAATGCGTCCGCCGCCAGAGCTCTGTGATCTTGAGATCGTGCCATGAAGGCCGGGACCTTGTTGTTGTGCCGTGACGCCATGAGATCGACGTCCGGCGTTCCCCAGCGGCGACAGATCTCTCGAAACACTTCTGGGTGCAGGGACCATTCCCCCGCATCCATGCCCTGACGACTGAGAAAATCTGCTTCCCAGTTTTCTACGCCCGGTATGTGAACTGCGGAGATGGTGGATGCTGTGGCTTCCACCCACTGCAGAATTCGCTGGACTTCCTGGAAGGCTTGACGACTCCGCGTGCCACCTTGGTGGTTGATGTATGCGACGGCAGTGGCGTTGTCCGACTGGATACGGATCTGCCTGCCCTCCAGCAACTGCTGGAAAGCCAATAGGGCCAGATACACTGCCCTGATCTCTAGGACATTGATCTGAAGGGAAGACTCTATCGGAGTCCAGGTTCCCTGAGCCCTGTGATGGAGGAACACCGCTCCCCACCCTGACAGGCTCGCGTCCGTGGTGACCACAGCCCAGGTTGGGGGCAGGAAGGATTTTCCCTGTGATAGAGAAGTGGGAAGGAGCCACCACTGAAGAGACGTCTTTGTTGCAAGGGAAAGAGAGACGTTCCTGTCGAGAGAGCTCGACCTCCTGTCCCATTTGTGGAGAATGTCCCACTGGAGCGGGCGCAGATGGAATTGCGCGAAGGGCACTGCTTCCATCGCTGCCACCATCTTCCCCAGGAAGTGCATGAGGCGTCTCAAGGGGTGCGACTGAGTCTGAATCAGAGACTGCACCCCTGCCTGCAGTGACAGCTGTTTGTCTAGTGGTAGCTTGACTACCGCTGACTGTGTATGAAACTCCATCCCTAGATAAGTCAGAGATTGGGTCGGTGTCAACTTGGATTTTGGGAAGTTGATGAGCCACCCGAACTGCTGGAGGGTCTCCAGAGCGACGGTAAGGCTGTGTTGACACGCCGCCCGAGAAGGTGCCCTGACTAGGAGATCGTCTAAGTAGGGAATCACCGAGTGCCCCTGAGAATGCAGGACCGCCACAACGGATGCCATGACTTTGGTGAAAACCCGTGGGGCTGTCGCCAGGCCGAAGGGCAATGCCACGAACTGAAGGTGTTCGTCCCCGATGGCGAAACGCAAAAAACGTTGATGTTCTGGTGCGATCGGCACATGGAGATAGGCATCCTTGATGTCGATCGATGCGAGGAAGTCTCCTTGTGACATCGAGGCGATGACCGAGCGGAGAGATTCCATCCGGAATCGTCTGGTGCTCACGTGTTTGTTGAGCAATTTGAGGTCCAGAACGGGACGGAATGATCCGTCTTTCTTTGGCACCACGAATAAGTTGGAGTAAAAACCGCAACCCTGTTCCTGAGTGGGAACGGGGGTCACGACTCTTCTTTTTTCAGAGCGTCCACTGCTTGAAAAAGTGCGTCTGCTCGCGCGGGGGGCGGGGAGGTTCTGAAGAAACGAGTCGGAGGACGAGAGCTGAACTCTATCCTGTAACCGTGAGACAGGATGTCTCTCACCCATCGGTCTTGAACATGTGGCCACCAGGCGTCGCGAAAGCGGGAGAGCCTGCCACCGACCGAGGATGCGGTTCGGGGATGCCGTGAGTCATGAGGAGGCCGCCTTGGAAGCAGTGCCTCCGGCGGTCTTTTGGGGGCGTGACTTAGACCGCCACGCATAGGAGTTCCTCTGGCCTTTGTCCTGTCTATTGGACGAAGAGGACTGTGGCTTGGCGGAGGGACGAAAGGACCGAAACCTCGATTGTATTTTTCGTTGCTGAGGTCTCTTAGGTTTGGACTGGGGTAAGGAGGAGTCCTTTCCCTTGGATTCCTTAATAATCTCATCCAATCGTTCGCCAAACAATCTCTCGCCAGAAAACGGCAAACCGGTTAAGAACCTCTTGGAAGCCGAGTCTGCCTTCCATTCGCGCAGCCACATGGCCCTGCGGACTGCAACCGAATTAGCGGATGCCACCGCTGTACGGCTAGCAGAGTCTAGGACTGCGTTCATGGCGTAGGAAGAAAACGCCGACGCCTGAGAGGTTAAAGATGCAACCTGCGGGGCAGACGTACGTGTGACCGCATTAATCTCAGCCAGACAAGCTGAGATAGCTTGGAGTGCCCACACGGCTGCAAAAGCCGGGGCAAAAGACGCTCCCGTGGCCTCATAGATGGATTTCACCAGGAGTTCTATCTGCCTGTCAGTGGCATCTTTTAGTGATGAGCCATCTGCAACCGAAACCACAGATCTAGCCGCCAATCTGGAGACTGGGGGATCCACCTTAGGACATTGAGCCCAACCCTTAACTACGTCAGCGGGGAAGGGGTAACGTGTGTCAGTAAGGCGCTTAGTAAAGCGCTTGTCCGGAACCGCTCTGGGCTTCTGGATGGCATCCCTGAAGTTAGAGTGATCAAAAAATGCACTCCGTGTACGTTTGGGAAACCTAAACTGGTGTTTCTCCTGCTGAGAGGCCGACTCCTCTATAGGTGGAGGCGGGGGAGATAGATCCAACACCTGATTGATGGACGAGATAAGATCATTTACTAAGGCGTCCCCTTCAGGTGTATCAAGATTGAGAGCAACATCAGGGTCCGAGCCCTGAGCTGCGACCTCCGCCTCGTCCTCCAGAGAGTCCTCAAGCTGGGAACCCGAGCAGCGTGAGGCAGTCGGGGAAGATTCCAAGCGAGCCCGCTTAGCTGGTCTGGGACTGTGGTCCGTGGAGGAGTCCTCCACGTGAGACCTAGGGTCCACCCCGGCCGGGGTGTACCGAGAGGGACCTGGAGGCGCCGATCTATCAGGGTCAGGGGCCTGTGTAAGGACCGGTCTGGACTGCAGGGCTTCCAGCAACTTGGCAGACCATTTGTCCATAGACTGAGACATGGATTGTGAGAGTGACTCAGAGCTTTTCAGCAAAAACTGCAAACTCTGTCGCTGCCACCTGGACAGTGGAAGCAGGGGGGTCTGCCTGAGCCGAGGGTCCCACTAGTGACCGAGGCTCCGGCTGAGCAAGCGTAACAGGGGTCGAGCATTGCTCGCAGTGAGGGTAGGTGAAACCCGCAGGTAACATGGCCCTACAAGAGGTACATGTCGCAAAAAAAACCTGTGCTTTAGTGCCCTTGCTCCTTGTGGCCAACATGCTGTTGTGTCCTAGGAGCGTGATCACTGAGGGTATATAGAAAAAAGGGTATACAGCCCGGCCGAACAGAAATAAGTATATATATATACGTATTTATACCGGCACCCAAGGGGACCAACACCGAGTGACCGGTGCGGCTTACCGACCGCTAAAAAGCGGGGTGTGTGTGCTCCAGATTCCCTGCCTTGGTCTCCCAGAGCTGCAGAGCTGTTCTCTGTGATTCTCCACCGGCAGAATGTCCTAAAGATGGCTGCCGGAGCTCTCAGGGGAGGAGTGAAGCCATGGGCGGCGTTAGGAAAAGTGCGGGAATCTGGGGTCCCCACAGTGATCAGTGAGGGGGGAGGGAGCATACAGGATGCCCCGGCCCTCACATCCGACGTCAGGTCGGCTGTCCCGCCCCTATCTCTGATAGACAGGCCCGGGGGCGGGAGTTTTGCCACTAGGCCGCGATGAAGCCGGGGACTAAATTTAATACCACGGCCGACAAGCAGGCGCGGTAGTCCCCGGTCTTCACAATTCAGCAGTCAGTTGCGGCGTCCGGAAACCAGGCGCTCCATACACAGTCCCCATGGGGACACAGAGTACCTCGTGGATGCAGGGCCCTGTCCCTGAGGATAGATAAGCTCCTGTCCAGCAGATTCCCTCAGGGGCTGCGGAGGGAGCACGGTCCCAGAACCTGGATGACCGCTTCGGATCCCACTTCTACCAGAGCCCTCAGGGATGGAGAAGGAAACACGGCATGAGGCTCCGGCCGTCGTACCCGCAATGGGTACCTCAACCTTAACAGCACCGCCGACTTAGTGGGGTGAGAAGGGAGCATGCCGGGGGCCCCGTGGGGGCCCTCTTTTCTTCCAACCGATACAATCAGCAGCTGCTGCTGACTAAAATGGAGATGTGTGAGTGGATGTGTGCCTCCTTCCACACAAAGCATAAAACTGAGGAGCCCGTGATGCACGGGAGGGTGTATAGGCAGAGGGGAGGGGTTACACTTTTGAGTGTAATACTTTGTGTGGCCTCCGGAGGCAGAAGCTATACACCCAATTGTCTGGGTCTCCCAATGGAGCGACAAAGAAATACTGAAAAATCATCTGACCATAGTGCACGTTACTCTCCACCAGGCGCTGATGTACATTGGACCTTTACTCTCTGGATTTGCTCGGACATAATCTGTACTTTATTACATGCTATTGAGGTTTTCTGTATCTCTGGTTGTTAATAATTAACCTATAGTCACTTTCCTTGAAATGCAATAAATAAACCCTCACCTGAGGTGACCATGAATCAGAACATCTACAGGATTATAAATACGGGTATGACTGTATAAAGGCTTCAGACTTTATTTGCTGCTGCTTTAATCTGCACTGCCTTCATGGAATAACGCTGCTACTTGTCAGTTCTGACGTCCCTGGGATTACTGCTGAGCGCAGCGTATAGTCTGTGAATACCTCTGTAACCATTGTTTTTGCCTGTCTCATCTAAAATAGAAAAAAAAAAAAGCAGATTTTGCAATTGATCTTTAAAACATCCCCTCGTTTTCTGTACATAGTTCAAATGCAGAACTGAAGGCAAACGCAGCCTGTGTAATGTGGTGCTGCAGTAATACTTCTTTCCCTCCACGATAGAGCACTTGTAGGGGTCTAGGATGAGGGTCACGGTAGATCGGGGGCGAGTTTTTTGGTTTTTTTTTTGTTCTGTTGTGTGCAGATTCAGATCACAGTTTGCCGTTGACCCATTACACTGGCCGACACAAAAAAAACCATCAGTAAAGGTAATATGATTGTTTTATGGAATTTAATGTGCAGATTCCAAAAATAAGCTTAGTTTGTCTCTATCATATAAAGTTTCGAGATAATAAAAATACTTCTATTACGTTATTTCTGCATTTTCAATATATGCCGGACCCTGCATGTGATATGCCCAAGTTGTTCAAATGGTCTTTGTGACAGGTTGAATATGAGGAAAGTGCCATTTGCTGTTCAAGATTTGGAGAGAACCCAAAAATCATTGATAACTGTTGCTTTTGTTTTGTCAAACTAAAGAGCTTTTTTTTTTACCAAAAACAAATAACATTAATCACCCTGAACTTGACTGTGCGATTAGGCCAGTTCTTCACCGTTGTCTGGATTGGATGAAAATAAAGAATATGAAGACTATGGAGCTGGAGCTACTAGCGAAGACATGGAGACCTCAAGTCAAGATGAGTATGTACCTGATGGAGCAGCCAGAACGCTTTACTCAACATGAATTAAATGATCTCATCAGAGACCTTTCTTTGTCAAAAGATAAAGTTGAACTTCTTGCATTTAGGTTGAAACAGAAGAATCTTCTTCATGATGATGTCAAAGTGTGTTATTACCGAAACAGAAGTAACACTAACACAAGTTTTCACAGTTGAGGGACCGATGGTGTACTGTAACAATGTGAATGGCCTCTCTGAAGAAATAAAGAGTATTTTGTTGCAGATTGGCGATGGTTTATTGACTCATCGCTGAGACGTTTGAAAGCAGTGTTGCTTCACAATGGAAATATGAAGCTCTATTGCTCACTCATGTCATCTAAAGGAAAGTTCTGAAAATCTGTCAGTTGTTTTGGATGCTATACAGTATAAGGATCATCAATGGAATAGCTGTGGAGATGTGAAAGCGATTGCATTCCCATTAGCAGACCAAGGAGGTTTCATAAAATATTGTTTCTTCTTGTGTTTGTGGGACAGTAGAGCATTACGTTCATTGTGATTGGGGACATAGAAACATCCGCTCCTGTATCAGCAGTATCCCATGATGTATCATGGTAATAGCCATCCTGAAAAACCCTTTACTGTTGAAAGTTTAGCAGTGACTACAACAAGCCCAAAAGCTTCCAACGCACGTGAGATGAGCGGTGCTGATGGCATCCCATCTACACATCTGTGCCGGTGCATGCACCACTCCTATTCCCAAAACAAAAATGTGAGCAACCTCCTTTAAGTCAAAGAGCTTGTCTTCTCAATCCCTCTCTAAGCATCCTATTAAGCATCCATCCAAGGAATCAGCATTCCACACCTGATCCAAATCTTTAGGAATAGTAAAGTAGAAGAGGAAATTTGGTATAAGCTGCGCTAATACTCCACTAAGATGTTGATATAATATTCCTTTAATTATTGTACAAGTCGACGTGTTTCAGAGACATCCATCTCCTTCATCAGGACATAAAAAGGAACAGTAACTACTACAGTGATAAAAGGAACAGTATCACTGTAGTACTGTTCCTTTTTATGTCCTGATGGAGGTGGATGTCTCTGAAACGCGTCAACTTGTACAATAAAGGAATATTATATTAACATCTCAGTGGAGTATTAATGCGGCTTATACCCGATTTCCTCTTCTGTATACCTCTACATCTTGGGGTTGCTACTGATACCACCATTACACACGCTTCATAGGGGTTGTGACACTCACAACCTGAATAGGTGAGTGTATCCTAAACCTTGCGGGATTCGCTTTCTTTACCGGGTAAGACCCTACTGCGCTTCCTTTCCCCCCCCCCACCACAGTATTATCTCCAAATCTTTAGGAGCCACTCGCACTCTCATGGATGCAGATGATCAAGTACATACAGCCCCCGGCCCCTCTGAAGCTTCCTGCGGCCTATTAGGTCTTGTTAATCCACCCAGGTAATGGGGGAATAAGATAAATCTCGCACTGTGTTTATGACATCCCACCTTTTCATACAAGACAGCATGAATGGCGTAGTAATTCCCAGTTTAGGATTTGCAGGACCACCAGTGACCCAGTAAAGAGAAGACTGACACTAGATATTGCATCTCTCCATTTAATGCATCATCATTGTGAGAAAAACATAACCAGAATTATATGTATCAAACAAAAAATAAGACAAAAAGAGGACAGGGGCCGAGGACAGCCCCAGGAGAAGTGGGAGGGAGGTAAGGGGGAGAGAGCGCTACCCAGAAAAAGACTAGGACAGAAGTGAGGGTGCCCAACTGAAAAAAAGAACTAGGACGAGTGGCTGAACAGATGACAGAGGCAAGGGTGTACCGCCGAAAATGAGACCTGCAGCCCTCAGCATAAATCAGTGGAACAGAGCTCCTGCCAATGCATGAAACTGCAACTCAAAATCGGACCTGTACACCCCCAAAGCTTGACCTACCCGAGACCCAACCTTCCCCTCCTTAAGGTTGCACCACCACATCCAAGAGGTCTTGGCAAGATTGTGTATGATCAATATGGTGTGCAATTCCACAGATTCTGCTGCTGTTTGTATAGAGGTTTCCAATAAGTTTTCAATGAAGAAAACAATGCGAAGGACTTGTCACACAGCAAATGTTACTCTCCACCGGTAACTGGGGATTTTCAGTTTTTAACCTCTGGATGCAAACAGGAATATTTCCACAGCAAGCAGGATCTTGAAAAAGTTAATATCAAAGTAGAGAGATTTTTATTAGAAAGTTTTTAAAACTAACTATAAACCTCAAGTGTGCAATGTCCCAGCATAGGCTATAGCCATAATTCTGCATAACAGCTGGACAACCAGTTGTACGGTGTAAATAAATAAGACAGATGCAGAGGCTGTGGCGTTGTACAAGCTGTGTAGAAATCAAGGAACAGAGGAGCATAGAGCAGTGGTAACTGAAGAGGGGAAAAATAAACAAAAACTAACAGAAAATGAACCACATAGATGGGATAATGATGACATCCTGACCCGGACCACGTCTGGGTATCCGCCGCTGCTCTCCTCTAGACGAGGTGAGGAGCAGAGGCTTCATAACAAGCACAAATGCTAATCCAAACAGACCCGGACCTCTCGGAAACCCTGCTGCTCCACCTTTCACACCATGAGATTCATCCTTATGTCGACCGACGTGTTTATACTACAACTGCCAGCGCTGATGACACCAGAGAGCAGTAGCACCAACATCGGCCCTACCACAGGAGAATCAGTCACGGGGATGGTGAACAGCGGGGCTTAACCTCAGCAACCCTTCTGGGAGATGTCCCCTCCGGATGATTTGGTGACCTCCATAGTGGTAAAGATCTATAGAAAGAAGAAAAAAAAAAAAGGGAATTTTGTTTACTTACCGTAAATTCCTTTTCTTCTAGCTCCAATTGGGAGACCCAGACAATTGGGTGTATAGGCTATGCCTCCGGAGGCCGCACAAAGTATTACACTAAAAGTGTAAAGCCCCTCCCCTTCTGCGTATACACCCCCCGTGCTCCCACGGGCTCCTCAGTTTTGGTGCAAAAGCAAGAAGGAGGAAAAAAAATTATAAACTGGTTTAAAGTAAATTCAATCCGAAGGAATATCGGAGAACTGAAACCATTCAACATGAACAACATGTGTACACAAAAAAACAGGGGCGGGTGCTGGGTCTCCCAATTGGAGCTAGAAGAAAAGGAATTTACGGTAAGTAAACAAAATTCCCTTCTTCTTTGTCGCTCCATTGGGAGACCCAGACAATTGGGACGTCCAAAAGCAGTCCCTGGGTGGGTAAATAATACCTCATAATAGAGCCGTAACGGCTCCGTCCTACAGGTGGGCAACCGCCGCCTGAAGGACTCGCCTACCTAGGCTGGCATCCGCCGAAGCATAGGTATGCACCTGATAGTGTTTCGTGAAAGTGTGCAGGCTCGACCAGGTAGCCGCCTGACACACCTGTTGAGCCGTAGCCTGGTGCCGCAAAGCCCAGGACGCACCCACGGCTCTGGTAGAATGGGCCTTCAGGCCTGAGGGAACCGGAAGCCCAGCAGAACGGTAAGCTTCGAGAATTGGTTCCTTGATCCACCGAGCCAGGGTTGATTTGGAAGCCTGTGACCCTTTACGCTGGCCAGCGACAAGGACAAAGAGTGCATCCGAGCGGCGCAAGGGCGCCGTACGAGAAATGTAGAGTCTGAGTGCTCTCACCAGATCTAACAAGTGCAAATCCTTTTCACATTGGTGAATTGGATGAGGGCAAAAAGAGGGTAAGGAGATATCCTGATTGAGATGAAAAGGGGATACCACCTTAGGTAAAAATTCCGGAACCGGGCGCAGAACCACCTTGTCCTGGTGAAACACCAGGAAAGGTGCTTTGCATGACAATGCTGCTAGCTCAGACACTCTCCGAAGTGAAGTGACTGCTACTAGGAAAACCACTTTCTGCGAAAGGCGTGCGAGAGAAATATCCCTTATTGGCTCGAACGGTGGTTTCCGAAGAACCATCAGCACCCTGTTCAGATCCCAGGGTTCCAACGAGATGGAAAAACGGCCCTTGAGACAGCAAGTCTGGTCGGTCTGGTAGTGCCCACGGTTGGCCGACCGTGAGATGCCACCGATCCGGGTACCACGACCTCCTCGGCAAGTCTGGAGCGACGAGGATGGCGCGGCGGCAGTCGGTCCTGATCTTGCGTAACACTCTGGGCTACAGTGCCAGCGGAGGAATCACATAAGGGAGTTGAAACTGCGACCAATCCTGAACTAAGGCGTCTGCCGCCAGAGCTCTGATCGTGAGAACGTGCCATGAATGCCGTGACCTTGTTGTTGTGCCGGGACGCCATTAGGTCGACGTCCGGCATCCCCTAGCGGCAACAGATCTCCTGAAACACGTCCGGGTAAAGGGACCATTCCACTGCGTCCATGCCCTGGCGACTGGCTTCCCAGTTTTCCACGCCCGGGATGTGAACTGCGGGGATGGTGGAAGCCGTGGCTTCCACCCACATCAAAATCCGCCGGACCTCCTGGAAAGCTTGCCGACTGCGTGTTCCTCATTGGTGGTTGATGTAAGCCACCGCTGTGGAGTTGTCCGACTGAATTCGGATCTGCTTGCCTTCCAGCCACTGCTGGAACGCTTTTAGGGCTAGATACACTGCCCTGATCTCCAGAACATTGATCTGAAGTGAGAACTCTTGCAGAGTCCACGTACCCTGAGCCCTGTGGTGGAGAAAAAAACTGCTCCCCACCCTGACAGACTCGCGTCCGTCGTGACCACCGCCCAGGATGGGGGTAGGAAGGATTTCCCCTTCGATAATGAAGTGGGATGAAGCCACCACCGAAGGGAAGCTTTGGTTGCCTGAGAGAGGGAGACGTTCCTGTCGAGGGACGTCGGCTTCCTGTCCCATTTGCGTAGGATGTCCCATTGAAGAGGACGCAGGTGAAACTGCGCGAACGGGACTGCCTCCATTGCTGCCACCATCTTCCCCAGGAAGTGCATGAGGCGCCTCAAGGGGTGTGATTGACCTTGAAGGAGAGATTGCACCCCCGTCTGCAGTGAGCGCTGCTTGTTCAGCGGAAGCTTCACTATCGCTGAGAGGGTATGAAACTCCATGCCAAGATATGCCAGCGATTGGGCCGGTGTCAGATTTGACTTTGGAAAATTGATGATCCACCCGAAACTCTGGAGAGTCTCCAGAGTCGCGGTGAGGCTGTGTTGGCATGCCTCTTGAGAGGGAGCCTTGACCAGCAGATCGTCTAAGTAAGGGATCACCGAGTGACCCTGAGAGTGGAGGACCGCAACTACTGCAGCCATGGCCTTGGTGAAAACCCGTGGGGCTGTCGCCAGGCCGAACGGCAGTGCCAAGAACTGCCGGTGTTCGTCTCCTATGGCGAAGCGCAGGAAGCGCTGATGCTCTGGAGCAATCGGTACGTGGAGATAAGCATCTTTGATATCGATCAATGCAAGGAAATCTCCTTGGGACATTGAGGCAATGACGGAGCGGAGGGATTCCATCCGGAACCGCCTGGTCTTTACGTGTTTGTTGAGCAGTTTTAGGTCCAGGACAGGACGGAAAGACCCGTCCTTCTTTGGAACCACAAACAGGTTGGAGTAAAAACAGTGACCCTGTTGCTGAACAGGAACAGGGACCACCACTCCTTCTGTCTTCAGAGTGCCCAGCGCCTGCAGAAGAGCATCGGCTCGCTCGGGAGGCGGAGATGTTGTGAAAAATCGAGTCGGAGGACGAGAGCCGAACTCTATCCTGTAACCGTGAGACAGAATGTCTCTGACTTAGACCGCCCTCGATCAGAGTTCCTCTGATCCTTCTGAGGCCTTTTGTACGAGGAGAATTGGGACCTGCCAGCACCCCGAAAGGACCGAAACCTCGACTGTCCCCTCCTCTGTTGGGGTAATTTTGGTTTGGCCTGGGGTAAGGATGTTTCCTTTCCCATGGATTGTTTGATGATTTCATCCAGCCTCTCACCAAACAAACGGTCGCCAGAAAATGGCAAACCGGTTAAGCACTTTTTTGGAAGCCGAATCTGTCTTCCATTCCCGTAGCCACAAGGCTCTGCGTATTGCCACCGAATTGTCGGCTGCAACCGCCGTAGGCTTGCAGAGTCCAGGACAGCATTAATAGCGTAGGACGCAAATGCCGACGTTTGAGAAGTTATGGACGCCACTTGCAGCGCAGACGTACGTGTGAGTGCGTCAATTTGCGCTTGACCCGCTGCAATAGCTTGGAGTGCCCATACGGCTGCGAATGCTGGAGCAAAAGACGCGCCGATCCTTCGCACAAAGCAAAAAACTGAGGAGCCCGTGGGAGCACGGGGGGTGTATACGCAGAAGGGGAGGGGCTTTACACTTTTAGTGTAATACTTTGTGCGGCCTCCGGAGGCATAGCCTATACACCCAATTGTCTGGGTCTCCCAATGGAGCGACAAAGAAATATAATATATACACACATTATATATAAAAATGAGTATATATAAAACCATATATAAAAAAAAATATTAGTATACATCTCTATCTATAAATATATATCTATATCTTTCTAAAAATCTATAGAAAAGGGAATTTTGTTTACTTACCGTAAATTCCTTTTCTTCTAGCTCCAATTGGGAGACCCAGACAATTGGGTGTATAGCTACTGCCTCCGGAGGCCACACAAAGTATTACACTAAAAGTGTAAAGCCCCTCCCCTTCTGCCTATACACCCCCCGTGGGATCACGGGCTCCTCAGTTTTAGTGCCAAAGCAAGAAGGAGGAAAGCCAATAACTGGTTTAAAAACAAATTCAATCCGAAGGAATATCGGAGAACTGAAACCATTCAACATGAACAACATGTGTACCCGAAAAAACAAAAAGCCCGAAGGAAACAGGGCGGGTGCTGGGTCTCCCAATTGGAGCTAGAAGAAAAGGAATTTACGGTAAGTAAACAAAATTCCCTTCTTCTTTGTCGCTCCATTGGGAGACCCAGACAATTGGGACGTCCAAAAGCAGTCCCTGGGTGGGTAAAATAATATCTCGTGATAGGGCCGTAAAACGGCCCTTTCCTACATGGTGGCAATCGCCGCCTGAAGGACTTGTCTACCTAGGCTGGCGTCCGCCGAAGCGTAGGTATGCACCTGATAATGCTTGGTAAAAGTGTGCAGACTCGACCAGGTAGCCGCCTGGCACACCTGCTGAGCCGTAGCCTGGTGCCGTAATGCCCAGGACGCACCCACGGCTCTGGTAGAATGGGCCTTCAGCCCTGAGGGAACCGGAAGCCCAGCAGAACGGTAGGTTTCAAGAATTGGTTCCTTGATCCACCGAGCCAGGGTGGATTTGGAAGCTTGCGACCCTTTACGCTGACCAGCGACAAGGACAAAGAGTGCATCCGAGCGGCGCAGGGGCGCCGTGCGGGAAATGTAGATTCTGAGTGCTCTCACCAGATCCAACAAATGCAAATCCTTTTCAAACTGATGAACTGGATGAGGACACAAAGAAGGTAAGGAGATATCCTGATTGAGATGAAAGGGGGATACCACCTTAGGGAGAAACTCCGGAATCGGACGCAGAACCACCTTGTCCTGGTGAAACACCAGGAAGGGAGATTTGCATGACAGCGCTGCTAGCTCGGACACTCTCCTAAGAGACGTGACCGCTACTAGAAAGGCCACTTTCTGTGAAAGGCGAGAAAGGGAAACATCCCTCATAGGCTCGAAAGGCGGCTTCTGGAGAGCAATTAGAACCCTGTTCAGATCCCAGGGCTCTAACGGCCGCTTGTAAGGAGGGACGATATGACAAACCCCTTGCAGGAACGTGCGTACCTGAGGAAGTCGTGCTAGGCGCTTCTGAAAAAATACAGATAGCGCTGAGACTTGTCCTTTAAGGGAGCCGAGCGACAAACCTTTTTCCAAACCGGATTGCAGGAAGGAAAGAAAAGTAGGCAATGCAAATGGCCAGGGAGAAACTCCCTGAGCAGAGCACCAAGATAAGAATATCTTCCACGTCCTGTGGTAGATCTTGGCGGAGGTTGGTTTCCTAGCCTGTCTCATGGTGGCAATAACCTCTTGAGATAATCCTGAAGACGCTAGGATCCAGGACTCAATGGCCACACAGTCAGGCTCAGGGCCGCAGAATTCAGATGGAAAAACGGCCCTTGAGACAGCAAGTCTGGCCGGTCTGGTAGTGCCCACGGTTGGCCTACCGTGAGATGCCACAGATCCGGGTACCACGACCTCCTCGGCCAGTCTGGAGCGACGAGGATGGCGCGGCGGCAGTCGGACCTGATTTTGCGTAGCACTCTGGGCAACAGTGGCAGAGGTGGAAACACATAAGGTAGCCGGAACTGCGACCAATCTTGAACTAAGGCGTCCGCCGCCAGAGCTCGGTGATCGTGAGACCGTACCATGAAAACCGGGACCTTGTTGTTGTGCCGGGACGCCATTAGGTCGACGTCCGGCATCCCCCAGCGGCGACAGATCTCCTGAAACACGTCCGGGTGAAGAGACCATTCCCCTGCGTCCATACCCTGGCGACTGAGGAAGTCTGCTTCCCAGTTTTCTACGCCCGGGATGTGAACTGCGGATATGGTGGATGCCGTGTCTTCCACCCACGTCAGAATCCGCCGGACTTCCTGGAAGGCTTGCCGACTGCGTGTTCCTCCTTGGTGGTTGATGTATGCCACCGCTGTGGAGTTGTCCGACTGGATTCGGATCTGCTTGCCTTCCAGCCACTGCTGGAAGGCTTGTAGGGCAAGATACACTGCTCTGATTTCCAGAACATTGATCTGAAGGGTGGACTCTTGCTGAGTCCACGTACCTTGAGCCCTGTGGTGGAGAAAAACTGCTCCCCACCCTGATAGACTCACGTCTGTCGTGACCACCGCCCAGGATGGGGGTAGGAAGGACTTTCCTTTTGACAATGAGGTGGGAAGCAGCCACCACCGGAGAGATTCCTTGGCCGCCTGAGAAAGGGGGACGTTCCTGTCGAGGGACGTCGACTTCCCGTCCCATTGGCGGAGAATGTCCCATTGTAGTGGACGCAGATGAAACTGCGCGAAAGGGACTGCCTCCATTGTTGCTACCATCTTCCCTAGGAAGTGCATGAGGCGCCTCAAGGGGTGCGACTGGCCTTGAAGGAGAGATTGCACCCCTGTCTGTAGTGAACGCTGTTTGTCCAGCGGAAGCTTCACTATCGCTGAGAGAGTATGAAACTCCATGCCAAGATATGTTAGCGATTGGGTCGGGGGTCAGATTTGACTTTGAAAAGTTGATGATCCACCCGAAACTCTGGAGAGTCTCCAGCGCAACGTTCAGGCTGTGTTGGCATGCCTCCTGAGAGGGTGCCTTGACAAGTAGATCGTCCAAGTAAGGGATCACAGAGTGACCCTGAGAGTGCAGGACTGCTACTACTGCTGCCATGACCTTGGTGAAGACCCGTGGGGCTGTCGCCAGCCCGAAAGGCAGAGCTACGAACTGAAGGTGTTCGTCTCCTATAACGAAGCGTAGAAAACGCTGGTGCTCTGGAGCAATCGGCACGTGGAGATAAGCATCCTTGATGTCTATTGATGCTAGGAAATCTCCTTGAGACATTGAGGCGATGACGGAGCGGAGGGATTCCATCCGGAACCGCCTGGTTTTCACGTGCTTGTTGAGCAGTTTTAGATCCAGAACGGGACGGAAAGACCCGTCCTTTTTTGGCACCACAAACAAATTGGAGTAAAAACCGTGACCTTGCTCCTGAAGAGGAACAGGGATCACCACTCCTTCTGCCTTTAGAGAGCACACCGCTTGCAGAAGAGCATCGGCTCGGTCGGGAGGTGGAGAAGTTCTGAAGAATCGAGTTGGAGGACGAGAACTGAACTCTATCCTGTACCCGTGAGACAGAATGTCTCTCACCCAACGGTCCTTGACCTGTGGCAGCCAAATGTCGCCAAAGCGGGAGAGCCTGCCACCGACCGAGGATGCGGAGAGAGGAGGCCGAAAGTCATGAGGAAGCCGCCTTGGTAGCGGTTCTTCCGGCTGTCTTTTTTGGGCGTGACTGAGCCCGCCAGGAATCTGAGCTCCTCTGATCCTTTTGAGTCCTTTTGGAGGAGGAGAATTGGGACCTGCCCGAGCCTCGAAAGGACCGAAACCCCGACTGTCCCCTCCTCTGTTGGGGTTTGTTTGGTTTGGGCTGGGGTAAGGATGAATCCTTACCCTTGGACTGTTTAATGATTTCAACCAATCGCTCACCAAACAGTCGGTCACCAGAAAATGGCAAACTGGTTAAGCACTTTTTGGAAGCAGAATCTGCCTTCCATTCCCTTAACCACAAGGCTCTGCGTAAAACCACGGAGTTGGCGGACCCCACTGCCGTACGGCTCGTAGAGTCCAGGACAGCATTAATCGCGTAAGACGCAAATGCAGACATTTGAGAGGTTAAGGACGCCACCTGCGGAACAGATGTACGTGTGACCGTGTCAATCTGTGTAAGACCAGCTGAAATAGCTTGGAGTGCCCATACGGCTGCGAATGCAGGAGCAAACGACGCGCCGATAGCTTCATAGATGGATTTCAACCAGAGCTCCATCTGTCTGTCAGTGGCATCTTTAAGTGCAGCCCCATCTTCCACTGCAACTATGGATCTAGCCGCAAGCCTGGAGATTGGGGGATCCACCTTGGGACACTGGGTCCAGCCCTTGACCACGTCAGGGGGAAAGGGATAACGTGTAACCTTAAGTCGTTTGGAGAAACGCTTATCTGGATAAGCGTGGTGTTTCTGGACTGCCTCTCTAAAGTCAGAGTGGTCCAGAAAAGTACTCAATTTACGCTTGGGATACCTGAAATGGAATTTCTCCTGCTGTGAAGCTGACTCCTCCGCTGGAGGAGCTGGGGGAGAAATATCCAACATTTTATTGATGGATGCTATAAGATCATTCACTATGGCGTCACCATCAGGTGTATCCAGATTGAGAGCGGTCTCAGGATCAGAATCCTGATCAGCTACCTCCGCCTCATCATACAGAGAGTCCTCCTGCTGAGACCCTGACCAGTGTGATGAAGTCGAGGGTCGCTCATAGCGAGCCCGCTTAGGTTGTCTGGGACTGTCGTCCGTGTCAGAGCCTTCACCCTGGGATGCATGGGACACCCCCGGAGCCCGGAGTTGTTCCAACTGAGGGGGACCAGGGAGCAATGATTCATCAGTGCCCATGGTCTGAGTTACCGGTCTAGACTGCAAAGTTTCTAGAATTTTAGTCATAGTCACAGACAATCTATCAGCAAAAACTGCAAACTCCGTCCCCGTCACCTGGACAGTATTCACAGGTGGTTCTTCCTGGGTCACCTCTAGCAGAGGCCCCGGCCGAGCAAGTGCCACAGGGGCCGAGCACTGCACACAATGGGGGTCAGTGGAACCTGCCGGTAGAGTAGCCTCACATGCGGTACAAGCAGCATAGAAAGCCTGTGCCTTGGCACCCTTGCTTTTTGCGGACGACATGCTGTTGTCTCCTCTGAGCAATCTAGGAGGGTATATAGCCAAGAATCACCAGCGACCGTACAGTGCAATGTATAGCATGCAAGCATAAAATACAATCGTACACTTCGGCACTAGTGGGGTCAGCACCCGAGGTGCCGCTTACCGCCCGCTCAAAAGCGGGTGTGTGGTCGCCAGAATCCCGTGTCTGGGTCTCCCAGAACTTGTCTCCCCTCTCCAGCTCAGACTGCACACAGGAATGGCTGCCGGCGTCCTGTGGAGAGGGGCGGACCGTGGGCGTGCCTCAGACAAAGTGCGGGAAACTGGCGTCCCACTGTGCTCAGTGTGAGGGCTGGAGTATGTAAAGTAGACTCCAGCCCTCGGCGCTGACGTTCTGTACAGCGTCCCGCCCTTCCCCTGACTGGCAGGCCTGGGGGCGGGAACGAAACGAAACTAGGCCGCAAAAGCCGGGGACTCGAGTAATAAGCTCGGCCGTCATATATGCACGGCCAGCGCGGAAGTCCCCGGCGCACCACAAGTCCCAGCCGCGCCGCAGTGTAAAACAGACAGCAGCGGCCGGCGCGGCAGTTCCGAATACAGCGACTCACTCAGCAAAGCTGTAGTTAGTAATGGCACAAGCGCGCAGCGTTGTTGTCCCCGGCGCACTAACACACCCAGCAATGCTGCAGTGTGTCTGTGCGCGGTCTGTACGGGGACACAGAGTACCTTGAAGTAGCAGGGCCCTGTCCCTGACGATACTCAGCTCCATGTCCAGCAGATTCCCCAGGGGCTGTGGATGGAGCACGGCCTCAGTGCCTGGAGACCGGTAAGATCCCACTTCACCCAGAGCCCTAAGGGGGATGGGGAAGGAAAGCAGCATGTGGGCTCCAGCCTCCGTACCCGCAATGGGTACCTCAACCTTAACAAACACCGCCGACAAGAGTGGGGTGAGAAGGGAGCATGCTGGGGGCCCAAGTATGGGCCCTCTTTTCTTCCATCCGACATAGTCAGCAGCTGCTGCTGACTAAACAGTGGAGCTATGCGTGGATGTCTGACCTCCTTCGCACAAAGCATGAAAACTGAGGAGCCCGTGATCCCACGGGGGGTGTATAGGCAGAAGGGGAGGGGCTTTACACTTTTAAGTGTAATACTTTGTGTGGCCTCCGGAGGCAGTAGCTATACACCCAATTGTCTGGGTCTCCCAATGGAGCGACAAAGAAAAAAAATATATCTATAGCTCTCTCTCTAAAAAAAACCAACAAAAAACAGACAAAATAAATAAATACATTATAATAATAAAAACATACATACATACATACATACATATATATATATAATATATATGTAATATATTTACACAAATAATTTGCTGATCTAAATTTGACTGCAATGAGACACAATTGGGAAGTTTATTGCCGGGCGGGCAGGAATCTGCACAAGCCGCCCATCTGGATAGTAAAAGCAGAGATTGTCGGCTTTTACGATGTACAGGTGGTTACGCCTCGGCAGAGGAAATCTAACAGGCGGTCATTTAAAGATGAGCCGCGCCGGCTGAGCTCGTTATTTTATTTCACAATTTACAGCATATGTTTGCAAAGGAGAAATGTACAATACAGCAATTAGAAGTGAGCGTCCTCACTTACAAAGGGCCGCATTACTGGAAAAGGGACGGGAGACAAGTTCTCTGGTATAACGCGCTGTCCCCATTATCAGTGTGCCCTATTGTTATCAGAGTGGGGTCCCTACTATCAGAGAGAAGGTATCAAGTACCAGTTTCCGTCCTGAAGGACTTATTGTTAAATGGAATCTATTTCTATCAATGGGGCACCCATGTAATACCCACTTACTCCTGTAGTGGTCGCTGCAGGCTGTGAACCACCAGCGATCAGCCGATTGGTTTTGGTAGGAAGTTGGTTCCTTTAATATTCTGTATTTTTAAAAAGGGGTATTCCCTTTGCCAAGGTATGTCATCACTATGAGCTATGTAGTAAGACTTAGATGGAAATCGGGTACATACCACGCTGATTAATAGTATATTAATATAATTCCTTTATTGTTCGTACAGGTCTATGCGTTTCAGAGACATCTGTCTCCTTCCTCAGGACATCAAAGAAACAATTGTTCCTTTGATGTCCTGAGGAAGGAGACTGATGTCTCTGAAACGCATAGACCTGTACGAACAATAAAGGAATTATATTAATATACTATTGAGCATCAGCGCGGTATATACCGGATTTCCACCTATGTCCTACTACATACTCTACACTTCGGGGCTGCAGCTGATACTACTACTGAATGGGTTACATAGGGGTTATGACTTTCACAACCTGAGAAGGTGAGCGTACTGTGATCCCTTTGTTTCCTATATCCCTACCAGGCAAGACCCCATTGCGCTCTCTTCCAGTTTTTTAACCGCATCACTTTATGACTTGGCAAGCTGATATGAAGACTACTTGCTTGTAGGGATCAATAGGTTTCCATAAAGGAGGTATAAAATTTGCCTCTAGACCAGTAGCATGAACACACTGGGGCCGGGTCCCACAGTTTGCATGCACGAGGCATGGCCCCTCCATGTGTGTGCCCTGAATATACTCACTTCTGCACACGTTGGGTGGATGCCAATGGTCTCATCCAGCTTTTCTTTGGTCAGACCACATTTCATTGCTGCGGCGAATCCCTGAGTGATCTCTCCGGCATTTGGCCCCAAAACATGGAACCCAACAACTCGATCCTGAGATGGTATAAAATAAATAGTGACTTATAAGAAATACAACCAAGAAAGCCGTATTTAAAAATCGCACGACACCTGGACCATCAGTTATAACGTTCACGCATCAGGCTGATATGTAACCATTCTCCATTTACTGATAGACTTGTGCTATGGGATGCAGTAATGAGTGGTCTCCTGCGTCTGATACATTTCTAACAGTAGCACGATGGGAATTATAGTAGCACAACAAGTGAAATGATCAATGTTAAAAGACCACAGCAGCAGAGACACCAAGACTTAGTAAATCAAAGGTGATATTAGTTCCCTGCAGATATAATGTGTGGCACGGGCGCAGGAGCTGAGCCTGCACCATCAGCAGCAGATGACAGTTGCAATATACATTGGGAATCATTTCCTCAGATCCGGGCTGTTTAATAGAAACATCAATGTACAGATCAGTCAGTGTGTTCATGATCTGGAGACACAGGATGCTATGTACACAATAATGCTGCAAGAGCTGCTCTACATGAGCACACCAGCCCGAACCTTACACAAGCAGGATTCAGAGAGTGTAGGAAATCCAGCATCGGACCTTCTTAAAAATGTATATACATCTTTATTCCAAAATTATTGCATGAATGGTAGCATAGAAAATCCAGGAGAAAAAAAAAGAAGGGAATTTTGTTTACTTACCGTAAATTCCTTTTCTTCTAGCTCCAATTGGGAGACCCAGACAATTGGGTGTATAGCTATTGCCTCCGGAGGCCACACAAAGTATTACACTTAAAAGTGTAAGGCCCCTCCCCTTCTGGCTATACACCCCCAGTGGGATCACTGGCTCACCAGTTTTAGTGCCAAAGCAAGAAGGAGGAAAGCCAATAACTGGTTTAAAGACCAATTCAATCCGAGGAAACATCGGAGAACTGAACCATACCACATGAACAACATGTGCACCCGAAAAAACAGAAAAAACCCCGAGAAAACAGGGCGGGTGCTGGGTCTCCCAATTGGAGCTAGAAGAAAAGGAATTTACGGTAAGTAAACAAAATTCCCTTCTTCTTTTTCGCTCCTAATTGGGAGACCCAGACAATTGGGACGTCCAAAAGCAGTCCCTGGGTGGGTAAAAGAATACCTCGTGATAGGGCCGTCAAACAGCCCTTCCGTACAGGTGGGCAATCGCCGCCTGAAGGACTTATCTACCTAGGCTGGCGTCTGCCGAAGCGTAGGTATGCACCTGAAAATGCTTGGTAAAAGTATGCAGATTCAATCAGGTAGGTGCCTGACACACCTGCTGAGCCGCAGCCTGGTGCCGTAATGCCCAGGATGCACCCACGGCTCTGGTAGAATGGGCCTTCAGCCTTGAGAGAACCAGAAGCCCAGTAGAACTGTAGGTTTCAAGAATTGGTTCCTCAATCCCCCGAGCCAGGGTGGATTCAGAAGCTTGCGACTGTTTACGCCGACTAGCGACAAGGACAAAGAGTGCATCCGGGTGGCGCAGGAGCGCCATGCGGGAAGTAGAACCTGAGTGCTCTCACCAGAACCAACAGATGCAAATCCTTCTGAAATTGATGGACTGGACGAGGACACAAAGAAGGTGAGGTGATATCCTGATTGATATGAAAGTGGGATACCACCTTAGGGAGAAATTCCGGAATCGGACGCAGACCTACCCTGTCCTGGTGAAGGACCAGGAAGGGAGATTTGTATGAAAGCGTTGCTAGCTCGGAAAGTCTCCTAAGAGACGAGACCGTTACTAGAAGGCCACTTCCCGAGAAAAGCGGGAAGGGAGACCTCTTTCAAGGCTCGAAAGGCGGCATCTGGAGAGCAATTAGAACCTTGTTCAGATCCCAGGGCTCTAACGGCCGCCTGTACGGAGTGCTGAGAAGACAAACTCCCCGTAGGAACGTGCGTACCTGAGGAAGTCGTTTCTGAAAAAATACAGATAGCGCTGAGACTTGTCCCTAAAGGGAACTGAGCGACAACCCTCTTTCCAACCTAGATTGCAGGAAGGAAGGAAACATAGACGATGCAACCGGCCAGGGAGAAACACCCTGCGCCGAGCACCGAGATAAGAATATCCTCCACGTCCTGTGGTCAATCTTGGCGGACGTTGGTATGCTAGCCTGTCTCATGGTGGCAACCACGTCCTGAGGTAATCCTGACGACACTAGGTTCCAGGACTCAAAGCCACACCATCAGGTTGAGGGCCGTAGAATTCAAATGGAAGAATGGCCCTTGAGACAGCCAGTCTGATTGGTCTGGTAGTGCCCCCGGTTAGCCTACCGTGAGGCACCACAGAACCGGGAACCACAACATCCTCGGCCAATCTGTAGCGACGCGGATGGCGCGGCCGCAGTCGGTCCTGATCTAACGCAGCACTCTGGGCAACAATGCCAGAGGTGGCACATAAGGTAGCTGGAACTGCGACCAATGCTGAACTAAGGCGTCTGCCGCCAGAGCTCGATGATTGTGAAACCGTGCCATGAAGCTGGCACATTGTTGTTGTGCCGTGACGCCATTAGATCGACGTCCGGCCTCTGTCAGCGGCGCCAGATCTCCTGAAACCCGTCCGGGTGAAGAGACCATACCCTTTCGGCCACACCTCGGCGACTTAGGAAGTCAGCTTCCTAGTTTTCCACGCCTGGGATGTGAACTGTGGATATGGTGGATGCCGTGTCTTCCACCCACATCAGAACCTGCCGGACTTCCTGGAAGGCTTGCCGGTTGCGCGTTCTTCCTTGGTGGTTGATGTATGCCACCGCTGTGGAGTTGTCCGACTGAAGTCGGAATTGCTTGCTGTCCAGCTGGTGTTGGAAGGCTTGTAGGGCAAGATACACTGCTCTGTGTTCAAGAACATTGATCTGAAGGGTGGACTCTTGCTGAGTCCACGTACCCTGAGCGCTGTGGTGGAGAAAAACTGCTCCCCACTCTGATAGACTCGCGTCTGTCGTAACTATCGCCCAGGATGGGGATAGGAAGGACCTTCTTTTTGACCATAAGGTGGGAAGAAGCCACCACCGTAGAGATTCCTTGGCCGCCTGAGAAAGAAAGACGACTCTGTTGAGGGAGGTCGACTCCCCGTCCCATTGGCGGAGAATGTCACATTGTAGTGGACGCAGATGAAACTGCGCGAAAAGAACTGCCTCCATTGCTACCATCTTACGTAGGAAGTGCATGAGGCGTCTCAATGTATGCGACTGGTTCTTAAAGAAGAGATTGCAGCCCGTAGTGAATGCTGTTTGTCTAGCGGAAGCTTCACTATCGCTAAGAGAGTATGAAACTCCATGCCTAGATATGTTAGCGATAGGGTCGGGGTCGGATCTGACTTCAAAAAGTTGATGATCCACCCAAAACTCTAGAGAGTCTCCAGCGCAACGTTCGGGCAGTGTCGGCATGTTTCCTAAGAGAGTGCCTTGACAAGTAGATCGTCTAAATATGGGTTCACAGAGTGACCCTGAGAGTGCAGGACTGTGACTACTGCTGCCCTGACCCTGGCGAAGACCAGTGGGACTGTCGCTAGCCGGAAGGTAGAGCTACGAACAGAAGGTGTTCGTCTCCTATAACGAAGCGTAGAAACGCTAGTGCTCTGGATCAATCGGCACGTGTGGACAAGCATCTTTGATGCCTAATGATGCTAGGAAATCTCCTTGGGACATTGAGGCGATGACATGGCGGAGGGATTCCATCCGGAACCGCCTGGTGTCCACGAGCTTGCTGAGCAGTTTTAGATCCAGAAGGGACGGAACGGCCCGTTCTTATAGGCCCCGCAAATAATTTGGGGTAAAAACCGTGACCTTGTTCCTGAAGAGGAACGGGGGTCATCACTCTTTCTGCCTATAGAGTGCACCCTGTTTGCAGAAGAGCAGCGGCTCGGCCGGAAGGTGGAGAAGTTCTGAAGAATCGAGTTGGAGGACGAGAAGTGAGCTCTATCCTGTACCCGTGAGACAGAATGTCTCACACCCAACGGTCATTGACCTATGGCAGCTAAATATCGCCAAGGCGGGTGAGCCTGCTACCGACCGAGGATGCGGAGAGAGGAGGCCGCAAGTCATGAGGAAGCCGCCTTGGAAGCGGGTTTTCAGACTGTCTCTTTTTTGGGCGCGACTGAGCCCGCCAAGAATCTGAGCTCCTCTGATCCTGTTGAGACCACATTGGACGAGGAAAAATGGGACCTGCCCGAGCCTCGAAAAGACCGAAACCACGACTGCCTCCTGCTCTGTTGAGGTTTGTTGTGTCCGGGCTGAGGAAAGGAAGAATCCTTACCCCTGGACTGTTTAATGGTTACATCCAAACGCTCACCAAACAGTCGGTCAGCAGAAAAAGGCAACTGGTTAAGCAACCTTTTTTGGAAGCAGAATCTGCCTTCCATTCACTTAACGAGCAGACCAGGCTCTGCTTAAAAACACGGAGTAGCGGAGGCTACTGCCGTACGGTTCGCAGAGTCTAGGGCAACCTGAATCGCGTAAGAAACAAATGCAGACATTTGAGAGGTTAAGGATGCCACCTGCGGCACAGATGTACGTGTAACCGTGTCAATCTGTGTAAGACAAGCTGAAATAGCTTGGAGTGCCCCAAGGGTGAGAATGCTGGAGCCAACGTGCGCCGACAGTCTCATAGATGGATTTAGACCAGAGATCCATCTGTCTGTCAGTGGCATCTTTAAGTGCAGCTCTATCTCCCGCTGCAACTATGGATCTAGCTACAAGCCTGGAGATTGGAGGATGCCGCTTGGGACACTGGGTCCAGTCCTTGACCACGTCAGGGGACAGGGATAACGTGTATCCTAAGCCGTTTGGAGAAGCGCATATCTGGATAAGTGTGGTGTTCCTGGACTGCCTCTCTGAAGGCAGAGTGGTCCAGAAAAATACGTGAAGCTGACTCCTCCACTGGAGGAGCTGTGAGAAATAACCAACATTCTATTGATGGACGCTATAAGATTATTCACTATGGCGTCACCATTAGGTGTATCCAGATTGAGAGCGGTCTCAGGATCAGAATCCTGAGCCGCTACTGCCGCCACATTACACAGAGAGTCCTTCTGCTAGGACCCTGATGAAACCGAGGGCCGCTCATAGTGAGCCCGCTTAGGCCGTCTGGGACTGACGTCTGTGCAGAGCCGTGACTCTGGGATGCGTGTGACATTCCCGGAGCTGTTAGATGTTCACACTGAGGGGGGCCATGGATCAATGATTCACCAGTGCCCATGTTGTGAGAGACATGTCCGGACTGCTAGGCTTCTAGTATCATAGCCATAGTCCTAGAAAATCTGTCAGTAAATACTGCAGACACCGTCCTCATCCTCTGGCCATTAGCAGAGACTCCGGCTGAGTTGGATATAATGGGGGTCTATGTAACCTGCCGGCAGTATAGCCGTACATGCTGTACCGGCTGCATAGAAAAAACATGTGGTTCTGCACCTTTGTTTTACACAGAGAATATGCTGATAACTCCTCCGCACAATCCAGGAGGGTATATACAACGTGCGACCAAACAGTGCAATGTATATAGTACAAGCATATCTATAAGTGCACTTCTGCACTAGTGGGGTTAGCACCACAGGTGCTGCTTAACGCCTGTTGCAGCGATTGTGTGACTATCAGAATGCCAGGGTCTTCCACACTTGTCTCTGTATCGTACAGAAACTGACACTAATGGCTGCCGGCGTCCTTGTAGAGAAGGAAGCCGTGGGCGTGCCTGAGAAAGTGCGGGAATCCGGTTTCACAGTGCACACAGTGAGAGGGGTGGAGTATGCAAAACATACTCCAGCTCTCAGCGCTGCTGTGCTATGCAGCGTCACGCCCCTACCCTGACTGTCAGGCCTGTGGGCGGTAACGAAGGGAGACTAGGCCCAGAAGCCGGGGACTCGAGTTAATAAGCGCGGCCGGCATATCAGTGCTGGCCGGCGCGGAAGTCCCCGGCGCACCACAAATCCCAGCGGCGCCTTAAATAAAAGTGGCAGCGGCGGTTAGCGCAGTAGTCTCCCAATACACTAACACACCCAGCAACGCTGTGGTGTGCGATGGCACTAGTGCGGACAGCGCCGCTGTCCCTGGCGCACTAACACACCCAGCAGTGCTGCCGTGTGTCTGCGCGGTCCCCACAGGGACACAGAGTACCTCCATGTAGCAGGGCCATGTCCCTGAAGATACTCCGCTCCATGTCCAGCAGATACCAGGGGCTGTGGATGGAGCACGGTCTCAGTGCCTGGAGACCGATAGAATCCCACTTCACCCAGAGCCCTGTAAAAAGGGATGGGGAAGGAAGCAGCATGTGGGCTCCAGCCTCCGTACCCGCAATGGGTACCTCAACCTTAACAAACACCTCCGACATGAAGTGGGGTGAGAAGGGAGCATGCTGGGAGCCCTGTATGGGCCCACTTTTCTTCCATCCGACATAGTCAGCAGCTGCTGCTGACTAAACAGTGGAGCTATGCGTGGATGTGTTGCCTCCTTCGCACAAAGCACAAAACTGGTGAGCCAGTGATCCCACTGGGGGTGTATAGCCAGAAGGGGAGGGGCCTTACACTTTTAAGTGTAATACTTTGTGTGGCCTCCGGAGGCAATAGCTATACACCCAATTGTCTGGGTCTCCCAATTAGGAGCGAAAAAGAAAAAAAAAAAAAAAAAAAAGGGGGAAGCGTTTCAGATGCCATTCCTTATTCATTGTTTCAAGGAAGCAATAGCATCCGAAACGCGTTTGTTTCCCCCCCTTTTTTTTTTTGGGGATTTTCTATGCTGCCGTTTATGGATTTATTTTAATGGAATAATTTTGGAATAAAGCTTTATATATACATTTTTAAGAAGGTCTGCTGCTGGACACTCTGAATCCTTACTATGGGCAATACGGAGTCCGTGCAGTGGACCTTCGGTGGGAAAGGTGATCTGATTATCCTCCCTTCTACTTACATTGTCATGCTTGTTGCAGATGACTTTGGCAAAACAAGTGTTATTATCACGCCCGGGAACGGTCCACTCCAGAGGCCAGAACAGAGTGTGGTAGATCTAGAAAGAGCATAAAAGATTGAGACATGGACTCTAGAGAACAGCTAGGAAGAAAAAAAAATATCAGCAAGACAAAAAAAAACAAAAAACAAAAAACCAACCACACACACACACACACACACACACACACACACACACACACACGAAGCGGCGCCATTAACACTTTTGTTCTGTTTGGTACTGCACTTCATCTCCATTGAGAAAATTGGGTCAGAGCTGCAAATCTAGACAGAACCCATAGACTGGTGTGAGGAAGTCTATGGGTTGGGTTGCCAAGTCACATGTAGGAGAGTCAAAACTGCCTGGAGCAAAGCAGGGTAAGGCCATGTGCGCACTAGAAAATGACTAAGAAAAACCGTACCCTCTGAAAAAAATCCCGCACCTGCGGTTAAAAAAAGAAAAACAAAAAAACCCGCAACGAAATCCGCATGCAGTTTTGCCATGGTTTAGTGTGGATTTGACGCGGTTTTTCCGCTGGTTGGTCCCTGTGGATTTTTACCAATAATTAATGGCAGAACCACAGGGACCTTCAGAAAAGAAGTGCATGCACATTAATTCCGCAGCGGAAATTCAGCGGGTAAATCCACAGAGACAAAAAAAAAAAAAAAAAAAAAAAAATCCAGTGTGCGCACAGCATTTTTTTTTTATTTATACCCTTCAGTTTTCCTGGGGAATGACTGCACAAATGTAAAACATTTTCTGCAGCAAATCCACGGTAAATCCACAGCATGCGCACATAGCCTAAGGGAAGAAAAAACTAGGAACAAACCTCTAAAGATTCTTCGCCAAAGATTTCAATGGCTTTTTCCTCTGGATACCCGCAGCAGCCGTACTCCATTGGAGTAAACACCGTTGTTGGGACGTTGACATAGTCACACTGGAAAGAAAAAGGAATTTTCATAAGATTGTGCAAAATAATCATAAAATACATCTTACCCCAAAACCTTATCCAATCACTTTCTTGCAGACAAAATATTTTCAACACTTCGTCCTTAAGCTGCTGTGAAGCCTATGACTGTTGGGCCATGATGGGTCGTTGTAGTTTCAAAGGTCGCAGCTATAGCTCATTCTGATCTATCGAGATCGTACCTTCAAATTGGAGCCGGCGTAAAGCCTCCGGGCCAGTAGCCGCCCAGCCTGGATTGCCACTGGTGTCAGCTCCAACTTCCCATCAAGGATATCTCCTATGGCATAGACATGAGGCACGCTGGTCTGCTCCTCGTCATTCACGGGGATCTTGCCATTCCTACAAATCGTGATTGAGAAATTGAGCATGCAACAACAAAATATATACAAATGGCAGAAAGAAACGGTGCGCTCACCTCTCATTTATCTTCACACCAATCTTCTCCAAACCAATATTTCTAGTGCAAGAATCTCTACCAACAGCAATCAGCACCTGGAAGAAAAAGAAAAAAAAAAAAAAAAATTATTTGGATCAATATTTTTTACAGGCGCAGCATATCGGAGGAGGTGCCCCGCAGGCGCAGCATATCGGAGGAGGTGCCCCGCAGGCGCAGCATATCGGAGGAGGTGCCCCGCAGGCGCAGCATATCGGAGGAGGTGCCCCGCAGGCGCAGCATATCAGAGGAGGTGCCCCGCAGGCGCAGCATATCAGAGGAGGTGCCCCGCAGGCGCAGCATATCAGAGGAGGTGCCCCGCAGGCGCAGCATATCAGAGGAGGTGCCCCGCAGGCGCAGCATATCAGAGGAGGTGCCCCGCAGGCGCAGCATATCAGAGGAGGTGCCCCGCAGGCGCAGCATATCAGAGGAGGTGCCCCGCAGGCGCAGCATATCAGAGGAGGTGCCCCGCAGGCGCAGCATATCAGAGGAGGTGCCCCGCAGGCGCAGCATATCAGAGGAGGTGCCCCGCAGGCGCAGCATATCAGAGGAGGTGCCCCACAGGCGCAGCATATCAGAGGAGGTGCCCCGCAGGCGCAGCATATCAGAGGAGGTGCCCCGCAGGCGCAGCATATCAGAGGAGGTGCCCCGCAGGCGCAGCATATCAGAGGAGGTGCCCCGCAGGCGCAGCATATCAGAGGAGGTGCCCCGCAGGCGCAGCATATCAGAGGAGGTGCCCCGCAGGCGCAGCATATCAGAGGAGGTGCCCCGCAGGCGCAGCATATCAGAGGAGGTGCCCCGCAGGCGCAGCATATCAGAGGAGGTGCCCCGCAGGCGCAGCATATCAGAGGAGGTGCCCCGCAGGCGCAGCATATCAGAGGAGGTGCCCCGCAGGCGCAGCATATCAGAGGAGGTGCCCCGCAGGCGCAGCATATCAGAGGAGGTGCCCCGCAGGCGCAGCATATCGGAGGTGGTGCCCCGCAGGCGCAGCATATCGGAGGTGGTGTCCCGCAGGCGCAGCATATCGGAGGAGGTGTCCCGTGTATACGGTGCAGTATATACAGGTGGTGTCAGATCTCCTGTGAGGTGTAGATCACTTACTGTATTATATTCGTCGTCGATTATGGTATCGCTTTCCGTAGACTTTGCGACAACCCTCAGTCTCCCTGGAGTCCCAGCTTCCAGCTGCTCCACCTGTTGGAAAACAAGATTAATGAACTAATTAGCGTCCTAATTGAAAGAGCGACCGGATTAAGAATTATTGTCTAGTGTCATTGTACGGGATCAGACTGCCACTATTCCCCTTCTCAGCCCCCCAATACAAGTACACTGACAGAGCGCCCCCAGAGGTGACATTACAGAACACAGGAGGGTTTCTTACTGAAACTGGGACGAATTTCTTGATGAACTTCACTCCGTGCGTCTCCATGTAGGCTCCAGCTTTTTCTGCCATCTCTTGGTCAAACCCGCGTAAAAATATGGAGCGCACCATGACGGTGACATCCAGGCCGATCCCGGCGAGAAATCCAGCACATTCCAACGCCACGTAGGAAGCTCCGACCACGAGCGTCTTCCCAGGGCAGTAGGAGAGAGAGAAGAGATCGTCGCTGTAAAGAAACAGTATGCGCGTGATTATACAAGAACAGCGGCGGCTCAGAACCTAATGTCCAGATGATGACAGTGACCCCCGACATGGGGATCTCTAAGAACACAACTACCATGTGTCCAGAATTATTGATGGATAACATTTTGTCAAGGGTGAAAAATCATTGCAGCAGTAGAAGGGTTAACGTTCACCCTCATTCTTTCTTCTAATGAACTAGTAATCTCACTAATGAAATATTGGCGGTATTATTTGTCGATATAGAAGGACCCGCAAAAAAAGTGACTTATGGGGGATGCACATGTATGGAAGCATTTCCCTGGCGGACAGAGATCCAGAGCAAAGAGTCAGTCAGGTCCGGATGGTTTGAAAGCCCCTTTTCTATTGACATGATAGAAGAACCCGTGCTGCATAAACCTCTATGGCACAACAAGGAGCGCTAATGATCTGAGCCGTCTTCGTGAAGCGGTTCTGCACATGTCACCCACTGGAGGTGTGCCGCCCCCGTGCCAGCAGCAGAGCTGCTCGAATCCGGGTTCTCAGTGGCTCGAGGGTCTCTGGACCCGGGAGGGTGTAATCCGTGCGGCCACTCAAATGAAGGGGGGGTATTTACAAGGGGTTTTATAGAGTTCATGATGCCACCCATGGTATGTGGTAATCAGGAGTACCACCGCTGCAGTTGGGAGTAGCCGGGGATGATGGAGTGGGGCAGCTAGGTGTTGTGACCCTCCACGGGTAGGGAAAGGGGGGGGGGGGGGTTGGGGGAAATACCCCGGGGCTCTGTGATTGAAGGGGAGTGCCGTTGGATGCGAAGGGGGACACTGTGGTTCTCGCTCAGTCCATTAAGCTGACACCGACAACTGGTCAAACAAGTCTCTGGATACCGCTGCCGCTGAGGGGAGCTTAGTTCGGGTCCCGTCCCCAATGGTGCTGCCTGGTGATCCGTGACCTGCCTCCTGGCACTAAGTTTACTTTGGTGGTCCCGGTAGTGTGAAACTTGCTGGGTCCCGCTCCCCACTATGGCTAAGTGTGGAAGCTTGCTCTCAGGGCTCACGCTTGGGATTTTCTGGACCCTTTTGAATTGGAAAGTCCTATCCCCCTTGTTGTGCTAATGCCCCGATTTTGGAGAGGGTGGGAACGGAGGATCTTGAAGATTCCGTTCTCCTCGGGTAAATTATCGGGTTGCCTGAAGCTACTCCCCAACCTAGGGTCCACGTACCCAGTCGTGCCGTGGTCCCTGCCCGGTGATGGTGCAAGGCCGCGGGCTGTCCCCCTCGACAGATCTGTGCCCCTTGCCACGATCCCCTGCGACCGGGGGTCCAGCTCCTCTAGTCCCAGACCACCGTCTACCACCTAGATTGCTTCCCAGAAGCCCTGCTCCCGACCTCCTCTCACTTTCACTTCTCAGACTCTACTCTCTTAACACTCCAGACCTCTCCTCCCCCCAGGTGGGCGACTATTCCACTCAAGACCTCCACTGGTGTGTCTGGTGGGTGTGGTGCAGGGTGTACCTAGGATTTGATTAGCTGATGTAGGCAACACCATGTGGTTAGGGACCCTAAACCAAGGAGGAGGTGGATACTGCACGGGAGGGCAGATTGTGCAATACCCTGTGACGACCTGATAGTCTAGGGGTGTCACACATCCTGCGGAAAAAACCCTACCGGAGCATTCCCACCGGCCGTATGCTCAGTGGCAGATCCGGAAAAATCTGCAGCGGAAAGGTCCCAAAAGGAAACATCCTTCAGCTTTCCTAACAAGTGCTTTATTAGATTGTTGACAACCCCAAGAAGTTATAATGCAGGAGCTCCTTTCCTTGGAACTCGGCAGTACGCCATTACAAGGTTATTCCTCCTGTAAATATGAATAAACTGACAACTGGATGCCACCGTTCCTCCGGGGTGGGTCCAAGCGTGGTCTAACCTATACCAGCAGCATCAGACCAGGAGAATGGAACATCCAGTTGTCTCATTTACTAATACACTTCCAGGAGGAATGAGGCCATGTGCGCACTAGAAACTGAAAAACCGGACCCTCTGAAAGAATCCGGCACCTGCGGTAAAAAACAAAAAAAAAAAAACCCAAAATCCGCATGCGGATTTGCCGTATTTTTTTCCCTGCGGGTTTTTACCATTATCTAAGACAAAAAAACGCAGGTACCTGCGGAAAATAAGTGACATGCTCATTAATTCCGCAGCAGAAAATCTGCAAGTAAACGCAGTGTGTGCACAGCATTTTTTTTCTTTATACCCATAGGTTTTGTGGGAATGACTGCAGAAATGTTAGAAACATTTTCTGCAGCAAATCCGCGGTAAAATCCGCAGCGTGCGCACATGGCCTAAACCAGGCATCAAATGTTGAAAAGATGCTGCAGTGTTGAATATGGTATGCAAGAATTTACATTTCTAAATATGACCCATCTAGAGTTCTTCAGAATTTTGGCAAGTTGAATCAGACGTGGCGTAAATGCAAAAAGTTACTAAATAAGTGTCCCCAAATCATCCAACGACAGGAAGTGTAGATGAGCGATTGTTCAGAGCCCGTGATGGGAGGTCGGGAAGTTTGCTTCATGACTGTACATGATGAAACCCTTTATGATGAAACCCTTTAACGGCCGACACTCCCTTCTGTAACCAGCAGGAAGAAAAGATGTAACCCTACAAATGCCAACAAGTCCAGACAGGAGTCATCCTCGTGACCGGACTATATATGATGGGTGTATATTCCCCAGGGCTGGACAAAAAAGAGAATTTTGTCTTCTGCTCTTGTGCATTAAAAGGCATTGCTCACTAATTAGGTGGTCCGACACCCAGCACTCCCACCGATCAGCCATTTACAGCCAGCAGCTCCATACACTGTGCTGATCTGATCGATAGGGGTGCAGTGTCATCCCCTCACAGAAATGTGATTGATGACCTATCCTCAATATCTTAGTGTGCAACCCCCATTAAGCAGAAACCACTCCGGCTGGACAAACACTGAACATATAGTGTGAACAATCACTGCGAGGAGTGACTCCGTGCAGCACGCCGAGGACATGCACAATGGCCATCAGGTTCTCTGGACTCATTGTGGTTTCCATATCCCCAGAAGTAAGATGTGTCCACTATGAACTGGGGACTTGAGAAAATGGAGCACTGGTCACCACACAAGCCTGTGATCGCTAGTCTCCTGCTGCTCAATGTAATTTGCCCCATTTCGGGCACAGGTTCAACTGTAAATTACTAAAAAAAGTGAAATCAGCTTCTGAAACTGCAAACTGGGAAATATATAACCCTCCTCCACATTGTAACACCGCAGGAATGTAGCAGAGATAAGAAAATGGTGCAATGTCTCAGCTAAGCATTACCAGGCGGGTATGTGGTAAGAGGAAAGGAGGACGGAGGACACGAGCACTCACCTGGTGATGCAGAATTCCTTATCTCCGGGGATGTTCAGATATCGGGGCCGCTCCCCTGTGGCAATAACAAACTTGTCTCCTGTGAAGAAGCTCTCCTTGCCTCGTTTGTTAGTGGCCTAATTATCCCAAAAATAATAAAAAAAAAATAAAAATAAAAATATCCATATTAATGCTATACACACACACACAATGGAGAGAAAGTATTATATATATATATATATATATATATATATATATATATATATACATATACATATACATACATATACATACACACACACACACACACACACGTAAGGCTGAGTGTATGTATGTATGTCCGCTAAAGGAATCCACACCGTCACATTTACAATCACGAAATTTTGCACAGACTGTGACCCAGGGAACGTCATAGACTATGTTTGGGTGAGAAAATGTAACTCTGCGCTTTACAATGACTCTCTCAAAATCCTGCCGCTATTAAACTGAATGGAGGTGGGAGCTATAGGTTATTAATAGCAACTGTCAGTGGTTGCTATAGGAACAAAGAAGGGAATTTTGTTTACTTACCGTAAATTCCTTTTCTTCTAGCTCCAATTGGGAGACCCAGACAGTGGGTGTATAGCTACTGCCTCTGGAGGCCGCACAAAGAACTACACTTAAAAGTGTAAGGCCCCTCCCCTTCTGGCTATACACCCTCCCGTAGGAGTACGGATTCCTCAGTTTTAGTACCAAAGCAAGAAGGAGGAAAGCCAATAACAGTTTCGAAACAAATTCAATCCGATAACAAGATCGGAGAACTTAAGAAACAACATGAACAACATGTGCACCCGAAAAACGAAACCCTAAGAACAAATAGGGCGGGTGCTGGGTCTCCCAATTGGAGCTAGAAGAAAAGGAATTTACGGTAAGTAAACAAAATTCCCTTCTTTTTCGCTCCTAATTGGGAGACCCAGACAGTGGGACGTCCAAAAGCAGTCCCTGGGTGGGTAAAAAGATACCCCAAGAACGGGCTGTCAGACAGCCTCTTCCTACAGGTGGGCCACCGCCGCCTGAAGGACCTGTCTACCTAGGCTGGCATCTGCCGAAGCGTAGGTATGCACTTGATAGTGTTTGGTAAACGTGTGCAGACTCGACCAGGTAGCCGCCTGGCACACTTGCTGAGCCGTAGCCTGATGCCGCAATGCCCAGGACGCACCCACGGCTCTGGTAGAATGGGCCTTCAGTCCAGATGGAATCGGAAGCCCAGCAGAACGGTATGTGTGAAGAATTGGTTCCTTGATCCACCGCGCCAGGGTGGATTTGGAAGCTTGCGATCCCTTATGCTGACCAGCGACTAGGACAAAGAGCGCATCAGAACGGCGTAGAGACGCCGTGCGAGAGATGTAAATCCTGAGTGCTCTCACCAGGTCCAACAGATGTAAACCCTTTTCAAATTGGTGAACTGGATGCGGACACAAAGATGGCAAAGTGATATCCTGATTGAGATGAAAGGAAGAAACCACCTTGGGAGAAAACTCTGGAATTGGACGCAGTACTACCTTGTCCTGGTGAAACACCAGGAAGGGAGATTTGCAAGATAACGCCGCCAGCTCTGACACTCTCCGAAGAGACGTGACCGCCACAAGAAAAACCACCTTTTGTGAAAGCCGAGAAAGGGAAACCTCTTTCAAAGGCTCGAAAGGCGGCTTCTGGAGAGCAATGAGAACCTTGTTCAGATCCCAGGGTTCCAATGGCCGTCTGTAAGGAGGAACGATATGACGAACTCCTTGGAGAAACGTGCGTACTTTAGAAAGCCGTGCCAAGCGCTTCTGAAAGAATACAGATAGCGCGGAGACTTGACCCTTAAGAGAGCTAAGCGACAAACCTTTTTCCAACCCAGACTGCAGGAAGGAAAGAAAAATTGGCAATGCAAATGGCCAGGGGGAAAACCCTTGAGCCAAGCACCACGCTAAGAATATCTTCCACGTCCTGTGATAGATCTTAGCTGAGGATGGTTTTCTAGCCTGTCTCATTGTGGCAGCAACTTCATGAGATAAACCTGAGGCCGCTAGGATCCAGGACTCAATGGCCACACAGTCAGGTTCAGGGCCGCAGAATTCAGATGGAAAAACGGCCCTTGAGACAGCAAATCTGGACGGTCTGGTAGTGTCCACGGTTGGCCTACCGTGAGATGCCACAGATCCGGGTACCACGACCTTCTTGGCCAATCTGGAGCGACGAGTATGGCTCGATGGCAGTCGGACCTGATTTTCCGGAGAACTCTGGGTAACAACGCTAGAGGTGGAAACACATAGGGGAGTCGGAATTGCGACCAATCCTGAACCAAGGCGTCTGCCGCCAGTGCTCGGTGATCGTGAGACCGTGCCATGAAAACTGGGACCTTGTTGTTGTGCCGTGACGCCATGAGATCGACGTCCGGCGTCCCCCAGCGGCAACAGATCTGCTGAAACACGTCCGGGTGAAGGGACCATTCTCCTGCGTCCATGCCCTGGCGACTGAGAAAGTCTGCTTCCCAGTTTTCCACGCCTGGGATGTGAACTGCGGATATGGTGGACGCTCTGCTTTCCACCCACGTCAAAATCCGCTGGACTTCTTGAAAAGCTTGGCGACTGCGTGTTCCCCCTTGGTGGTTGATGTACGCCACCGCCGTGGAATTGTCCGACTGAATCCGAATCTGCTTGCCTTCCAGCCATTGTTGGAAGGCTCGCAGGGCAAGATAGATTGCTCTGATTTCCAGAACATTGATCTGCAGGGTGGACTCTTCCTGAGTCCACGTCCCCTGAGCCCTGTGGTGGAGAAACACCGCTCCCCACCCTGATAGGCTCGCATCCGTCGTGACCACTGCCCAGGACGGGGGAAGGAACGACTTTCCCTGTGACAATGAGGTGGGGAGAAGCCACCAACGCAGAGAGTCCTTGGCAGTCTGAGAGAGGGAGACAGTCCTGTCGAGGGACGTCGATTTCCCATCCCATTGGCGTAGAATGTCCCATTGTAGAGGGCGCAGATGAAACTGCGCGAACGGGACTGCCTCCATTGCTGCTACCATCTTTCCTAGGAAATGCATGAGGCGCCTCAGTGAGTGCGACTGGCTCTGAAGGAGAGATTGCACTCCAGTCCGTAGCGAGCACTGCTTGTCCAGTGGAAGCCTCACTATCGCTGAGAGAGTATGAAACTCCATGCCAAGATAAGTCAGAGATTGGGTCGGGGTTAGATGAGACTTTGGAAAGTTGATAATCCACCCGAAACTCTGGAGAGTGTCTAGCGCCACCTTCAGACTGTGTTGGCATGCCTCTTGAGAGGGTGCCTTTATAAGCAGGTCGTCTAGATACGGGATGACCGAGTGACCCTGCGAGTGCAGAACAGCTACTACTGCTGCCATGACTTTGGTGAAGACCCGGGGGGCTGTTGCCAGACCGAAAGGTAACGCTACGAACTGTAGGTGTTCGTCGTGTATGACGAAGCGTAGGAAACGCTGATGCTCTGGTGCAATCGGTACGTGGAGATACGCATCTTTGATATCTATTGATGCTAGAAAATCTCCTTGAGACATTGAGGCTATGACGGAGCGTAGGGATTCCATCCGGAACCTCCTGACTTTTACGTGTCTGTTGAGCAACTTTAGATCCAGGACGGGTCGATACGATCCGTCCTTTTTTGGGACCACAAACAGATTGGAGTAAAAACCGTGACCTTGTTCCTGAAGAGGAACGGAGGTCACCACTCCTTCCGCCTTTAGAGCGGCCACCGCCTGCAACAGAGCATCGGCTCGGTCTGGTGGTGGAGAAGCGTGTGACTGAGTCGACTCGCGCAAGCCCGGCTGAGATAGCTTGGAGTGCCCATACGGCCGCAAAAGAAGGCGCTAATGACGCTCCAATCGCTTCATAGATGGATTTCAGCCAGAGCTCCATCTGCCTGTCAGTGGCATCTTTAAGTGCCGCTCCATCTTCAACTGCAACCAAGGATCTAGCTGCAAGCCTGGAAATTGGAGGATCCACTTTTGGACACTGGGTCCAACCCTTGACCACCTCAGGGGGAAAAGGGTAGCGTGTATCTTTAAGCCGTTTAGGAAAACGCCTTTCAGGATAAGCGTGGGGTTTCTGGATTGCGTCTCTAAAGTCAGCGTGGTCCAGAAAAGTGCTTAATGTACGCTTAGGGTATCTGAAATGGATTCTCTCGTGCTGCGAAGCTGACTCCTCTACAAGAGGAGCTGGTGGGGAAATATTTAACATCTTATTGATGTTAAATATAAGATCATTAACTATGGCGTCACCATCTGGTGTATCTAGATTGAGAGCGGTCCCAGGATCAGAATCCTGATCAGTTACGTCCGCCTCATCACCCATAGATTCATCTCGCTGGGATCCTGACCATTGAGATGAATGTGAAGGCCCGTCATAGCGAGCCCGCTTAGGCTGCCCGGGGCCATCGTCCGAGTCAGAGTCTTCACCCTGAGGTGTAGATGCCCGTCCCGGAGCTTGGAGGTAATTCAGCTGAGGGGGACCAGGGGGCAATGATTGCACAGTGTCCGTGGCCTGAAGTACAGGCCTAGCTCGCAATGTGTCAAGAATTTGTGACATAGTGAGAGACATTCTGTCAGCAAAAGCTGCAAACTCAGTTCCTGTCACCTGGACAGCATTCGCAGGTGGTACACCCTGGGTCACGTCCAGCAGAGGTCCCGACTGTGCAAGCGCCGCAGGGGCCGAGCACTGCACACAATGGGGGTCCGTGGAGCCTGCCGGTAGAAAAGTCCCACATGCGGTGCAGGAAGCATATAATGTCTGTGCCTTGGCACCCTTGCGTTTTACGGACGACATGCTGCTGGCTCTCTGCAATGTGAGAGAGTCTATAGCCAAAGGGCGACCAGCGCTATGTAATACCAAGTATTTGTAGAAACAAAATACTAAGAATACTACTGGCACAAGAGGGGGTGAGCCCTGAGGGCTGCTTACCGCCCGCTGAATAGCGGGTAAGAGGCGCAGAATTCCTTGTCTGGGTCTCCCCGGCTCCCCTCTGCAGCTCAGCGTGTCAGCAGGAATGGCTGCCGGCGTCTGTGGAGAGGGGCGGTCCGTGGGAGTTTCCAAACAAAAGTGCGGGAAACAGTGTCCCCTCTGTGCCGATTGTGAGGGCTGGAGTATGTAAAAACGACTCCAGCCCTCGGCGCTGATGCACTGGCCAGCGTCCCGCCCCTCTCCTGACTGGCAGGTCTGGGGGCGGGAACGAACGGAAGCAGGCCGCAAAAGCCGGGGACTCGAGTTATCAGCGCGGCCGCCGTAAAAGCGCGGGCCGCGCTGAAGTCCCCGGCGCACCACAAGTGCCAGCCGCGCCGCCGTCCCAGCGGCCGGCGCGACCGATTCCCAGAAGTGGCCAGCGTCCCGCCCCTCTCCTGACTGGCAGGTCTGGGGGCGGGAACGAACGGAAGCAGGCCGCAAAAGCCGGGGACTCGAGTTATCAGCGCGGCCGCCGTAAAAGCGCAGGCCGCGCTGAAGTCCCCGGCGCACCACAAGTGCCAGCCGCGCCGCAGTCCCAGCGGCCGGCGCGACCGATTCCCAGAAGTGTGCCTGCTTCAGCGAAGCTGAATGAGGCCATGGCACAAGCGCCGTAGCGCTGATGTCCCCCGGTGCACTACAACACCCAGCATGCTGCGGTGTGAGCGCCAAATGCACGGGGACACAGAGTACCTTGAGGAAGCAGGGCCATGTCCCTGATGTACTCCGCTCCATCCAGCATCTTCTCCAGGGGCTGTAGATGGAGCACGGTCTCAGTGCCTGGAGACCGGTAAATCCCACTTCACCCAGAGCCCTGTAAAAAGGGATGGGGAAGGAATCAGCATGTGGGCTCCTGCCGCCGTACCCGCAATGGGTACCTCAACCTTACAAACACCTCCGACATACAGTGGGGTGAGAAGGGAGCATGCTGGGAGCCCTGTATGGGCCCTCTTTTCTTCCATCCGACATAGTCAGCAGCTGCTGCTGACTAAAAACAATGGAGCTATGCGTGCGTGTCTGACCTCCTGCGCACAAAGCTAAAACTGAGGAATCCGTACTCCTACGGGAGGGTGTATAGCCAGAAGGGGAGGGGCCTTACACTTTTAAGTGTAGTTCTTTGTGCGGCCTCCAGAGGCAGTAGCTATACACCCACTGTCTGGGTCTCCCAATTAGGAGCGAAAAAGAAATAAACTTAGTATAAGAAGCTTATGTGTGAGGTAATAAGAGGTCTGTGGTGAGACAGCCGGGCAGAGAGACAGCCAGACAAACACACATAGAAACAGACAGAGGTGGAGACAGATACAGAGAGATAGAAACAGACAGACAGAGACAGACAAACAGCGACACACATACAGAGATTGGGAGAGAGACCGTTACTATCCCGGGCAACGCCTGGGTACTACAGCTAATATATATTATATATATTAGGGGATGACTTTACATTTTACTTGGCATTAAAAATCCTTGAGGCCAAAAAATAGAAGGAGTTTTAAGTTTGTAAACTTTTGCTTTCTAGATTACCGGCCACTTCTGCAGTCTATCAGAGGTGGCCGGCTTCCCAAGCAAGAAGCATGCGCTTCCAGATCTTTGCTAAGCAGCTTGTAGACACAGCTGAAGATGGCGGGATCCAGCCCAGCCTCCGTAACCCTGCACTTCTCCTATACTGCAAAACTGTTTCTATTAGCAGTGTACAGATCAGATTAGCGGTCCAATCCGGCTGCAAGTCTGAACGGTCAATCAGGAGCGCACCGCAGGCAAGCAGGAAGTCGGGAGGCATAGGAGCGGCGCACTTCTGAACAAAGATCTTGAGGAAACCCAGTCAGTCTGTAAGGCTTATTTCACAAATCCGGCATTTTGCCGCATCCGGCACATTCCAGTACAGTGTTAATACTGTACAATGGCATCGCGGCAAGCTCCGGTCACATGCTGTAATGTGACTGGAGCGTGCCGGATCCGACAAAATGCCGGATGTGTGAAATGGGCCTAACATCCCACCGCTATCAATAAACAAAAACACCATCAATAAGGGAGACATCCATCCATCTACATTCCAATTTACCTTGATCTTATGTGGCTCCACAAACTCCCCATAGGTGTTCTCGTAGCGGACGTTCTTGTCCCTCAGCGCCACTCTGTAACCCCAATTCAGAGAGCCGATGTAGTTTTGGATGTTCTCCTTCATGGTCTCCCAGTTGTGTTGTACTGTGAAGTAAACAAGTTATTAATACGAGAATTGAAAGGACTTTCTTTTATTGAAACCAATATTCCCCGCCTTACCTTGCTCCTCATATTCCCAGCCAAATTTCCTCGAGTCCTTCAGTGATTGTCCCAGGAGAGCCGCCTGGTGCATCAACTTCTTGGGAATGCACCCAACATTGACACACGTGCCGCCCAACCCTGCACAGAAGAAACCACCGATCAACTACGAAAGAGTCGAGGCTTTAAAGTTACATTCAGCGACAGACAACTTCCTGAAGGATAGAACATGAAATGCTGCAACTAGTGGCCATTATCAGGAATTCTCAACGAGGAAATGATCAGTAAACTGCAGGTTTTACGTCAGGAAACGTACACAGCAGACGGTAACAAGGCGTCAAGGAGCTTTCCACTTTCAGAAAAGTGGACCTCAAATGCTTAGGCTAGTTTCACACATCCGACTTTTTGCCGAATTGGCGGATCCGGCGCACTCCAATACAGTGACAGCACGGCAACTTCCAGGTCACATGACATCATGTGCCTGGCGTTTGTCGCGCTGCCATTGTACTGTATACACTGTACTGGAGTGTGCCAGATCCGTCACTCTGGCGAAAAGTCGGAGGTGTGAAACTAGCCTTATAGACCCAAGACAGCGCTAATATTCACCCTCCCAAGATCTAGCGCTGTATTCTAGGTCTTGGTTGCAGTGGTAACATTACATTGAAAGCGCAGATCACTGCTGCAGCCAATCACTGAGCTTGGCAGCTGTACCAAATGTATACAGCAGAGCTGCAGAGGTCAGCGATTATCTACAGTGGTGATGTGCACGGTCATGTCTGCAGCCAAAACACAAGCCCATCCATCAGTGGGCACTGGACACGTGGACAGTGCATTACTCCTCATTGGGGAGCAGCAGAAAGTTCCCAGTAATTGGGGAGCAGCAGAAAGTTCCCAGTAATAAAATTCCTTGGAGCAGTTTGAGCAAAAAAATGCCCTCTTGTTCATGGATTTTCCTGTCACCTTCTCTAGGGGTGCTATAGAATTGTTGAGGATAAGAATTAAGCAACCAAAAATACTTAATTCAGCCATTTCATAGACTCGAATATATAGGTTTAGTTGATGCAACCTAACACATTTATGAATGTCTTGGCTCCTTACTAAAAATATATATATATATATATATATATATGATATACTGCATATTCAGTGATTTTCCTTAATACAATAGGGGCGGCACGGTGGCTCAGTGGTTAGCACTACAGCCTTGCAGCGCTGGGGTCCTGGGTTCTAGTCCCACTAAGGACACAATCTGCAAGGAGTTTGTATGTTCTCCCCATGTTTGCGTGGGTTTCCCTCGGTTTCCTCCCACACTCCAAAAACATACTGATAGGGAATTTAGATTGTGAGCCCCAATGGGGACAGTGTTGCCAATGTATGTAAAGCGCTATGGAATTAATAGCACTATATAAATAATTAAATATTATATTATTATACCAGCACATGTAACTTAAAGATGGCTCCTACATCCTGGACAACTCCCATAGAAGTTGAGGAACAAAGGAATTCCTAAAGTTTGGAACAACCAATCCAGCACAGACTATGCAAATTCCTACATGTCCTGAGTCCTGCCTGCGTTACTTGATTGGACTGGCTTTTGTCTACACCCTTCATTTCTCTAGAGCTATAAAAAGTTTCAAACAGCAGAGACAGAATCTCACTGGCATCAGTCATGGAGAGAAGGTTCATAATAACCAATTTAAGTCTGTTATTTCTTTCTCGTGTGCACACATGACATTATAATTTGAAATCGGCAATTAGACCTTAAGAGACCCTTTGTAGTCTAATTCTCAACAGGACAATTGCACTGACTAATGTAATGGTCTGATGACCAACGGTGAACCTGGTCCTACTCACACAGCTGCGGACACAGTGATACGCAGCATCAGTGCAAATCTTACCTACATTTGTACAGTGTACCAAACTGCAGCTGTGTTTTTTCCCACAGCTTCTATTTGGTACACTGTACTAGTGTAGGTAAGATTACAGTCATCCAGCAGCAGTAGATTTTTACTGACAAGCATAGATCTTGATCTTAGCAAGTAGCACAAAAAAAAAAAAAAAACTTACCCCAGGCGGCCCCCAGAGGGGTAGGAACAACAAAATCAAGCACCATTACTTTCTTCCCCAAAGATGAAGCCTCCTAAAAAAAAAAAAAAAAAAAAAAAAATAGAAAAATAGTCAGCAATTATTCACAATAGGAGGCCTACACCAATGCAGGAAGGGTTGTGGCTTAATAAAAGTCTTCTAGGTCCAGGTATGAGGACACCACAGCATGGTGTGGGGGGAGGGGGCCGTATTTCAGATAAGATGTATTAAGCCCCGTAACAGCTAGCTGTACACATCACAGTGCATGGGTGGGGGTGGGAGTATGGCCCAAGTTACTTGGAATGACAATATAGCAGCACGTGACCTTGGATGACCCCCGCTCACTAGAAGATCCTTTTCCTGATCACAGGGTAAACCTTCTCATGTGTCAGGAGGATGCAAAGGGAAGGACCTGTCTCTTGTGAGGTCCTAATAAGATGCACCCAGAATCTGGTGGAACCGAGCAGCAGCAGCATGATGGCTCAGTCCAAGTGTCCCTCCGCTCTGCAACATTAGGTCATGCTTGTATGATGAGGGGAAAACCCCATGCAAAAATCTCGTTGCTGCTGTAAGCCACATGTAGCCAAAAATGACACGGGCAAAAGGGGCAGAAGTCTAAGGGGGGGGGGGGGGGGTGTTCCCTGGCACTGCTCACTTTCACGATGAGAGATAAGGCAATTATGATGTTGAGGTTACAGACACCTTCAAAAAAGGGCCGACGATCGGCAAGGACCAGGGTCCTCTGTCGACTGCACTCTCATCCTGACATGCATCTTTAAACATAAGGTCATTGCCCGTTGTCTGAGTGAAAGGCACAGGACTAACCCTTTAATTAATTATTTTAGCACCCTAAGGCTATGTGCCCACGGGAGCTCCTGCGGCCTTTGCCGCGAAAAACCTGCGGATTTATCTGGATTTTTTGCAGATAAATCTGCAGGTTTCAGCAAGTACAGACACTCCTCATGTTACCCTATGGGACATGTGGAGTGTCTGTGACGATGCTGCGGAATGTGTGGCTGCGGAATATGCTGTCGATGTCCCGCAGCCGCACATAACTGCATGTCAATTATTCCTGCGGAAATACCTGTAAAAATTCCTGGCGCTCCACTATGGAGATAGAGGGCGGGACTTCCGCAGGTAAATCACATGAATGTCCGCAGGTTTACTGCAGCTATTTCAATGGAATCCCGCAGCAATGTATAGCTGCAGATTCCAGGGAGCTGCTGCGGGAAACCTGTGGATAGAGCCGCAGGTACGATCTCCCGTGTGCACATAGCCTAAGTGTTTACCGAGTATCTAGGAGCATTAAAAAAAAAAAAAAAAAAAAAAGGCATAGACTGCCCCATTGTCGCTGGTCCATGCATCCCTCCTATTCGTCGGTTGAAAGTGGGAGACAGATGACAGCTAAGGCCACTGCCTGCCTCTAGTAAATAAAGCCTAAGGTCACATTGTGCACAGAAGCCAGTAATACGTTAAATGGACAGGTAATTACAGAAATATATAGCTACAGAGACTACGATCTTCCGGAAAGGTGCTAGAGTTCCCCATTAACTTCCATTATACTCAGGTGCAAGAGTAGAGCCCGCCCGAGCGTCTAACTGCTCGTAACGACCATGGTAGTGACCGCTCATCACTAGTTACAAGTACCGAGCACCCGAGCATGGTAGTGCCCGCTCATCACTAGTTACAAGTACTGAGCACCCGAGCATGGTAGTGCCCGCTCATCACTAGTTACGAGTACAGAGCACCCGAGCATGGTAGTGCCCGCTCATCACTAGTTACAAGTACTGAGCACCCAAGCATGGTAGTGCCCGCTCATCACTAGTTACAAGTACTGAGCACCCAAGCATGGTAGTGCCCGCTCATCACTAGTTACAAGTACTGAGCACCCGAGCATGGTAGTGCCCGCTCATCACTGGTTACAAGTACTGAGCACCTGAGCATGGTAGTGCCCGCTCATCACTAGTTACAAGTACAGAGCACCCGAGCATGGTAGTGCCCGCTCATCACTAGTTACGAGTACAGAGCACCCGAGCATGGTAGTGCCCGCTCATCACTAGTTACAAGTACAGAGCACCCGAGCATGGTAGTGCCCGCTCATCACTAGTTACGAGTACAGAGCACCTGAGCATGGTAGTGCCCGCTCATCACTAGTTACGAGTACAGAGCACCCGAGCATGGTAGTGCCCGCTCATCACTAGTTACAAGTACAGAGCACCCGAGCATGGTAGTGCCCGCTCATCACTAGTTACGAGTACAGAGCACCTGAGCATGGTAGTGCCCGCTCATCACTAGTTACGAGTACAGAGCACCCGAGCATGGTAGTGCCCGCTCATCACTAGTTACGAGTACAGAGCACCCGAGCATGGTAGTGCCCGCTCATCACTAGTTAACACCAATAACTGCTGGAGGAAGGAATGTGACAAGTACCTTGGAGCATGCCAGGCCGCCCGAGCCGCCGCCGATGACGATCAGGTCATAATCATAGGTGACAGCGTTGTTATCCAGGAGTTTCTGAAGAGTCCCGTCCTTATGAGCCTGCAATGCAGACCACACACACATCATTAAGGAAGGTTAGTCTGACTATGGAGACACACAAGCCTGCCTAGGAGCTGTGTACACAAAACAGCAGGAAAGGTTTTATTTGCAAATTAATTTTCTGCGTCATTAGATGCAGGGGTGCAAAAACTGCACAAATACACATCGGGGCACTCACCTGTAGAGTTTTATCACAGCCGCCCACATGGGTCTTGTACACAAAGACGTTGGGGACGGTCTTCTGTCCGGTCATTTCCTGCAGCACGTCCTGGATACTGCTGCCGTCATCTGCAATAAATAAACCCGTCAGTGGCTGCTCCTCCCAAAGAGGAGCTTCATAGTGTACAGGAGCCATAGTTCCTGGTTTTATGACCCAAACTGACAACCTTATGGCCATGTTTGAGGCCAGTAGGTCAGGGTGCGGCCTTAAACATGGCCACCATACAGTGGAGTGATGAAGTCGTAACAGTGAGGACAGAGCCTGCAGTCCTGACCCGAGCGAGGAGAATCGCCTGAGAACATCTAGTCATTCACTCACCGCACTGATCCAGCTCCAGGGCAAAATATTCCTTCCCCAGCGAAGTGAACAGCTCCTTCACCTGCAGGGAGAAACCAGAGAAAATTATAATCACAACAAAAAGGATGCTGGTAATGTATGCTATTGTTCTATGTTATCAGCCATTCCCGGATGGAAAGAGGAAGACTTGAGTGATGGAAACTCCCTTGCCCCAATCTTACATCTCCAGCACAAGACACAGTAACATCCGTATATGAAGGATATCAACAAAAACAGAACGAACACACACACACACACACACACACACAGTTTGTTACAATGTGTGAGTAGGGGCCAAGGGCAGGAGAGGAATGTACAGACAGGTTACATGTGAACCTCAGCAGCTCAGGTCACCAGGGTTCTCTTTTATTGTTATTATTACTGTATGTCACTGGAACAATAAACTTCTGATAAGAATGTCCTGATCCCTAATTTACATGTGACACAAAAGAGAACCAGAAAATTAGGATTTCACAAGAGAAGGAAGAAAATTTATAATGTGCAAATAAATAGTCTGCAGGTTTTATAGAGAGATACTATCTACAACAGTCAGTGAGTCACTGTACATCCATCATCTTGTATATACTGCACTATACTCCAGAGCTGCACTCACTGTTCAGCTGGAAGTCACTGTGTACATACAATAACTTATCCTGAGTTACTTCCTGTATTATACTTCAGAGCTGCACTCACTATTCTGCTGATGAAGTCACTGTGTACATATATTACTTATCCTGCATTATAATCCACAGCTGCACTCACTATTCTGCAGGTGCAGTCAATGTGTACATACATTACTGATCCTGAGCTACATCCTGTATTATACTCCAGAGCTGCACTCACTATTCTGCTGGTGCAGACACTGTATATACACACACACACACACTACATTACTTATCCTGTACTGATCCTGAGTTACATCCTGTATTATACTCCAGAGCTGCACTCACTATTCTGCTGGTGTAGTCAAAGTTTACATTACTTTTCCCCAGGACTAGAGATGGGGCGCACAGGGCTGCAGACAATCGCACAACACTATGGGGAGCCATCATCGCCTTGTGATACGGATTCTTTCCAGTCTCTTTTCCCTCTCACCACTATAAATACCTCTATTTGCTGATAAGAAATATGAATATTGACCAAAAACCTATTCCCAATAATCTCCCAGCTGAGGGTCTGCTACAATGTATCCAGTGAAGACAATCCCCAGACTGACACATTGTAACAAACCATCAGCAGGAGACAATACAGCTCAGGGAATCGTCCAGAGTGGACACACTGTAACGAAGCCTCAGCTGTGAGGACGTTATGTATCTTAGAATCTGCTGAATAACAGTTAAAGAAGAGCCAACAGGACACAGAGAACCTGGAACACGAGGAATTAGAAAGCTATGTCGGACGGGGAGGACTACAACTCCCAGCATGACGCAGCTTATAGCAGACACGTGTGTGCGCCTCCTCACCCGGTCACAGTACGGGCAGTAGCTCTTGCTGAACACGACCACCGGGTTCTTCTCCAGCAGCTCCTGCACCCGGCTGAGCACGGCTTCCCTGCCGGTCGGCGGCATTGTGATGGCGGCTGGCTGTGACCCTCCTCGGACACCGTCTCTTTCCCTCTCTCCGTCTCTCTGCGCTATGTCTTCCCGCTCGGCGACCTTCTGATATGACGTCACTAGTAGAGCCTAGCCCCGCCCCCCAGAGTACCACGTGCGCGCGCAGACTGTCTAGTAAGGATGAGCAGGCAGAAGTTCCGTCACGTGATCTTAAAGCGACAGCGACGTGTTTGGAAGAAAAGGAGAGGAGCAGAGCTGTGTGGAGCTGGAGTCCTAGTTGTACTGTTTTCGCTTTAACTTTGTTTTCTGCCACAGCATTTACCACAAAGGATAAATATTCTGATATTTTATTAGTTCAGATTGTTACGCACGCGGCGATACCAAATATGTCCATATTATTTCTATATTTCAGAGAGCGCCATACGTGGCTCACACAGCCATATTATGCCCATATAATGTTCAGAAAGTGCCATCATAATCCTACAGCGCCCAAAATCAGGCCACAAAGGTGCCAGGGTCCGAAAACTAGAAATTACCCCAATACTGCTCACAGCTGAAGGTTTGTTACATTTGTATCCAGACCACACATGTGAATGTGAGATGCTGCAGCTCACAAAGAGGGTTGTGGAGACCGATACAGTGGACCAACCCCTCAGCTGTGAGAAGTATCAGATAACGTGTGGATGTGATCAAATGAGTTTCTTCGTTGACAGCAAGAAGAGATACGAGAAATTGGAATACAAAGTATATGGTAAAGGTGTAGAACGTTTCTTACACCATAAAGGGATAATCCCATAAACACAACATAACCCCGTAGTCTCCTGCCCGGCTGTGAGAACGGGGTACCCCGGACTCCCTCACTGAGCCGGGCCGCAGAGGGGCTCCCACCGGGGACATGACTGGAGGGGGCTGTAAGGTCAATGATGGCTCATCATACACGGGTGCCCTATATCTGATCCAGGTGGGAGCTAAGAGCAGCGTCCGTCCTACAGTGGTCATTATGAGAAGACATAAGAATGGTTGGATAAGGATAAGACACCCCAACTTTATAGAACAGTCGGACCCCACTAATCAGATAAGATGTCCAACCGAGGTGCCACCAATGCCTGAGGTACAGAGAGCCCAAGATGGCTCACTGCTGACTAAAGGTGCCAAGAAGTCCCCAGTGAATGCCACACACAACCCAGAGGAGTCTGCAGACCGTACCCATCACTCAGACCTCACCCAATGCCTAGACCTTACCTAATGCACAGACCTCACCCAATGCCCAGAGCTTACCCATCACTCAGACCTCACCCAATGCCCAGAGCTTACCCATCACTCAGACCTCACCCAATGCCCAGAGCTTACCCATCACTCAGACCTCACCCAATGCCTAGACCTTACCTAATGCACAGACCTCACCCACCACTCAGACCTTACCTAATGCACAGAGCTTATGCATCACTGACCTTACCCAATGCCCAGACCTCACTCACCACTCAGACCTTACCCAATGCTTAGATCTTACCCACCACTCAGACCTTACCTAATGCCCAGACCTTAAGACCTTACCCAATGCCCAGACCTCACCCACCACTCAGACCTTACCCAATGCACAGAGCTCACCCACCACTCAGACCTTACCCAATGCACAGAGCTCACCCACCACTCAGACCTTACCCAATGCCCAGATCTTACCCAATGCCCAGACCTTACCCACCACTCAGACCTTACCCACCACTCAGAACTTACCCAATGCTCAGACCTTAAGACCTTACCTAATGCCCAGATCTTACCCACCTCTCAGACCTTACCCAATGCCCAGATCTTACCCACCACTCAGATCTTACCCAATTCCCAGATCTTACCCACCACTCAGATCTTACCCAATTCCCAGATCTTACCCACCACTCAGACCTTACCCAATGCCCAGATCTTGTCCACCTCTCAGACCTTACCCAATGCCCAGATCTTACCCACCTCTCAGACCTTACCCAATGCCCAGATCTTACCCACCACTCAGACCTTACCCAATGCCCAGATCTTACCCACCTCTCAGACCTTACCCAATGCCCAGATCTTACCCACCACTCAGACCTTACCCAATGCCCAGATCTTACCCACCACTCAGATCTTACCCAATTCCCAGATCTTACCCACCACTCAGACCTTACCCAATGCCCAGATCTTGTCCACCACTCAGACCTTACCCAATGCCCAGATCTTGTCCACCTCTCAGACCTTACCCAATGCCCAGATCTTACCCACCACTCAGATCTTACCCAATTCCCAGATCTTGTCCACCACTCAGATCTTACCCAATTCCCAGATCTTGTCCACCACTCAGACCTTACCCAATGCCCAGATCTTACCCAATGCCAAGACCTTACCCACCACTCAGACCTTACCCAATACACAAACCTTACCCAATGCCCAGAACGTACCCATCACTCAGACCTTACCTAATGCCCAGATCTTACCCACCACTCAGACCTTACCCAATGCCCAGATCTTACCCACCACTCAGACCTTACCCAATGCCCAGATCTTACCCACCACTCAGATCTTACCCAATTCCCAGATCTTACCCACCACTCAGACCTTACCCAATGCCCAGATCTTGTCCACCACTCAGACCTTACCCAATGCCCAGATCTTGTCCACCTCTCAGACCTTACCCAATGCCCAGATCTTACCCACCACTCAGATCTTACCCAATTCCCAGATCTTGTCCACCACTCAGATCTTACCCAATTCCCAGATCTTGTCCACCACTCAGACCTTACCCAATGCCCAGATCTTACCCAATGCCAAGACCTTACCCACCACTCAGACCTTACCCAATACACAAACCTTACCCAATGCCCAGAACGTACCCATCACTCAGACCTTACCTAATGCCCATCCTGGTATATATGTCCTCATACTGGTCCCACTCTGGTACATATGTTCTCATCCTGGGCCACAACCTGGTAAATACACTACAGTTCAGAAGTTTGGGGTGACCAAATTTTGTCTTTTCTATGAAAAATCATACTTTTATTTATCAGATGATTTGCATAATGAATAGAGAATATCGTCCAGACAGTGACGAGGTTAGAAATAATGATTTTTACTTGTAATAATAATTTCCTTTTCACACTTTGCTTTCGGCACAGAATGCTCCTTCGCAGCAATTCCAGCTTTGCAGACCTTTGGCATTCTAGTTGTTAATTTGCAGAGATAATCTGGAGCTATTCCCCCCCCCATGCTTCCCCCCCCCAAGTTGCATTGGTTTGATGGGCACTTTTTGGTACCATACGGTCAAGCTGCCCCCACAACATTTCTATAGGGTTGAGATCTGGTGACTGGGCTGGCCACTCCATTACAGATAGAATACCAGCTGCCGACTTCTTCCCTAAATAGTTCATGCATAATTTGGAGGTGGCTTTGGGTCATTGCCTGTTGTAGGATGAAATTGGGTCCAATAAAGCGCTGTCCACAGGGTATGGCATGGATTGCAAAATGGAGTGATAGCCTTTCTTATTCAAAATCCCTTTTACCTTGTACAAATCTCCCAATTTACCAGCACCAAAGCAACCCCAGACCATCACATTACCTCCACCATGCTTGACAGATGGCGTCAGGCAGTCTTCCAGCATCTTTTCAGTTCTTCTGCATCTCACAAATGTTCTTCTGTGTGAGCCAAACACCTCAAACTTCGATTCGTCTGTCCATAACACTTTTTCCAATCTTCCTCTGTCCAATGTCTGTGTTCTTTTGCCCATATTAATATTTCCCTTTTATTAGCCAGTCTCAGATATGGCTTTTTCTTTGCTACTCTGCCCTGAAGGCCGCATCCCGGAGTCGCCTCTTCACTGTAGACGTTGACACTGGCGTTTTGCGGGTACTATTTAATGAAGCTGCCAGTTGAGGACCTGTGAGACGTTGATTTCTCACACTACAGACTGTAATGTACTTGTCTTGTTGCTCAGTTGTGCAGCGCGGCCTACAACTTCTCTTTCTACTCTGGTTAGAGCCTGTTTGTGCTCTCCTCTGAGGGGAGTAGTACACACTGTTGTAGGAAATCTTCAGTTTCTCTCCTGGAATATCCTTCATTTCTAAGAACAAGAATAGACTGTCGAGTTTCGCATGAAAGTTCTCTTTTTCTGGCCATTTTGAGAGTTTAATGGAACCAACAAATGTAATGCTCCAGATTCTCAACTAGAACAAAGGAAGGTCAGTTTTACAGCTTCTCTAATCAGAAAAAACTATTTTCAGCTGTGCTACCATAATTCCACAAGGGTTTTCAATGGATTTCTAAACATCCATTAACCTTCTAACACAGTTAGCAAAGACAATGAACCATTAGAACCCTGGAGTGGTGGTTGTTGGAAATGGGCCTCTATACACCTATGTAGATATTGCATTAAAAAACAGACGTTTGCAGCTAGAATAGTCATTTACCACATTAACAATGTATAGAGGGGATTTCTGTTTAATTTAATGTTAACTTCATTGAAAAAATGTGCTTTTCTTTCAAAAATAAGGAAATATCTAAGTGTCCCTAAGCTTTTGAACTGTAGTGTATGTCCCCATCATTTTATATATGTTCCTTATCCTGAGTCCCTTCATGTTATATATGTCCCCCATTGTGGTGTATATATCCCCATCCTGGGCCCCCATCCCGGTATATATGTCCTCCTCTTGGCCCCATCCTGGTATATATGTTCTCATCCTGGCCCCATCCTGGTATATATGTCCTCATCCAGGGCCTATCCCGGTATATATGTCCTCATCCTGGCCCCATCCTGGTATATATGTCCTCATCCTGGCCCCATCCTGGTATATATGTCCTCATCCTGGTATATATGTCCTCATCCAGGCCCCATCCTGGTATATGTCCTCATGCAGGGCCCATCCCGGTATATATGTCCTCATCCTGGCCCCATCCTGGTATATATGTCCTCATCCTGGCCCCATCCTTGTATATATGTCCTCATCCAGGCCCCATCCTGGTATATGTCCTCATCCAGGGCCCATCCCGGTATATATGTCCTCATCCTGGCCCTATCCTGGTATATATGTCCTCATCCTGGGTCCATCCAAGTATATATGTCCTCATCCAGGGCCCATTTTAGTATATATGTCTTCATCCTGTGCCCCTTCCTGGTATACATAGTCTCTGTTCTGTCTCTAATGCATAAAAACCCATTCTACTCACCTCCCTCTGCTTCCACGCTGTACGGTATCCTCTGTAGCCAGTGCGCACTGGCCAGGAACTGACATCAGAGTGCATGCTATGGTGCTTGATATCACTGTCATGCACCCCCAGTCATGATATCAGTGATGTCAGATGCTGGCCAATGTTTGGCTGGCAGAGTGTATTGCATTGCAAGGACCCAGGGGTTTCTGTCCTGCAATGCATTTCAGCTGAACGTAAGCGCTTTGAAGCACATCCAGCTGAAGTAGGCGTTGGCATTATTGGGCCCCCTACAGTTCCAGGCCCCATACACTAGTAATGGCAGGAATACCTTGAAGGCGGCCCTGCCAATAGTGTATGCAGTGCATTGTGTCCATGCTGGAGGGTTGTGTTGCCCTCTGCTGGCAGCAGCTGGTATAGCAGGTATATACAATGCTAATCTTACAATATCGCAGGCTTCCATGTCCTGTTGGGGCCATTGGACAGAGTCCAGGGATATGTGCAGTAGCTGGGGGAACGCCTTAAGTATTGTTATAAACACTTGGGCACATTCACACTCGCATTTTATGTCCTAATCGCAGCTGGTTGTTACAGATTTGGATCCATCAGTTTTGCGAGCGTTGTGTATTCCATTTTATTTTTACGCACTTTGTTTTCTCTTCGATCATCAGATTATAATAATGTAACATATTAATAAAAACAAGTCTAAATATTTTAATTATTAAAACATAAGCCTTCTGCGTTCCCATGGAAACCGCAACATTTCATAGCGTTTCATCTCTCGGGGTATAAAACTGTTTGCAGATATTAGAATCAACAAGCGGCGTTCCGTTTTTACATTCTAAGCGATAATAAATGAGTTCTTGTGATTCCGGCAGTTAGCGGCTTAGTAAATAAGTCATCAGGTCAGACTTTTAAGGACGTGGGATCTACCTCGAAACGCGCTGTACCAGGTGCACCGATCACCCCTGATAATTTAATTATCCTCCAGCTTCATTATATATTAATATAATCGTGTTCAGTTCTGTCGTACGGCGGCGAGAAGGCGAGAAATGTACATAATGCATGCGAAGCTGGAGGAGGAGGATGGACGCCCTCTGCTGGACACACAGGGAGCTACGGCTCCGGCCGAAAATCAGAACAATCAGAACCACAATTCCTGAATTGGCTTCAACATTTCATCATTTATGTGGCCCAGCACAAAAATGTCTGACTTTTTGCTATTTTACTCCACTCTCGAAACATTTTAACTCCGCCCCTCACTTTCATATTTGCACTTTTGTTTCTTCCTCTCCTTCCAAGAGCCATAACTTTTTGTGCTTATTAGTATGTGGATTGAGTCATAGTTTTGAATGACACCATTCACTTTACCATAGAAAATACTGAAGAAAAATTCCAAGTGCGGCGAATAGTGAAACATAATGCAATTTGGCCATTGTATTTTTGAGATTCATTTTTATAGCATTAATGGTAGCAAAAGTGACCTGGCAATGTCACTCTCCAGGTAAGTATGAATATGAATATATATATATATATATATATGATTGACCTAGCTGTGTGGCATAATGTGTCGCGGGCGGAGGAGGGGACGCTGCGCTCACCCACTGCTCGGGTCCGGCTGCTGCTGCTGCTCGGTGGTGGCTCGAGCGGTGGGCCGGATCTCGGGGACTCGAGCGGCGCTCCTCGCCCGTGAGTGAAAGGGGGTGGTTTGGGTTTAGGGATATTGTCCGTGACGCCACCCACGGTTGTGGTGAGGTTGTGACACCACCGCTGCTCTGGACGAGGATCCCGGGAGCGATGACAGGGAGCAGCTTGGATGTTGGTTCTCCCCTCCGTGGGTAGGGGGGTTAGTTGTCCCGGGGCCTGGTGAGGGGTAGGGATGGTTGGCAGGCGGGTTACGGGGCCTGGTGAGGTGCAGGGTCGCGGGGGCAGCACTGTTCCGCACGGCACGGTGGTACTCACTCAGCCAGTAATTCACACGGAGTCTCTGATCAAACAAACGGCTGGATGGACGGGTCCCACAGACGGCTGCGGTGTTTCTCCTCCCGGCAGGTTGATGGTGACTGCCTTTCCCTGCACCTGTGTAGTGTGTACAGTCCCAATGGGTTCCCACCGGTAACCTGCTCCCCAGCTTGGATGGATGCTGAAGGAGCCCCTTTTGCCCGCAGGCTCTGGCCCTGGGAACTGTAGCCTTGGCGGTGACTGTGTTTCCCTTTAACGGTTGGAATGTTGCCTTCTATCGGGACTTGGTTGCTGGGAAACCCCGGAGGTTCCCTTCGCTAACGGATTTGACAATTTCAGCGGCGACTCCTAGCCTTGTCTGGGTCCGTAAGCCTTGCCGGTTGGTGCTGGCTTCTCTTTGCGTACCGGTCCGGTACCGCCGGGCCACCGCCCGTCCACGGTCCTTACGGCTAGCTCCAATAGGCCTCTCCTGCAGACGGACACCACCGTCTGCAAACCTTGCTGTATCGTCCGGGCCACACACCCGGACGCTCTCAGTCTCCTCTTTTACCACTTTACTCACTGAACTCCAAAACTGCACTGTCTGTTTTCCCGCCTCCAGGACTGTGAACTCCTCGGTGGGCGGGACCAACCGCCTGGCCCACCCCCTGGTGTGGACATCAGCCCCTGGAGGGAGGCAACAAGGATTTTTGTTTGGCTTTGGTGTGCCTGACCGGGGTGTGGGGTGTGTTGGTGTAGTGCTTGTGACGGCTTGGCTTATCCAGGGCGCCACAGATGCATTGTCCTGCTGGAAAAACCAGTCCTCAGAGTTGGGGAACATTGCCTGAGCAGAAGGAAGCAACTGTTTTTCCAGGATAACCTTGTATACGGCTTGATTCATACGTCCTTCACAAAGTTTAATCTGCCCAATTTCTAGAGTTAAGGCCGCTTTACACGCAACAACATCGCTAATGAGATGTCGTTGGGGTCACGGAATTCGTGACGCACATCCGGCCTCGTTAGCGACGTCGTTGCATGTGACACCGCAGGAACGAGGAACCTCACCTTACCTGCGGCCGCCGGCAATGAGGAAGGAAGGAGGTGGGCGGGATGTTCGTCCCGCTCATCTCCGTGCCTCCGCTTCGATTGGGCGTCCGCTTAGTGACGTCGCTGTGACAACGAACCGCCCCCTTAGAAAGGAGGCGGATCGCCGGCCAGAGAGACGTCGCTAGGCAGGTAAGTACGTGTGACGGGTCCGAGTGATGTTGTGCGCCAAGGGCAGCGATTTGCCCGTGACGCACAACCGACGGGGGCGGGTACACTCGTTAGTGATCTCGCTAGCGAAATCGCAGCGTGTAAAGCGGCCTTTTGGTAATCTTCTCTGATGACTCTAATTTTCAGCTTTGACCAACACCGGGTCGTCTTATGGTTAGATGGAGACCTGGAGAGGCGTACAAGCCATAGTATCTTAAACCCACTGTGAAATTTCGTGGAGGATCGGTGATGATGTGGAAATGCTTCAGCAAGGCTGGAATTGGGCAGATTAAACTTTGCAATTTACGTATGCATCAAGCGTTCCACCGCAAGCCCTTGATGTGCTCCACTGCAGGTCTTCAAGTTCACAGCGTCCCAGGTCCCCATGTCTGCCGGAAGCAGTGCGGTATCGCCGGATGTGGGTGATGTGTGTGAGTGCCGGCCAGCCGGAAGCAGGGGAAGACCAGGACCTGTGGAGAAGACAAGAACCTGCAGAGAGCGTGTGCTGAGGACCTGTAGATGTCTGGTAAGTATGATTCTACTGGGGAGTTTTGCCTTTTTTGCCCATGTTCCGCCAAAATAAGCCCTACCCCAAAAATAAGCTCTAGTGCAATTTTTGGTTCAAAAAATTAATATAAGACAGTGTCTTATTTTCAAAGAAACATAGATATGAGCGGTTAAAAAAAAAAATCTGAAATTTGTAAAAAAAAAAAAGTGTATGAATCACTTTTTTTGAGATATGTAACTTTTAAAACTTTCCATCAATGGAGGTATATGAGGGCTTGTTTTTTCATGGTGGGCTGTGGGTTCCATTTATACCCTTTTGGAGTACATACAATGTTTTGATCGCTTGTTATGGCGTAAAAAAAGGCAATTTTGGCATTTCATTGTTTTTTTCATTACCTTATGGGTTATGTTTTTCTAGATCGGACTTCTACGGACACGGCGATACCAAATATACTTGTTTGTTTCTTTATTTCTGAATTGGGAAAAGGAGGGTGAAAAAAGTTTTTGACTTATAGCATTTGACACCCCAAGAGATTCACTACCATTCACATCAGAAAAAGGAAAGATTTTATGCCTTTATGCCTCTGCTTGCTGTCAGTGAATGGACATAACACCTCTGTGTCTTGACAGGGCAGTAAAAGCTCTATAATTGTACAATATTTTGGCAAATTAATCGGAACAGAATTTTGGCCCCTTTTAAATGTCACTTTATAGAGGAATATTTCCTTTCATGTTTTTACTCTGCCGTTATTTCCGGTTCCCTCCATCCAGCTCCATTCTGTCTGCAAATTATTTGACAAAGTGGTAAAAAAAAACGCTCTGATTTTCAAGTTATCCAAATTGATAGAGGATTCTTATCATCCGGAGCCGACGCAGGTGCTCCTTATATCATCCGCACCACTCTGCGCAAAAGGAAAATTGGCACGACGCGTTTCCCGAATAGTCAGCCCCATTTAGCAAATTGTAAATATGAAAGCTGTTACCGTCTTGTTTAACAAACATCCTCTCCTCGTTCTCATGGAAACTCGTCTTTTGCATTCATTGAGGCCCCCGCCTTCCCTCCTCACACCGCTGCTCCGATCTATGGAAGTTGCACAGGTGTTCACGGATCATATGATTGTACCCGATCACACGACATGCCAGTGCCAGGGATGGACGACTGCATCGTATGTAAGAGCCTCTGCCAACCACAAATACGAGACCGGTCATATCAGTCACTAATCACTCTCATCTATCACATCTATACATAATAAGTAATGTAAGTAATCAGCCACTGCACCAGCAGAACAGTGAGTGCAGCTCTGGAGTATAATACAGGAGGTAACTCAGGATCAGTACAGGATAAGTAATGTAATGTATGTACACAGTGACTGCACCAGCAGAATAGTGAGTGCAGCTCTGGAGTATAATACAGGATATAACTCAGGATCAGTACAGGATAAGTAATGTAATGTATGTACACAGTGACTGCACCAGCAGAATAGTGAGTGCAGCTCTGGAGTATAATACAGGAGGTAACTCAGGAGCAGTACAGGATAAGTAATGTAATGTATGTACACAGTGACTGCACCAGCAGAATAGTGAGTGCAGCTCTGGAGTATAATACAGGATGTAACTCAGGATCAGTACAGGATCAGTAATGTAATGTATGTACACAGTGACTGCACCAGCAGAATAGTGAGTGCAGCTCTGGAGTAAAATACAGGGTGTAACTCAGGATCAGTGCAGGATCAGTACAGGATTAGTAATGTAATGTATGTACACAGTGACTGCACCAGCAGAATAGTGAGTGCAGCTCTGGAGTATAATACAGGAGGTAACTCAGGATCAGTACAGGATAAGTAATGTATGTACACAGTGACTGCACCAGCAGAATAGTGAGTGCAGCTCTGGAGTATAATACAGGATATAACTAAGGATCAGTACAGGATAAGTAATGTAACGTATGTACACAGTGACTGCACCAGCAGAATAGTGAGTGCAGCTCTGGAGTATAATACAGGAGGTAACTCAGGATTAGTACAGGATAAGTAATGTAATGTATGTACAGAGTGACTGCACCAGCAGAATAGAGAGTGCAGCTCTGGAGTATAATACAGGAGGTAACTTAGGATTAGTACTGGATAAGTAATGTATATACAGTATGGTAGTACGATAGTATTAGATGCATAGACTGAATTGTTATGTGCTGCCCCTGCAGCAGTCGAACCGCTCGGATCCGGGATTGCTGTGGCTCGAGGGTCTCCGACCCGGGGGCTTGCGGCAACTTAAATGTAAAGGGGGTATTTATAGGGGATAATAGTTTGTGACGCCACCCGTGGTGTGCGGTAAGGGGAGTACCGCCGCTGCCGGTGTTGGGAGTACCCGGGGGAGATGGAATGGGGCAGCCAGATTACATTTCCCTCTACAGGTAGGGGAGGCCCCGGGACCCTGGATGGTGGTGTGCAGGGGAGTGCAGGGCTAGGTGGTAGCAGGGGATGACCATGTACTCAGACAGTGTCGGTGATGAAAAGCAGACTCTGACAACAAGGTAAACCAAGTCTCTGGGTGCCGCTGCTCTCTTGGGGGAGCCTGTCCGGGTATTCCTCCCCTATAGAACTGCCTGATGGTCTGGAGCCTGCCTCTGTGCACAAATTTAGAATTGTTCAGTTAGCCCGTAGGCATAAAGCTGTCCGGGCCCCGCTCCCTACTATTGGTAGAGGAGCTTTGCTCTCAAGGGCTCACGCTTGGGATTTCAGTGGGCTGCTTTGTTTGGAAAGCCCTATCCCCCTCGTTGCGCTAGTGTCCCTGATCTCTGAGCTTCGCGGGGACAGTCCATAAAGTCACTATGCTCTGCAGGTTAATTGCCGGGTTGCTTGAAGCTACTCCCAGACCTAGGGTCCAGTACCCCACCGTGCTTTCGGTCCCGGACCGGTTATTAGACTCAGATGCCTCCCATCCTCCAAGACCGGGTCCAGTCTACGACCCAACCTGTAACTCCCCGGGAGCTCCAACTCCCAGCTCCTCACTCATCGGGAGCTACTACTCTGCTCTCCACTTCCTCCCTCACTGACTTCCCCCCTCCCAACAATCTGCCTGACCCCTAGGTGGATGGCCCTATTCCAGCTCAGCAGCCCACTGGTGTGCCTGTCAGGGTGTGGTTCGGATTTTGGAAGCTGATGGAGGCAGCACTATAGGTTGGGAACCCAGAACCATGGGGGGTTGAGTCCTGCACTAAGAATAAAGAGCGTGCAGTACCCTGTGGCGACCTGACTAGTCCAGGGGCGTCACAGTTATACTGTATATTCTTTATATTTATAGAGAAAGGAGTAGAAGTAAAGTAGATGAATGTGAAAGGGTCTGTGTGACTTCTGTCCTCTTTATATTGTAATCGGCTCTCTATTTGCCCCTCGCCCCTCTGGCTTGGCTCTACAGGGAGGGTGAAGGTCAGACCCCCGGTTATGTACTCAGTAACCAGGATCTTTTCTGCATTCTTTGCAGGATGTTGACTTTGGGGCAGTAGGTTTGGACCCAGTGAACAGAAATCAGAGGATCAGCAGATAAGCGGTGTCACGTCTGCTGCAAAGTGACAGCTCAGATCCCCGGAGGATGAAAAATATCCCAATTTTACATGTAGACAGCTCGTTCCATTTTATATCCAAGATGAAACCTTCCGCCCTGTTGATCAGGATGATTCGGAGAGGGACTGAAAAACTACAGTGTAATTCCTCTAATCCGCTATAATCCACCAATTTCAGACAAATTATTGTAAAATGAAAAAAGCAGAGAGGGATCCTGTCAGGTCCGATAATGCTATTACCCTGCAGATATAGGGTTAATCGCTTTATGAAGGTGCCTGGCCACTGTAATGAAACTGTGGCACCCAAGAGAAAACGGACTTTTTTTCTTCTCAGAAGCCTCCGGCTTTCAGTCATGCAGGAACAGAGCAATTAGCTGACAGCACAGAGAGCGATGACTGTAAGCACGCCCTGACACTGACTGACAGCCGGCTCTGCAGTGCCTGTCCGCGAAAGAAGCCGTCACCAGAGAATCTGGCAGCACCTCTCCTAGAGGGTTCTGGTAGGGGGAGTACAGTTAAGGTCCAGAAATATTTGGCAGTGACCGTATCTTTGTGATTTCAGCTCTGCAGGACACTATTTTTTATTTAAAATGAAACAGCTGAGATCCAATTGAAGTGGAAACTTTCAGGTTTAATTAAAGGGGTTAAACAAAAATATCCCGTGAAATGTGACGCCCTGGACCCCGGGGGTCACAGGTCACAACACTCACCACATACACCCCCACACTAGAAAGGTACCACCAGTCAACCACAAAGACCTGATTGCCTCCCTCAGTGTTAGACAGGCACACCAGGTGGGCGGAGTCAGGTGGAAAGACACGCCCCCGAGGAGTCTGCTGGCCTGAGGCAGGAAAACAGTAAACAGTCCAGTGCAGTACAGCGGAGTGGAGAGTAGCAGAGAGTTCTGTTCAAACAGTCAGGCAGTGGCCGCTTGCAGGAGACTGGGAATATGACCAGCGGAACCGTAAGGGACCGGGACAGGGTAGTGGCCCGCCAGAACCAAACCGGGGAGCTAACTGGATACAGGAGCACCTGGCAGGGTACTCAGACCCAGAACTAGGCTATATGCCACCACCATAGTCAGATTAACTGATTGCGGTCTGGACCTCAGGGGTTCATTCCCACCAAAGTCCCATTTGAAGGCAACAGCCCAACCTGTCCGGATAGTAGCCACCGCCAGAGGCCAGAGATCCAAGGGCCAGCGTCTGCGGGTAACAGGGAATCCTACGACACATACACGCCGGGGAGCGGACTACCAGTGCCCAGGCACAGTGGTCACACTACAAACACAGGTGCAGGAGAAAGGCGGACATTGCCAACCCGACTAGGAAGCTGCAGCCGGCTGCGGGCCCTGTTCATGGCTCCGTTTGGTTTACCAGTGACTCTGTGTGGTTTAATCGCCAGTACAACAGTGCCATCAGGCACCGCGCCGCACTGCACCGCAACACTGCGCCCTGCACCCTTGCCCACAGCCCGACCGGGACCAACATTCCCTACCCACGGAGGGGTCAACACCTAGCTGCGCCACTACACCGCTCCTGGGAGTCCTCGAACCGTCACTGCAGCGGTGGTGCCCACCATCACCACAACCCGTTGGTGGCGTCACGAACAATCATCCCAAAATCAAATACCCGCATCCCCCGTGTGTAACGCCAACCTCCTTGCAGAGCGACGTGACCCCCGGGTCCGTGAGAGACTCGAGCCACCACCCATAGAACGCGAGCACGGATCAGAGCGGCTCGGCGGCCGCAGCCGAGGCCGCGGGGTAGTACAGAAACATTAAAGGAATTACAACCATTTTTCTATAAAGCCTTCTCATTTCAGGGGTTCAGTAGTAATTGGGTAAAGTAACTTTGCCATAAATAAAATGTTCATTTTTAATATTTTCTAAAGAATTCTTTACAGGTCATGGCGGCCTGAAGTCTTTTGGCCATGGATGTCACCGAATGCTGAGTTCCTCCTGTGTGAGGCTTTGCCTCCTTTAATGCAGCTGACTGGACTTGTTACTTATTTGTGGATTTTTCCACCTTAAAGGGGTATTCCCGTCTCCAAGATTCTATCCCAATACAGTGGAACCTTGGATTATGAGCATAATTCGTTCTGTGAGTGTGCTCGTAATCCAAGTTACTCGTATAGCAAGGCAAATTTTTCCATAGGAAATAATTGAAACTCACACAATTGGTTTCACAATTTGTAGCAATGTCCCATCCTGGTCCCCTATTGTGCCAATACACACACACACACACACACACACACACACACACACACACATACATTATTCTCACCTATCCTCCGTTCCCTCGGCGGCCTCTTCCCTGGTTCTTGCAGTCCGCAGGCATGTGGACCTGGTAACGATCACGGCCGATGCAGGGGCTGCCGCTGTCAGTGCTTCAGCAGCAGACGTCATACTCATGAGCTGCTTGCCTCTGATTGGCCAGCGTGCTGACGTCATACGTATGAGCCGCTTGCCTCTGACTGGTCAGCGCGCTGCCATTGAGAGGTGTGCAGAGAGACCTCAGTGCCGGCTGACATGAAACAAAGACAGGAGCAGCCCCTTCACCGGCTGCGATTGTTACCGGATTCATGTGCCTTCAGACCACAAGAAGCAGCCAGAGGGGGTCAGCGCGGTGAAAGTACGGAACCGGAAGTATGTGCAGTGAGTATTTGCTTGTACAACAAAGCTTGCTCTCAAACCGAGTTACAAATTTGCAGCAAGCTTTGATCGTATAGCAAGATGCTCGCAAACTGGGTTACTTGGAATCCGAGGATCCACTGTATGTGGTAAGTGTAATAATAATATTAGCAAATACCTCCAATTAGAAATGTAGTACCGTGTTTCCCCGAAAATATGTCTTTTTTGCCCCGAAAAAAAGCACTAGAGCTTATTTTCGGGGGAGGGCTTATTCTTAGGAAAACATGGTTGAGGGAAAGTTTAACCTCCCCAAAAAATGCAAATCCCCCTTCCCAGGATCATCATACTTACCGGACCTCTGGTGTCTTTTTGGCTCACTTGTCCTCCTGCAATCCTCTGCGGGCGGGCGCTCCCAGCAGGTATGCTCCACGCGGTTCTCTCATACTTCTGGCCGACAGTCACACATCAGATCGCACACACACACTCATGAGATCTCACATACAATCACGCACACACACTCAGCACATCTTGTGATACCACTTGCTTCCGGCCAGCAGGGGACTCTCTGCTCTCGTTTCTATGATGCGTTCCACCGCTCGGTAGTCCATGCGTTCCACTCGCAGGTCCTCGTGTTTCACTGCACAGCGTCGCAGGTCCTTATGCCAGCCAGAAGCAATTGATATCGCTGGATGTGGTGAGTGTGTATGCGCAATCTCATGTGTGTGTGTGACCTGATGTGTGTGGGTGTGCATTCCGCTGCAGGTCCCGTTCGGCGTCTGGTGAGTATGATTGCGGGGTCTTCTGTCTTCTTTCTCCTCTCTTTTGGAGGTGTCTGCTTTCTATAATGAAGTGTCCTGCTGTATTCTTTAACTTTTTTAGCTGCATGGACACTTCATTATTGAACCGCGAGAGAGGGGAGCCAGCACGATCTGAAAATGGCATGCATCATATAAAAAGTGCAAATTCACAGATTTATTCCAACTGTACTGTAATATAAATGAGATTTTTAGCAAATAATTGATCAATTCTTTGAGCCACCCCTGCCAACGTCACGGCAAATCTCAATAGGGGGGTCCTGCACTATATTCTGTATTTCATGTGCCATGCGGCCTCCTAGATAAAGTTAAAAGCAGAACCATAATGGAGCACACATACCTGTAACCTGTATATATAACCGCTTCTATGTTGCAAAAGAGGCAATTGTGGATAGAGGCCAGCCCAGGTCCCAGCATGTGGAGCAAGCTCTACACATACCAGGACTATATCAGAACTGACCCTCCCAGTGCCAGACAGCAACCATTGATAAAGGCGGACCAGATCCAAGTATGGTGCTTAATTAGCAATGCCTGTGGAAAGGGGTGAAGCAACTGAATGTGAACAGCTACCAACAGGAGGAATATATTGCAAACCAAGATCAGGCGTGCACCCTCCCCCGGGGCCCCCGCCTTCTATACTCACGTGCTGCAGCCAGTGGGGTGACGCCGGTCCGTCCTCCGCAGCGCGCAGCGCGATGCTGCCAGCACCTGCAAGAAGGAAGCAGTCATCACTCTGAGACTGCCTCCTTCTGCAGTGTCGCTGCGCAGATGAGTCAGAGCCCTGACAGTGACAGCAGGGAGAGTAGGGGAGATCGCTCTCCCTGCTTGCCGCTCCAGAGGGAATGGGATTGTCACTAATCATATCGGCAATGTGCCGATATGATTAGTGAAATTACCGGCCGGGGGGGGGCCACTCACACACATCCATAGGGGCCCAGGGGGGTAGGGGGGCGGGGCCTAGGGGGTGTGGCCATCAATAGCAGGGGCCCACCGGGGGTTCTCCCAATCTCCTGGTGGGCCAGTCCGCCCCTGGTCCTGGTATGTGTAGAGCTTGCTCCACATGCTGGGACCTGGGCTGGCCTCTATCCATAATTGCCTCTTTTGCAACATGGAAGCGGCTATATACAGGTTACAGGTATGTGTGCTCCATTATGGTTCTGCTTTTAACTTTATCTAGGAGGCCGCATGGCACATGATATACAGAATATAGAGTAGGACCCCCCTATTGAGATTTGCCGTGACGTTGGCAGGGGTGGCTCAAAGAATTGATCAATTATTTGCTAAAAATCTCATTTTCTTATTATAGTACAGTTGGAATAAATCTGTGAATTTTCACTTTTTATATGATGCATGCCAATTTCAGATCGTGCTGGCTCCTTTTTCTCTGTTATGACTGTAGTTATGCTACAATTTCTGGTGACTGACCATCACCATACCATGCACGCCTGATTTTGGTTTGCAATGTATTCCTCCTGTTGGTAGCTGTTCAGATTCAGTTGCCTCACCCCTTTCCACAGGCAATGCTAATTAAGCACCATTCTTGGATCTGGTCCGCCTTTATCAATGGTTGCTGTCTGGCACTGGGAGGGTCAGTTCTGATATAGTCCTGGTCAGCGGCGGACTGGAGTACCTAGGGCCCACCAGGAAAAATCAATCTTGGGGCCCACCAGCACCATGCAGTTACTGTACTATATATAGCAGGGGTGGGATTCAAATTTTTAACAGGTTATCTGTAAACCCCGCCCATTTGAAAACCACACGTATTCTGTAACCACACCCATTCTGTTAGCCACACCCATTTTCACGCAATTTCCTCAACCAAAAAATACAAGTAATTTAAAGTACAATCTCCTTCCCCTCCTGTACCGTCACTGTCCTGTCCAGCATCAGTTGTTCCAGTCACTGTCAGTCTTATTGCATTAAATGATTTTTCTACAGTTTTTAAAAATTATTACTAAAAGAGCCCTGCTAAAATTGGAATGGACGACCTTCCCCATACAGATCCCATCCCATTATGGCCTCTTTCTCCTGCAGATCCCATCCCATCATGGCCTCTTTTTCCCCTGCAGATCTCATCCCATTATGACCTCTTTTCCCCTACAGATCCCATCCCATCATGGCCTCTTTCTCCTGCAGATCTCATCCCATTATGGCCTCTTTCCCTTGCAGATCCCTTCCCATTATGGCCTCTTTACCCTGCAGATCCCATCCCATTATGGCCTCTTTCCCCTGCAGATCCCATCCCATTATGGCCTCTTTCCCCAGCAGGTCCCATCCCATTATGGCCTCTTTCCCCAGCAGATCACATCCCATGTGCTCCTTTTCCCATATAGCTCCCATCTTATGTGGCCCCTCTCCCCATATAGCTGCCATCTTAATGCGGCTCCTCTCCCCATATAGCCACATATAGCTGCCATCTTAATGCGGCTCCTCTCTCCATATAGCCACATATAGCTGCCATCTTATGTGGCCTCTCTCCCCATATAGCCACATATAGCTGCCATCTTAATGTGTCCCCTCTCCCCATATAGCCACATATAGCTGCCATCTTAATGTGGCCCCTCTCCCCATATAGCCACATATAGCTCCCATCTTATGTGGCCTCTCCCCATATAGCCACATATAGCTGCAATCTTAATGTGGCCCCTCTCCCCATATAGCCACATATAGCTGCCATCTTATTGTGGCCCCTCTCCCCATATAGCCACATATAGCTGCCATCTTAATGTGGCCCCTCTCCACATATAGCCACATCTAGCTCCCATCTTATGTGGCCTCTCCCCATGTAGCCACATATAGCTTCCATCTTAATGTGGCCCCTCTCCCTGCATCTTCGGGTCACTGAGCGCTTATCTGCTCCAAGCACCGGTGGCCTCTCCTCTGTCTTCCGTCCTCCTCCGCAGCTCTCTGCACACTAAGGGTATGTGCGCACTAGGTATTTTGTGTGCGTTTTTGGCCGCAGAAAAACGCAAAAAATGCACCCGCGGTAAAAACGTGATGCGTTTTTGCTCACTGCTTTTTTATGCGTTTTTTATCAGTGAACAATGCCATTAAAGGTTGTTGAAAAAAAATATCTGATGTCATTTCCTTCTTCAATATGTTCTTCATTCTCCACTAGTGTATGCAGGAGAGCAGACAGCTGCAGAACTACAAGGCTCAGCATGCTCCATCCAGGACTGTATGCAGGAGTTTTTTGCCCTCCAAAAAAATGATGTGGGCTTCGCCATATTTTTGTATGCTAGCCAGGTACAGCAGGCAGCTATGGGCTGCCCCCAACCCCCAGCTGCCTATTTGTACCCGACTGTGAACCAAAAATATAGGGAAGCCCTTTTATTTCATGAATTTCATTAAATAATTTAAAAAAAAAATGACGTGGGCTTCGCCATATTTTTGAGTCCAGCCAGGTACAACTAGGAAGCTGGGGATTGGAATCCGCAGTACAGGGTGCCCAAGCTTTCTGGGCACCCCCTCTGCGAATTGCAGTCCGCAGCCACCCCAGAAAATGGCGCTTTCATAGAAGCGCCATCTTCTGGCGCTGTATCCAACTCTTCCAGCTGCCCTGATGCTGGGTGGCTCGCTGGGTAATAATGGGGTTAGGGCTAGCTGTGTATTATCAGCTGGCCCTAAGCCCGAAATTCATGGTGTCACGCCAATATTAGACATGGCCACCATGAATTTCTAGTAAAGATAAAAAAAAACACAACACACAGAAAAATATTTTTATTAGAAATAAAACACAACACAATTAGTGACTCCATCTTTATTGAAATAAAGAGCCCCTCTCCGCAGTAATCTTGGGTCAGGGTCCCGCGCCGTCCAATCCAGATCCAATATCATCTGATCGTTTGCTGGAAGGCAGAGCGATCAGATGATGTGTCAGGATCAAGGATGTGAATTCCATGACACAGCAGCTGATTGTATAAAAGCCGTTTATACAATCAGCTGATGCATCAGTGCAAAAAAAAAAGAAAAAAACCCCACAAACTTCTGTGCAGACTCCTGTCAGACCGATCAATGCAGGACCCGGCGGTAATCAGTTGATAAAGTCTCCTGACGGCATCAGCTGATAGTTTAGCCGGCCGGGTAGTAAAAAGCCGGCGTCACCGCTGTCACTATCACTGTCAGCTGATTCCATCAGGTGACCGCATCAGGTGATCAGCGCCAGGTCCTGCAGGCGAGGTGTCCCGGCCGTCTGCACACAGCCGGAGCCGCGGTACCGGGAGCGGACATGGCACCGGGAGGCTGCAGACAGGTGAGTATGAGGGGCCCCTGCTCACTCCCCGGGACCCCGAATCCCCCCTCCGGGGCCCCCGTACACCCTTCCTGGGCCCCTGCATTCCCCCCCCGTCCTCCGCAGCGCTCAGCGCGATGCTGCCAGCACCTGCAGGAAGGAAGCAGTCATCACTCTGAGACTGCCTCCTCCTGCAGTGTCGCTGCGTAGATGAGTCAGAGCCCTGACAGTGACAGGCCAGCAGGGAGAGTAGGGGAGATCGCTCTCCCTGCTTGCCGCTCCAGAGGGAATGGGATTGTCACTAATCATATCGGCAATGTGCCGATATGATTAGTGAAATTACCGGCCGGGGGGGGGGCCACTCACACACATCCATAGGGGCCCAGGGGGGTAGGGGGGCGGGGCCTAGGGGGTGTGGCCATCAATAGCAGGGGCCCACCGGGGGTTCTCCCAATCTCCTGGTGGGCCAGTCCGCCCCTGGTCCTGGTATGTGTAGAGCTTGCTCCACATGCTGGGACCTGGGCTGGCCTCTATCCATAATTGCCTCTTTTGCAACATGGAAGCGGCTATATACAGGTTACAGGTATGTGTGCTCCATTATGGTTCTGCTTTTAACTTTATCTAGGAGGCCGCATGGCACATGATATACAGAATATAGAGTAGGACCCCCCTATTGAGATTTGCCGTGACGTTGGCAGGGGTGGCTCAAAGAATTGATCAATTATTTGCTAAAAATCTCATTTTTTTTATTATAGTACAGTTGGAATAAATCTGTGAATTTTCACTTTTTATATGATGCATGCCAATTTCAGATCGTGCTGGCTCCTTTTACTCCATTATTGAACCGCGGCTAGGGCTTATTTTCGGGGTAGGTCTTATATTTAAGCCTTGCTGAATCTCCTGCTTGGGCTTATTTTTGGGGAAAAACGGTAGTTCTGCTGATTAAGTGTATCTCTTGCCTCATGTGCAGGGCATTACAGTCATATTTACGTCTCTCATAGTGACAGTTAGTTGCTTGTTGTAGTAACCATGAATTTTTAAGCTGCAATGCCCTGCCCATGAAGTAAGAGACATAGTTAATCAGAAGAACTATACTACATTTCTAATTGGAGGTATTTGTTATTATTATTATTACTATTACACCTACTATATATTGGGATAGGATCTTGGCGATGGGAATACCCCTTTAAATTTTGTCTAAAGCTACGTACCTATGATGAGCTTTCGGTGAGTTTTTGACTTTGCGTATCAACAGCACAGCATCTTACAATTCCACAAAAATTGGATGGGACATACTGAAATCTCATGCCCACTCTGCTTCTTTTTTATGCTGCATAAACTGATCAGCGGTGTACTTTTCAAATCCGCAGTATGTCAATTTCTCTTGTGGGTACTCTGCGTTTTCTGTATAGATTTTCCCCATAGACTTGCATTAGATGCAGAAAAGTCCTCAAGTAGAAACCACAGAAGTGTTTTTAGCGCATTTCTGCTGTGGAAACTCATAAAAAACACATGTAATGCGCACCTAAGAATGTCAATAAAGTTGCAATTACCAAGAAGATTCAAAAACAAAGCAGCTTTATTTAATGCAAGACTCACCAATCGAGACAAAAAAATCACAATGAAAACGCTCGTTAAAAAACACACCCAAAAATGCAAGTAACCTAATCTACATAATAGGAGCAGAAATTCTACAACATCAAAAACTCACCAAAACCTCATCGTGGGAACGTAGCTGTCACAGGTAACAGTCATGTCGTTTCTGGCAATAGAAGGTCACAGCGTTTGGCTGTGCAAAATGCTCCCTGACTTTCTATTATTCCTGTTTTAAGTACTGGATTTTCATCTCTTCCCCTTTTGGACCCAGCAGAGCTCTCCTTCCACCCAGCTGCTGATCATCAGTATTCTATTGGTGCTTAAATACTCTCATCTTCCCTGGACTGGTGCTGGTGATATTATTCAGTTCATTCTAGCTCTTGTTGCAAGCAGGTGGCTTTTACTCCTCTGTGGTATCTGTTGCTGAACTCCTGCATGTGTCATCTGTGGATAAGTTGTTCATGCTTTTTCCCCTGTGTGTCCTCCTTTACCATTTATTGGGGTTGATGAAGAGCTCATCCCACCTGTCCCTATTTAGGGCTCAGCACTAGGGATACCTAGGGTCAGGTATCCTGCTCGGCACATTGGTGCGGAACCTATCTAGGGTGGAGAGGGACCCCAGGGACAAGGAGTAGGTTTGGTCAGGGGTCACCATCTCCCCCTTCCCTAGACGCAGGGGTCCCCTTCTCTTACCTTTCCCCGCTCGCTTGGTACTTCCCCGTACCTACCGTGACAGTAGCCTTAAAGGGAGTCTGTCACCAGATTTTTGCTGCCTCATCTGACAGCATATACTACACAAAGAAAAGCTATAACCTACAGTAGTATGGCTACTTTCACCTAAACAATCTAAACCACACAGAAAATTATGAAAGATAATATGGGGTATTTGGTCCTGGGCAGTGTATGTCTTGGGAATGTCACTGTGGTGGCCATTGCCTGGTTCCGTGCCCTGGGCCCTTTTTGTAATGGGGGTGTATTTACAGGGGATTAGATTAACGTTCATAAGTGACGCCACTTGCGGTGTTGCGGCTATAGGTATGGAGCCGCCGCTGCAGAATGTCGCTATTGGGGCTGGTGTTAATTGCAGCCTGGATGTTAGACCCTCCGCAAGCAAGGCCGGGGCACAGAGGATGGGTGATGTGACGGGCGTCGGAAGAAGGTAGTCCACACAGAAGTTTAGTGCAACTGGTTTTTACACACTGCTGGTTGATGGTAACTGGTTACCCGAAGTCGGCTGGTTTCACCTCCAGGTCCCCGTCGTTCCATTGTCAGTTTGGTTCTCTGGTACCTTATTCCCCTGCAACTGTCTCTGGTAAATGGGTCCCCGTGGCCTAGAGCAACAGGAGGTCCCCGTCCGGTGGTTTGCCCAGTTCTGTCCTCCTGACGGTAGCGTGAACCCTGTGGGGTTGGAGTCTCTGGTACTATCCCCGGTTCTCCCTTGCTACTGAGTCTTCGGATTTTTAGGGTCAGCGAGGTCCTTGATGGTCCCCTGGCTTTGCAGGTGTTAACTGGTCGGCTTGGAGGTCTTTCCTGTTCTAGGGTCCTGTACCCCATTGGTGCGTAGTTCCGGAAGTACTCCACCGTACTCCACCGGCAACTACTCTCCTGGTTACCAGGTTACTGTTAACCCGAGTCAGCACGTTTCCTCACTTCCACCTTAACTCTTCTCCTACTACTGTCTGACTACTCTCCACAGTCTGCCCATCCCACCTGGTCAACTAGTGGACTGGACTGGCTCCACCTCTAGGCGGCCATTAAATGGTCCGACCCTAGCCTTGCACCATTGTATGGGGGATTGTTGGGACAAAATGGTCTCCCGGGGCCCTAGGGGGTATGCCCTGCATCCTTGTGGGGATGCAGAACCTTGTAGCACCATATATGTAACATTTTACAAAGAGAAACGAGGTACATCTAAAATAGCTGTATGCAATAGTAGATACAGCATGATGGTAAAAACATACTACATACCATATAAAGAAATAATAATAATAATTACATATGGAATGACCTTTTAATTATTTTGGAATAAAGAAATTTGTTTTTTAAAATAATCTGGAACCTGGATGCTGGAAATTCCTTTCTTCATATTCACACTTCAGTGGGTCCTGCTGATGTCCGTGCACCGGTCAGATTCTTATGGAACTCCAAGTGGGTGAGCTGGTGTTTTTTTCTACTGCTATACATACCATATAAAGTTAGTGACGATCCCCAATTGAAGGCCCACAGACCCCGACGCATGTTTCGCACAGAGCTTTTTCAAAGGAGTCAAAAAACATTATTACAAAAAGATGCCCGATTAAAATCTACCCCCCCCCCCCCCACGCTTCTGCGTTTTTTCAGCCCCTGAATCTATGAAGCATCATTTTCAGATGCTCGCTGTCCTCTCCAACAACAGGAACGTTTCCTTGCAACCAGAAAAAATGTAAAACCTGTCCATTTATACTGACAACGGACAAGATAAAGATTCCCGGATCACATCAGGACTACAAGATCCCAGGTACCTTCAGCTGCACCACAACCAATGTGGTGTACTTAATTATATGTACCAAATGTCCAACTGGGGGAGACAGGGACAAAAGCTTAGAACAAGGATGCACATCACCACACAATTATAGATCTAGCTGTGGCCAAACATTTTTGTAGTCCAGATCACAGCATGGATATGAAGTTGCTGGTACTGAAAAGTAACTTGAAATCTGAGAGACAGAATATCTGAGAGTACAGACTTATGATGACTTCTCACATTCAAAGGAGGAATGAATGTATCACATGGATTTATGTCTTTATACATCAATTAAAAAATGTGCCCCTCTGACCACCTGGGGGCATCACAACTCTGTACCAGACCTCAATCAGAGGACAGTAAAACCTTCACACTCCTTATCTATGAACTGCTGCAATATTTCCTGCCACGATTGTTTCGCCCCTTCCCATACTGATCGTTTCTGCTTCACATAACTTGTCTTATTTACTGCTCCATTCTATGTACTGTTGTGTATCAATATGTAACTCTCCAGATTTTGTCTTCTACTGAGCCCAATGAAGAGACCTGAGTAGTCTCGAAAGCTTGCTATTTATTACCATATTTTCAGTAAGCTATTAGAAGGTATTAACCACTGTGGACTCTCAAATTTAAAATTTTGATATCACTCAGATAGATTTCTTTTTTCTTTCATCCTAACAATGGGATTTTTCCTTTCCATTGAGAACTCCTTTGACCGCATGTTGTAAGTTCACAGCAACAACTTCCAAACGCAAATGCCATGCCTGGAATCAGCTCCAGACCTTTTATCTGCTTAATTGATGATGGATTAATGAAGGTAAAATAGCCCATGCACCCCATTAAAGAGCTTTTGATATAATTGTCCAATTAATTTGGTCCCTATTATCTTCCGTGGATGTCTAGGCCTTTGTCACGATCTCATCGCCAGCGGATCCAGGAAGGCGGCGAGTGTCCGAGAGTAGAATGGACCCACTGGACTACAGGGGGAAACCAAGACCTACCCTTTAGCACAGGGAGGGGCTTGACTAAGCGAATGCCGTAAGGCAGGACGCTAGGTGCCACTCCCAGGGTAAGCGACCGGGACTGTGGCAGCTAAGCGGGCCAGGGTGACAGCCGGACTAGGGAAGCAGAAACACAGAGCAGGGACCTGAACAGGAACGAGCAGGTAAGCACCAGCAGACACCAGGAGTATTTGTGATTCAATCCTTGTAGGTCGGGATAAAAGTCCAGTATTGATAAGAAAGGAAAAAGGAATGACTTTAGTTCTCATCTTCTGACTTGTCCTCTTGTAAAGTGAACCCGTCATTTGAAGTGACTGTTCAGAGTCAGCTGCTCGTGGTGATCATACGAGGAATCCCTGTGACCATCATATGACTTGTATCCTGCATTTGTCACCAGTTTCCCATCTTTAGGCTCTATCTTTGATTTTCAATTGTCTCTGATCTAGTGGATGGAGACCAGCTGCTATGATGTCTCCCATGCACAGCACACACAGTCATGAGAAATTCCTGCTCTTTTGTGTATGTAGCACATGTTCAGAAAAAGCAGCAGCAGCATGGAGGACATTATACTGAGTACTGAGCAGTGTAGATGTGAAACCAGCACTGGGCTGAGGTAATACACTTACTAGAATAGTAACAGCACCTGTGTATGTCTGTGCCTCTCTCACTCTTTTCCTACCTTTCTCTTCTCTGTAGACTTCAATAGGCAGCTGTAATCTGATTGTTCAGTGTAGCACTGGTGTCTCTGCAGAGACACTGACTTATTCATAGCCGCTGCTTTGTTGCCTCCTCCACCCTCACTTCCCCGGCCATCCACGTGTGCTGCTGCCTCCTTCTCTTCCGGGCCCTGTACATGTAGTACCGGGTTTCCGGGAGGGTACCTAAGACGTGCGCGCCCACACTGGCCCTCCGCTTAAAGGGCCGGTGTGCAATTTCCTGGAAATGCATCTCAGCCTATGGCTAAGAGGCACTATATATTTAAGGCATACTCCCATTAGGGGAGGTGCCTGCGCAACACATTTAGTTACTCAGTATACCAGTCTGCTAGCTAGTTGTCAGGTCCCGTTAACCCTGTGTCCGTTTCCTGTACCTGCCATCCCATACCTGTCTGTCCCTGCCGTGTCCACCATTCCTGTCCGTACCCACCTGTCCAGCTTTCCTCAGTATCCCCCGCCTGTACCTGTCTACACCTGAGTCCATCATCTGTCCTGGGGTCAGCTGCCACAGTCACTGCCCTTGGAGTGGTATGTGGTGTCTGTGTGACGCCTCTGGACTATCAGGTCGTCATAGGGTAATGCACAATCTGCCCTCCTGTGCAGTATCCACCTCCTTCTTGGTTATGGGTCCCTAACTATATGGTGTTGCCTACATCAGCTAATCAAATCCTAGGTACACTGTGCACCACACTTACCAAACACACCAGCCAGTGGACGGCTCGAGTGGAATAGAGTCGCCCACCTGGGGGGTTCGAGAGGGGAGGTCAGGAGTGTCAGAAGGAGTAGAGAGTTGAGTTTGGAAGTGGAAGTGAGAGGAGGTCAGGATCAGGGCTCCTAGGAAGCTATCTAGGTGGCAGACGGTGGTCTAGGCCTAGAGGGGTTGGACCCCCGGTTGCAGGGGATCGTGGCAAGGGGCACGGATCTGTCGAGGAGGACAGCCGATGGCTTTGCACCATCACCGGGCTAGGACCAGGGCACGACAGAGTACGTGGACCCTAGGTCAGGGAGTAGCTTCAGGCAACCTGACAATTTACCCAAAGAGAACGGATCCTTCAAGATCCGCTCTCCACCTGCTCCAAAATCGGGGTACTAGCACAACGAAGGGGATAGGACTTTTCACTGAAAACGGTCTAGAAAATCACAAGCGTGAACCCTCAGAGCAAGTTCCCACACTTAGCCATAGTGGGGAGCGGGACCCGGCAAGTTCCATACTACCAGGACCAACAGAGAAGTACACTTAGTGCCAGGAGGAAGGTCACGCATCACCAGGCAGCACCATTGGGGATGGGACCCGAACTAAGCTCCCCTTAGCGGCAGCGGTATCCAGAACTTTGGTTTATCCAGTTGTCGGTGTCAGCTTAATGGACTGAGTGAGTATGAAAGTGACCCCTTCGCACCCAACGGCCCTTTCCCACCATCACCTAGCTCCAGGCTATGCCCCCTACCCGCGGAGGGTCACAACACCTGGCAGCCCCGGGTACTCCCAACTGCAGCGGTGGTACTCCTAATTACCACACACCACGGGTAGCGTCACAAACTCTAATACATCCCCCTATAAATACCCCCTTCATTTGAGTGGCCGCACGACCCCCGGGTCCGGAGACCCTCGAGCCACTGGGAACCCGGATCCAAGCAGCTCGGCTACTGGCACGGGGGCAGCACATCTGCCTCGCGGTGGATGGTAAGGGGTAAGTAAGGCTAAGCCCCTGTGGTCCAGTGGGTCCACTAACCCTGCTCGCTGCCCCTACACCGGCCACGAGCGTTACACTCAGGATGTTTTCAGCTCTGGGTTTAGAGTGAATGATGATGAGTTGTATAGATCTCTTCATTACACCGTAATGTAGCGGATCACTTCTGTAAAGTGCTGTGGAATTAATAGCGCTATATAAGTGAGTAAAGTAAATAAATTCCAACAAGTGTATTCCAGATTTTGAGATGTAGCAGAGCTTACTGGATGTGGATACACCTGTGTATAGATATCACCCTCCTGAAGTCTCGTTCCAGTGTGTGCAGCCAGTGAAGGGCTCCTGTCTATACAGTATGGCCTCTTCTATGTGACGAGAGCCTCCTTACATAACCCGCACCTGTCAGGCCTCCTATTATCAGCTGCAGACTCGTTACAAGAGCGTCGCTCTATGATGCTCAGGATTGTGCCGCGCATTGAGTCGCGTGGAGTGGCTGCATTCACACTCCGCAGCCTCCGCAGGTTGTTATGTGCCAGGTGCAAGAACTAGCCCTACGGCACTTTATATATCATTAACTCGCGCCGTTGAAAATACAACATGTGTGTGTTCTTAAAGGGGCCACGCAGAAATCGCTAGAACATTTCTCATTTACTCACTTTGGATTATACTGTCCCCCAGCCAAATTGGTTCAAGGACGAAAACAGTTGAACCCAACTAGTTTTATAGTGCTGAAAATGAATATGATGCTTACATTTACTGATTGGCTCTAATTTTCAAGATCCAAGGGAGGTTGTGATTACTTATGACACCTTTCATGCAGACTAATCGAGAAATCTCATCTTTATTATTTTACTAGCTGTACTACCCGGCTTCGCCCGGGTTAATAACTGTTAACAAAATAGAATGTATTAACATTCCCGGGATAGAATGTATAAATAGAATGTATTAACGCCCGGGATAGTAACTGTCTCTCTTTTTCTCTCCCATTCTCTGTCTGTCTCCCCCTCTGTATATATCTCTCTGTCTCTCTCTCTCTTTGTCTCTTTCCCTGTCTGTCTCTGACTGTCTCTGTCTCCGTCTGTCTCAATCTCTTTCCCTGTCTGTCTATCTATCACTTTCCCTGTCTGTCTCTTTCCCTGTCTGTCTCTTTCCCTCTTTCTCTTTCCCTGTGTCTGTCTCTTTGTCTGTCTCTTTACCTGTCTTTGTCTGTCTCTTACCCTGTCTGTCTCTTTCCCTCTCTTTCCCTGTCTGTCTGTTTCCCTGTGTCTGTCTCTTTGTCTGTCTCTTTACCTGTCTGTGTCTGTCTCTTAACCTGTCTCTCTCTTTCCCTCTCTTTCCCTGTCTGTTTATTTCCCTGTCAGTCTGTCTCTTTGTCTGTTTCTGTCTCTTTGTGTCTGTCTCTTACCCTGTCTATGTCTGTTTCTTACCCTGTCTGTGTCTGTCTCTTTCCCTGTCTGTGTCTGTCTCTTTCCCTGGCTGCATTGTGACACGCCCACATTCCATTTAAGGGCGTGGCTGCGCATTCTTCTGAAGTTCTGGCTGCACTGTGGCTCCCAGCTCCATTCGCTTTAATGGAGGCAGGTTTTTTGGTGAATAACTGTAAAGCGCGGGGTTAAAATTTCCCCTCAAAACATAGCCTATGACGCTCTCGGGGTCCAGAAGTGTGCAAAATTTTGTGGCTGCAGCTGCAACGGTGCTGATGCTAATCCCAGACATACATTCATACATACACACATTCAGCTTTATATATTAGATCATCATTATTGCATTGTTGGTAGATAGTCTATTGCATCCTCTATTTAGTCTATTAAGCCTTCAGTGTTCCATTATCTGAGGGCGACCAATCAAAAAACGCCAACTCCTTTGCCTGGGTCTTTCCCCCTACAGGTTCTGACATGTAGCTAATGTTCCCGACATACGAATAAGTACGTCTATCTCTGCGAGGGGGCTCTTTGCGCACCCTATCTACCATAGATCTACTTATATCTACCCCTTCCTCTTTTCATACCCCTCTCTCTTTCTCTTTTCTATCTTTCCCTTCCTTATTTCTTTTTTCTGACTCACATTTAGTCTTTACATTTAATATTGATATCCATAATGTTTCTATAAGATTACATTCCATAGTAAGGTCTACTTTAAGTTGATATGTTTTATCTGCTTTATTTTCTTAACAGACTATGTCACATTCTTGTAAAAGTATTCTTTTGATACAGCATTTTCTGAATGAACCGAATATTTAGATAAGTTTCAACATCATTATTATTACTCTCTTGCATGTGTTATATGCAATATCTTGTTTCCTATGCCTTTAAATTCAATAAAAAATGATTTACTGAAAAAAAAAACAAAACGCCAACTCCAATCCTATTTAGACTTGCATACTTACTTTTAAAAATGCTCTCTGTGTAAGATATACAGTTTTAGGATTTCTTAGCTTAGTTTCTTAATTTATTGATGTTTCTATATATTTTCGTCAGATATACCTCAATCCTGCAGATAGTTTGTGTTGCATATCTGGAGAAGTCACATTTTGTGTCACAAAGTCGAAACTTAACTACCATATTAAGGAAAGCCTACAACCTGTATTTCGGCTGCACAATAGGAGATCAGGACCAGAGTTGGGCTCCACTTATATGCTGCAATAGATGTGCATCACATCGCACCCAGTGGTTGCATGGGAAGAGGCAATCTATGTCTTTTGCACTACCAATGATCTGGAGAGAGCAAACCAATCAAATTACCGATTGCCATTTCTGCATGGTGCCCCCATTAAAGGGGGTTTCAAGGAAGAAGTGGACTTTACAGTATCTGAACCTATGCCCAGGACCACATACAGAACTACCAGTTCCTAAAGCACCAGAAGCATTTTCAATGAAGTCAAGCAAGGAAGAAGACGGTGTTTGGGGTCACAAAGCATCTTCCTCATCTTCTCAAGGCCCAGACGTTCGGTCAGCAACCTCAACTGAACCACACAAAGTGAATTGAACGATCTTGTTGGAGGTTTGGATCTGCACAAGAATAAAGGGCGCTTTACACGCAGCGACATTGCTAGCGATGTCGCTCGTGAAAGCACCCGTCCCCGTTGTTTGTGCGTCACGGGCAAATCGCTGCCCGTGGCGCACAATATCGCTAATATCCATCACACGTACTTACCTTCCAAGCGACGCCGCTTTGGCCGGCGAACAGCCTCTTTTCTAAGGGGGCGGTTTGTGCGGCGTCACAGCGACGTCACACGGCAGGTGTCCAATAGAAGCGGAGGAACAGAGAGCAGCCGCATGAAAGACACGCCCACGTCGTTGCCGGAGGTGTTGTTCGTTGTTCACACGTAGCGATGTGCTGCCTCAGGAACGACGAACAACCTGCATCCAAAAGCAGCAATGACATTTGGGAAATGGACGACGTGTCAACAATCAACGATTTGGTGAGTATTTTACATCGTTAGCAGTCGCTCGTATGTGTCACACGCAACGACGTCGCTAACGAGGCCGGATGTGCGTCACGAATTCCATGACCCCAACGACATCTCGTTAGCGATGTCTTTGCGTGTAACAGGGCCTTTGGGCTAGGTTCTTAGGTTCCGACTACAACAGTGGAAGCGCCTAGCTGGAGATATTCGGATTTCTTTGTTCGGCATAAAGATCTTGTCCAATACTTCTTCATAGAGGGCGATCTTGTGGCATGCAACCACATCATCATTTTAATGGCAGCTCTGAAGATCAGTCATTATCCAGGGGAATGGAAGTTCTTCATCGATTCATTCAAAACAAGCCTAAAAGCCATCTTGCTTGATGGCAATGCGCTACCTTGAACTCCAGTTGGTTATGCCGTCCACATGAAAGAAACCTATGAGACAACATGAAACAGCTGTTGAGGTGTCTGAACTATGACCAACATTTGTGGCCCCTCTGTGGTGTCTTCATGGTGGTTGCCCTCTTACTTGGTCTCCAGGATGGATAGACAAAGTATTGCTGCTTTCTGTGTGAGTCGGATAGTCGTGTAAGAGAATATCACTACAATAAAAGAGACCAGCCTCTCCGACATTCACTTCCAAGAGTAAAAATTTCCAAAAATATTATGGAATCCAAAATACCAAAACTCCTTTCAATTATCAAAAAAACTTTATTGATCCAAGCATACACATAAAAAGGACAGATTTTGGCCAACTCAGGGCTTTTGTCAAGACATCTATACAATGTCACATTTAGTCACATCTAGACTTTTTTCCACCAATCAGCAGAGCAGTGAGTGACGAGCACGGTGAGAGATTTAACCAATTTATTGCTGCTATTGTGTCGCCCTGGGCAAGCCAGGGGACACAGGTCACACACCACCACACCCCACATCCCAGGTAGGCACATCGAAGCTGAACCAGAAATCCTTGTTGCCTTCCTCCAGAGGCTGATGATTCACACCAGGGGGTGGGCCAGGCGGTTGGCTCCGCCCACCAAGGAGATCACAGCTCTGAAGGCAGGAAGTACCAGGGAGTTTAGCCCAGGCAGGGCAAGAGTGAAGTCTAGCTGAGGGCTAGAGAGGAGTAAACAACCAAGTGAAAGTAAAGAAGGGAAAGTAGTAAAGGAGGAAAGCAAGAGTGGTGACAGTGAGAGAGAAGCCTGAAGGTCCAGCTTTGTGCAGGGCAAGCCAGCAAGGTCAGCAACGGCGGTGACTGTCTGGAGGGGGACAGTTCGGAAGTTCCTGGAAGGACCCCGTAGGCTGTGTGCCCGGTGGTCTGGAGCAGTGTTCCGAAGGACAGTCAGCACCAGGGCAGGGGCCTCTCGGACCCCGGCAAGGCTAGGAGTCGCCAGATTTGCCGAATCCGTCAGTGAAGGGGACGTAGATTCCCCCAACAACCAAGTCCCGATTGAAGGCAACAGCCCAACCTGTACAACAGAGACACCGCCACCGCCAGGGCACCAGTCTCTGAGGGCCAGCGCCTGCGGGCAAAGAGAAGTGCTCCTCCGGCCCAGCTTGAAGCCGGGGAGCGGGTTACCGGTGGGGACCCATCGCAACCAACCGTACACACAGGTGCAAGGAAGAGGGACATCACCGTCACCTACCGGGGAAGCAGAAGCAGCCGTCCGTGGGACCGTCTTACCAGCCGTTTGGTTTACCGTACAAACTGTGTCCACGTCTCAGGCTGAGTGAGTACCACAGTGCCGCAAGGCACAGCGCTGCCCCCGCGTCCCTGCGCCCACCAGGCCCTGCACCTCCCAAGCCATCACCGGGCCCCGGGATCACCAACCCCTACCCACGGAGGGGCAACACAACACCTGGCTGCTCCACATCACCATCCCTGGGATCCCCGTATTAAGCAGCGGTGGTGCTACCAATCACCACAACCGTGGGTGGCGTCACGGACATTATCCCAACACCCCAAACCCCCCTTTCACTCACGGGCGAGGAGTGCCGCTCGAGAAACCCCCGGGATCCGGCCCACAGCTCGAGCCACCACTGAGCAGCGACGGCCGCCGGACCCGAGCAGAAGGGGTGAGCGCGGTGTGCTGACACCCTCCTCCCCGCCCGCGACAACTTGGCGTCACGAACAGGATCCTACCGCTCTGCCTTCCCTGATGAAGCCAGCAGATGTAATCCGTGCGAAACGCGCGTAGGAAGGCTCTTTGCACTGTCGTGGGACGCTCTGGTGTTCACCCCCCCTTCTTAATCATGTGTAAGTTATGGGTTCTTAGGGTCTTTTTCATGTGACTGGCTTGTTATTGGGTGACCCCTGCCCTGTTTAAACGGACCTATGCCGATTTGGCCGCACAACTTCATGTGCCCGGTCAGGGTGGAGGCGCCATACTTGGTGGTCATTTTTTGACTTTTTTAGTCTGATATTTGGAACCTCTGTCCTGTTTTAGGGATTTATGCTGATTTGGCTATATATAATTACGTTTCCTGCCAAGACAGAGACACCATAGTTATCAGCCAGCCACTTATGTTTATTTATGACCCTTTGCCCTTGCTAGTAATTTATGTTTACTTGGGGTGTTTATCACTTTTGCTCTCCCACTTATGTGTGGTAATTCACCTTTTTCTTTATTAGCACCGCATATGTACTTTTTCTATAGTGATTGAAACCATTTTAATAAGAAATTTGTATAATAAAATTAATGGATATTTTACACTAATAGCCTTGCAAGCTCCATTTCTTCTTTCTACGCTCTGCCGTTTGGTAGAGGTGCGCCTTGTTACCGCCGGAGGTATCCGGCAGGAAAATTTCAGAAGCCGCCATCTTTGGCGCGAAAAGTTCCCGCTCGAGCGTCTTCTCGAGCAGTAGAGGCGCGAAGGCCAAAACCCCGCCCCGGGAGAGGAGGGGCCGAAAAGAGCTAAGGGGGACGCGATGGCGGCTGGACGCATGTAGCTGCGGCTATAAAAGCAGGGACGCCAGGACTCTGCGAATATACCGTTCCTGGAAGAAAAAGGAGAAGCCATCATGTGGATGCCGTCCCGTGACACCGAAGCCCCCGCGCCTGGAACCGCGGCGTGGGTGGAGATCCGAACCGCGCAGCTCTACCAAAGGCTGCAGGTCAGGATGCAGCTCCTCATGGAGGAGTGGGAGGCCGACATGGCGGACGTTGTAGCCACCGTGCGGAGACGCGAGGAGGAAGCGGAGAAAGGGAGGGTGAGTGACCCACGTCCCGATGCCCTTGAGGGGCCGGTCATCGCGGCTGTGGGGCCCGGTCCAAGCCCTCTCCCCCCGTTGCCTCCCTCGCCACCCGTTCCGGAGGCCGTGACCCCGCCACTAGGCCTGCTACCACCGCAACCGGTAGCAGTACCCAGCGTCCCCGCCCAAGCGGGCCGACCTGTAGCCGGAGCCCGCGGCACACCGGAGGTGTTACCGTGGAAGACGCCGAAGGAGAAACCGGAGGCATCCCCTGAAAAACCCCCCGAGCCGGAGCCGATAGCCCGCTCCGAGCCGAAGGCCCAGCAGCGGAAAGCCCCTAGGCCCATCCCCCACACCTCGGCTGAGGTCGCGCCGGGTTGTTGCTGCAAGGCAGCGCCCAAGGCCAAGACACCGCAGGACATGCCGCCCAGATTCCTGACAGTGGGCAATGTCCAGGATGTCCCGCGGGGCCCGACCCGTGCGCCGGCGCTGGCGGCAGCGCCGTACTGGGATAGGGAGCCGGTACCGCTGGGCCTGGAGATCGCCGAGAGGGAGCGGAAGAAGGCCAAGATGGTGGCCAGAGCTATCCGGGAGAAAGAGAATCTCCGGCAAGCGACGTTCCGTGTCCGGGGACCGTTGTACGAGGGGCAGGTGAGGCGGTTTGATGTCCGCCGGGGCTACGGGTTCATCTACGAGCCGGGCCTGGAGGCCGAAGTGTTTGTAGCCCGGCGGGATGTGCATGCCCACCTGCCCGAAGAACATCCCGGCCGCAACCTGATGCCGGGAGACATTGTACAATATACCCGGCACTTTGGGGAGCGAGGGTGGTTTGCGCTGGACGTTAAACTCAGGAGGGGCCCGGAGGCCTGAGCGAGCGCAGACCTCTATCCCTTGGCAGCAGCCCCAGCGCTTGAAGGACCGGAGTAGGGCAATGGATGCCCGTAGCACCGTCCCCGTTGGGACCACCTGCTTGTTGTTTAGTTGAAAAGTTGAAAATGATGAAAAATGATGATACCGACTACTTAACCTGATTGACAAAAGTGATTTGCAACAGGCTGGAGCCGGCACCGTTGTCCCCGTGGGGACCGTTTAAAAAGTTGTTTTGCATGGAGGACTACCGATGGACAAGCCCGTGAACTTGCAGGGCAACCACAGACGTTAGTGGCTTGTAAATATGTTGTTTACCGTTACCGTTTTCCGCAGGCCGCCTCCGGAGAGGCAGGTTGGAGGGAGGGCCCTGAGCAGAGCAGGCTAGGGCCCAGCCACCAAAGGAACCGGTGGCTACCCTCTGGAGGGCAAGGACAGATCCCGCTCGGGTACCGTGTGCTGGACTGTGGGTCAAGGGGTGCTGCCTGGGCTTTAGGGGCAGCATCAGGGCCAGGTTACTTGGGTGGGAGAGAGCGGAAACCGTAACCGTAAACCGTTGAAACGTTAAAGTAAAATGTGCCTCCCGTTTTGGGAAGATTATTAAAAATGTCTTATGTTATGTTTAACCCTGTTATCCCCTTTTTACAGAAAATAAAACCGGTGTAGGACGGCAGCCCGCGGACGGTCTGCGTTTTGCTAAGGGGGAATGTGTCGCCCTGGGCAAGCCAGGGGACACAGGTCACACACCACCACACCCCACATCCCAGGTAGGCACATCGAAGCTGAACCAGAAATCCTTGTTGCCTTCCTCCAGAGGCTGATGATTCACACCAGGGGGTGGGCCAGGCGGTTGGCTCCGCCCACCAAGGAGATCACAGCTCTGAAGGCAGGAAGTACCAGGGAGTTTAGCCCAGGCAGGGCAAGAGTGAAGTCTAGCTGAGGGCTAGAGAGGAGTAAACAACCAAGTGAAAGTAAAGAAGGGAAAGTAGTAAAGGAGGAAAGCAAGAGTGGTGACAGTGAGAGAGAAGCCTGAAGGTCCAGCTTTGTGCAGGGCAAGCCAGCAAGGTCAGCAACGGCGGTGACTGTCTGGAGGGGGACAGTTCGGAAGTTCCTGGAAGGACCCCGTAGGCTGTGTGCCCGGTGGTCTGGAGCAGTGTTCCGAAGGACAGTCAGCACCAGGGCAGGGGCCTCTCGGACCCCGGCAAGGCTAGGAGTCGCCAGATTTGCCGAATCCGTCAGTGAAGGGGACGTAGATTCCCCCAACAACCAAGTCCCGATTGAAGGCAACAGCCCAACCTGTACAACAGAGACACCGCCACCGCCAGGGCACCAGTCTCTGAGGGCCAGCGCCTGTGGGCAAAGAGAAGTGCTCCTCCGGCCCAGCTTGAAGCCGGGGAGCGGGTTACCGGTGGGGACCCATCGCAACCAACCGTACACACAGGTGCAAGGAAGAGGGACATCACCGTCACCTACCGGGGAAGCAGAAGCAGCCGTCCGTGGGACCGTCTTACCAGCCGTTTGGTTTACCGTACAAACTGTGTCCACGTCTCAGGCTGAGTGAGTACCACAGTGCCGCAAGGCACAGCGCTGCCCCCGCGTCCCTGCGCCCACCAGGCCCTGCACCTCCCAAGCCATCACCGGGCCCCGGGATCACCAACCCCTACCCACGGAGGGGCAACACAACACCTGGCTGCTCCACATCACCATCCCTGGGATCCCCGTATTAAGCAGCGGTGGTGCTACCAATCACCACAACCGTGGGTGGCGTCACGGACATTATCCCAACACCCCAAACCCCCCTTTCACTCACGGGCGAGGAGTGCCGCTCGAGAAACCCCCGGGATCCGGCCCACAGCTCGAGCCACCACTGAGCAGCGACGGCCGCCGGACCCGAGCAGAAGGGGTGAGCGCGGTGTGCTGACACCCTCCTCCCCGCCCGCGACACTATCGTGAACAGATACCAAGGAAAATGGAATCCATAAATGCTTGATTATCGCTGAACAATTGTAAGAAATTATCTGATGCAGGAGGACAAGAGACGACCAAAAAGCAGGTATCACTGAATGAAGACCAAATTTTGTAGTGCAATTTCTGTAATTGTTTATAATTTGCCGAAACATCATTTTTGTGCAGTTTTTTGCCAGGAGATGCAGATTTGATGCTGGAATTTATACACCAAATCTGCATATCCTGGCAAAAAAACGCATCAAAATGAGATGTCGTAGGTGGGAGATTTAGAATTGGTGCAGGAATTTGATATATAAATTCCAGCACCAAATCTGCATGCAGGTTCATTGCACTCAATGAGTTCACCTGAGGTGAGGTCACTGAGTTCAATGAGTTCACCTGAGGTTAGGTCACTGAGTTCACCTGAGGTGAGGATACCTGCGGTCACAGGTGAGGTATCATAGGCACCTCCAGTTATGACTGCAGGTTATGACCGCATAACAGTGCCAGCCACAGGACCAGATAGTTGTCCCAACCACAGGACAACATAATAGTGTGAGCAAGCGGACCAAATAATAATGCCAGCCACAGGAACACATAACAGTACCTCCTCTTACAGGAGGAGTAAAAGTACCTGCCATAGGGCTACTGTAATTGTGCCAGCCACAGGACCCTATAACAGTGCCAGACACAGTGTCCTATAACAGTGCCGGCCTCAGAAACCTGTAACAATGCCAGTGATAGGACCCTATAACAGTACCATCCACAGTACCCCATAACAGTATCAGCCACAGTACCCCATAACAGTGTCAGGCACCGTACCCCATAACAGTAGTAGCCAAAGGATCTATAAAAGTGTCAGCTACAGCGCCCTATAACAGTGCCAGTCACAGGGACCTCATATCATTCCCAGTCACAAGACTTTATGACTGTTAACCATGGGCCCTTTCTCATACGTTTTCCTCCTTCAGCCCAAAGGCCCTATGCATGTAACCCCCATGGACAGACACACGTACCATAGGTAAGTACCTTGCATTAGTGATATATATATATTTACAGGAATGTAAAACTAGAGGTATAAATCCTTGATAAATGTCACCTCCTGTTAGTAATAGGGTTATTTCTAGGGATGATCGAATATCACAAATATTCGGCAATATTCGGCTTCGCGAATATTCGACGAATAGGTCACCGCTATGCGAATATTTGATGCGCAATGTAAGTCTATGGGAAGCCCGAATAGTAGCTATTCAGCAACTATTCGGGTTTCCCATAGACTTACATAGTGCAAATAGTCGAATAGCGGCGACCTATTTGTCGAATATGGGCGTAGCCGAATATTTGAGGTATTCGATCATCCCTAGTTATTTCCCTATGAATTGATGTAAGAAAATCATCTGTAGATTCGGACCATTGTCACTCGCGCCACGAAACCAAACTCCTGGTCCTGTTGGCGTTTCATCTCCTCATTATTTCATGGCCCAGGAATAAAGATATCTGGTCCTCAGCGCTCTGCCCAGGCCGCAGCTACGGCTATAACCAGGAGGGGGCAGTACGACACCATGTATAGATCAGACTGCGGCTCCTGCACATCAGACATCACTTCTGAGCTGCATTGAATTTTGGCTACATAACGAAATATCTGTAAATTTACACGACCTCACCGCACGGGTCACACCGCGTTCTGTCTGATGCCTTCACATCCGTGTTACCAGCAACAGAAACAGCAAAAAAATCCATTAGGAGAAACTTCATCGCTTAGACCCAAATTTCATTGTCTGTCACATTGCCAGAAATAGCCCCTCCAAACATAAGGAGTCACCCTATTCTTAGCTACCCTCACCCGGTAGCTTTTACCAGATTACCGGGATGGTGGAGCGCAGCTTGTATACTAACCCTTACCACTTCTGTCCCTGGGCACTGCTGTTCTGGTTCTGACCTGGTCCAGTATCCGGATGTGGTGCCTACCGTGTCCTGATTATGAGTGGGGTTAGCGCCTGCCATACATAAATGGTCTGGGATCTGAATCAAGCTAGGGATCTGGTCGGGGTCTAATACACAGGGTCTGGGGATCAACAAGAAGTCATGGGCCTGGTCTAGGGTCTGAATATATTGAAGAGTCTTGTTGGGGGTCTGAAAATATACAGGGGGTCTGGGCGGCTGTCTAATATCCATTTAGGGGTCCGGTCTGGGCTCTACAATTATATGGGTCTGAATATACTTAGGGGTCTGGTCGGGGTGTAATAGTAATACACAGGGCCTGGGGGTCAACTAGAAGTGACAGGCCTGGTCTGGGGTCTGAATATATTAAGGGGTCTTGTCTGGGGTCTGAAAATATACAGGGAGTCTTGGCTGCTGTCTAATATTCATTTAGGGGTCTGGTCTGGGCTCTACTATTATATGGGTCTGAATATACTTATGGGTCTGGTTGGGGGGGCAAATATTATTATAGGGGGTCTAAAAATATTTTGGGGACCTGGACTGAGGTCGGATACTGAGGTCTCAATATATTTAGGAGGTCTGGCCTGAGTCTTATACTATTGTAGTAGTATGAGGTCTGAATATATTTAGGGGGTCTAATATTATTATTGGCGTCTAATCTGGGGTTTGACATTATAAGGGTCTGAATATATTTAGGGGGTCTGGTCTGGGGTCTGAATATATTTAAGGGGTTTGGCCTGGGGTCTGAATATATTTAAGGTGTCTCAGTTATGGTCTAATAAAAGTTTAGGGATCTGGTCGGGGATGGATCTGACATTATTTTAGGGGTCTGATACTATTACAGGGTTCTGGGATCTGAATATATTTGGAGGATCTGGTCTGCGGTCTGAATATATTTAAGGGGTATGATCTGGGGTCTGACATTATAGGGAGCTGAGTATATTTGGGAGGTCATATCTGGAGTCTGACTATGCTTAAGGGTCTGGTATGGGCTCTAATTATAACATAGGCATCCCTATACAGTTAGGTCCAGAAATATTTGGACAGTGACACAAGTTGTGTTATTTTAGCTGTTTACAAAAACATGTTCAGAAATACAATTACATATATAATATGGGCTGAAAGTGCACACTCCCAGCTGCAATATGAGAGTTTTCACATCCAAATCGGAGAAAGGGTTTAGGAATCATAGCTCTGTAATGCATAGCCTCCTCTTTTTCAAGGGACCAAAAGTAATTGGACAAGGGACTCTAAGGGCTGCAATTAACTCTGAAGGCGTCTCCCTCGTTAACCTGTAATCAATGAAGTAGTTAAAAGGTCTGGGGTTGATTACAGGTGTGTGGTTTTGCATTTGGAAGCTGTTGCTGTGACCAGACAACATGCGGTCTAAGGAACTCTCAATTGAGGTGAAGCAGAACATCCTGAGGCTGAAAAAAAAGAAAAAATCCATCAGAGAGATAGCAGACATGCTTGGAGTAGCAAAATCAACAGTTGGGTACATTCTGAGAAAAAAGGAATTGACTGGTGAGCTTGGGAACTCAAAAAGGCCTGGGCGTCCACGGATGACAACAGTGGTGGATGATCGCCGCATACTTTCTTTGGTGAAGAAGAACCCGTTCACAACATCAACTGAAGTCCAGAACACTCTCAGTGAAGTAGGTGTATCTGTCTCTAAGTCAACAGTAAAGAGAAGACTCCATGAAAGTAAATACAAAGGGTTCACATCTAGATGCAAACCATTCAGCAATTGCAAAAATAAACAGGCCAGAGTTAAATTTGCTGTAAAACACCTCATGAAGCCAGCTCAGTTCTGGAAAAGTATTCTATGGACAGATGAGACAAAGATCAACCTGTACCAGAATGATGGGAAGAAAAAAGTTTGGAGAAGAAAGGGAACGGCACATGATCCAAGGCACACCACATCCTCTGTAAAACATGGTGGAGGCAACGTGATGGCATGGGCATGCATGGCTTTCAATGGCACTGGGTCACTTGTGTTTATTGATGACATAACAGCAGACAAGAGTAGCCGGATGAATTCTGAAGTGTACCGGGATATACTTTCAGCCTAGATTCAGCCAAATGCCGCAAAGTTGATCGGACGGCGCTTCATAGTACAGATGGACAATGACCCCAAGCATACAGCCAAAGCTACCCAGGAGTTCATGAGTGCAAAAAAGTGGAACATTCGTCAATCACCAGATCTTAACCCAATTGAGCATGCATTTCACTTGCTCAAATCCAGACTTAAGACAGAAAGACCCACAAACAAGCAAGACCTGAAGGCTGCGGCTGTAAAGGCCTGGCAAAGCATTAAGATGGAGGAAACCCAGCGTTTGGTGATGTCCATGGGTTCCAGACTTAAGGCAGTGATTGCCTCCAAAGGATTCGCAACAAAATATTGAAAATAAAAATATTTTGTTTGGGTTTGGTTTATTTGTCCAATTACTTTTGACCTCCTAAAATGTGGAGTGTTTGTAAAGAAATGTGTACAATTCCTACAATTTCTATCAGATATTTTTGTTCAAACCTTCAAATTAAACGTTACAATCTGCACATGAATTCTGTTGTAGAGGTTTCATTTCAAATCCAATGTGGTGGCATGCAGAGCCCAACTCGCGAAAATTGTGTCACTGTCCAAATATTTCTGGACCTAACTGTATACGGTATTTAGGAGGCCTGGTCTTGGGTCTGGTATTATGGTAAAATACTAGTCTGAGGATCAAATTATTTAGCACCTATGATCTGGGGTCTAATATTAATATAGGGGTCTTGTCTGGGGTCTGCATATACAGTACAGACCAAAGGTTTGGACACACCTCCTCATTCAAAGAGTTTTCTTTATTTTCAAGACTCTAAAAATTGTAGATTCACATTGAAGGCATCAAAACTATGAATGAAAACATGTGGAATGAAATACTTAAAAAAGCATGAAACAACTGAAAATATGTCTTATATTTTAGGTTCTTCAGAGTAGCCACCTTTTGCTTTCATTACTGCTTTGCACACTCTTGGCATTCTCTTGATGAGCTTCAAGAGGTAGTCACCGGAAATGGTCTTCCAACAGTCTTGAAGGAGTTCCCAGAGATGCTTAGCACTTGTTGGCCCTTTTGCCTTCACTCTGCGGTCCAGCTCACCCCAAACCATCTCGATTGGGTTCAGGTCTGGTGACTGTGGAGGCCAGGACATCTGGCATAGCACCCCATCACTCTCCTGCTTAGTCAAATAGCCCTTACACAGCCTGGAGGTGTGTTTGGGGTCATTGTCCTGTTGAAAAATAAATGATGGTCCAACTAAACGCAAACCGGATGGAATAGCATGCCGCTGCAAGATGCTGTGGTAGCCATGCTGGTTCAGTATGCCTTCAATTTTGAATAAATCCCCAACAGTGTCACCAGCAAAGCACCCGCACACCGTCACACCTCCTCCTCCATGCTTCCTGGTGGGAACCAACCAGTCATGTAGAGTCCATCCGTTCATCTTTTCTACAAAGACACGGTGGTTGGATCCAAAGATCTCAAATTTGGAATCATCAGACCAAAGCACAGATTTCCACTGGTCTAATGTCCATTCCTTGTGTTTTTTAGCCCAAACAAGTCTCTTCTGCTTGTTGTCTGTCCTTAGCGGTGGTTTCCTAGCAGCTATTTTACCATGAAGGCCTGCTGCACAACGTCTTCTCTTAACAGTTGTTCTAGAGATGAGAAGGTGTGTCCAAACTTTTGGTCTGTACTGTATGTAGGTGGTCTGTCCCACCACATTCCCATTCTCTTCTTATCCTCTCCCATTCACTAAGCCCGTCAAAGGTTGGTTGTCACTGTGTTGTTGTTATAATATCTGGAGCTGTGCGAGCCCCGGCAGACGCCTGGCATTGAGAACACGAATAGGCTTCAGCTTCCAGAATCCTCGGTGTTGTGGCATTTGTCTTCGATGGATGCGTCTTTCAGAGAATGTGTCGTTAGATGTTTTCTTTAGTCCACTTTGTCAAGTAAAGTGCAGCGTGCTCGGCTCTGGCGCATTTATTTCCCGCTTCCATTTCATTGAAACAAGCGACCTTACGCTTCAGCTCTGACACCAAAATTACACAGCAGTTCAGAAAAGCGAAGCGTCACGCAGCCCCTCCGATCACTCACGGCTGCTGTGACTGGTGGCTGTGACAAGATGATCTTGAAAGACCTTACTCCTGTAATCTAGTATTTGATAATTCAGAAGATCTGATAATCCAGCACCTAAGGACAAATGTGGAGACTGAGGAGATCAAAAGCAGAAGAACATTTCATTCTGGGATTTCTACCTAAAGGATCCCTGCCCCAACATGACCATCCAACAATCCAGAATATATAGCTGCAATTAATGCTAGATTAAAGGACTTTTACTGCACATGCAAATTAAGCTAAAAGGTTTTAGCTCTCAAGTCTGCAGAACTGTGAGTGCAGCTCTGGAGTAATACAGGAAGTAACTCGGGATCAGTGCAGGATCAGTAATGTAATGTATATACACAGTGACTCCACCAGCAGAATAGTGAGTGCAGCTCTGCAGTATAATACAGGATATAACTCAGGATCAGTACAGGATCAGTAATGTAATGTATGTGTCGCGGGCGGAGGAGGGGACCCCGCGCTCTCCCTACTGCTCGGGTCCGGCTGGCACTGCGGCCTGCTGCCGCTGCTCGGTGTCTCGAGCGATGGGCCGGATCCCGGGGACTCGAGCGGCGCTCCTCGCCCGTGAGTGAAAAGGGGGTTTTTTGGGTGTGGGGATTGTTTATTATTGTCTGTGACGCCACCCACGGTTGTGGTGACTTGTTGACACCACTGCTGCTCTAAATGGGGATCCAGGGAAGGATGGTATGGAGCAGCCAGTTGTTGTGTTGCCCCTCCGTGGGTAGGGGTTGGTAATCCCGGGGCCCAGTGATGAGGTGTGTGGTGCAGGGCTTGGTGAGCGCAGGGACGCGGGGGCAGCGCTGTGCCTTGCGGCACTGTGGTACTCACTCAGCCTGAGACGATGACACAGTTCTCGGTAAAACACACGGCTGGTAAGACGGTTCCCACGGACGGCTGCACTTGCTTTCCTCAGTAAGTGACGGTGACGGTCCCTTTTTCCTGCACCTAAAGTGATGATGGTTGCGATGGGTTCCCACCGGTAACCCGCTCCCCGGCTTGGATATGGGCCGGAGGAGCCCTACTTTGCCCGCAGGCGCTGGCCCTGAGAAACTGGTGCCCTGGCGGTGGCGGTGTCTCTCTCCAACGGTTGGACTGTTGCCTTCAATCGGGACTTGGTTGTTAGGAGACAGACGTCCCCTTCACTGACGGATTTGGCAAATTATGGCGACTCCTAGCCTTGCCGGGATCCGAAAGGCCCCTGCCCTGGTGCTGACTGTTCTTCGTATACTGCTCCAGACCGCTGGGCCACTACCCGTCCGCGGTCCTTCCAGCAACCTCCGAGCAGTCCCCCTGCAGACTATCACCGCCGTCTGCTGACCTTGCTGACACAGTCCGGGGCACACACCCGGACCAACTTCAGGCTTTACTACTGTTTCCTTTTTCACTTGACTTCAGCTTCACTCCTCTACCACTTCACTGTTTACTCCTTCACTTCCCTAGCTGTTCTCCTCACTCAAGCTCTGCCTGAGCTAAACTGCCTGGTCCTTCCCGCATCCAGGGCTGTGAACTCCTCGGTGGGCGGAGCCAACTGCCTGGCCCACCCCCTGGTGTGAACATCAGCCCCTGGAGGAAGGCAACAAGGATTTTTGGGTTAGCTTAGATGTTCCTAACTGGGGTGTAGGGTGTGGTGGTGTTGTGACCTGTGACCCCTGGCTTGCCCAGGGCGTCACATATGTACACAGTGACTGCATCAGTAGAATAGTGAGTGTAGCTCTGGAGTATAATACAGGAAGTAACTTGGGATCAGTGCAGGATCAGTAATGTAATGTATATACACAGTGACTCCACCAGCAGAATAGTGAGTGCAGCTGTGGAGTATAATACAGGATAAGTAATGTAATGTAAGTGCACAGTGACTCCACCAGCAGAATAGTGAGTGCAGCTCTGCAGTATAATACAGGATATAACTCAGGATCAGTACAGGATAAGTAATGTAATGTATGTACACAGTGACTGCATCAGCAGAATAGTGAGTACAGCTCTGGAGTATAATACAGGAAGTAACTCAGGATCAGTACAGGGTAAGTAATGTAATATGCAGTATGTACACAGTAACTGCACAAGCAGAAGAGTGAGTGCAGCTCTGGAGTATAATACAGGATGTAACTCTGGATCAGTACAGGGTAAGTAATGTACTATATGTACACAGTGACTGCACCAACAGAATAGTGAGGGCAGCTCTCGAGTATAATACAGAATGTAACTCAGGATCAGTACAGGATCAGTAATGTAATGTATGTACACAGTGACTGCACCAGCAGAATAGTGAGTGCAGCTCTGGAATATAATACAGGATGTAACTCAGGATCAGTACAGGATCAGTAATGTAATGTAAGTACTTTGGGATTACAGCTCACTCGGGTGCGTGTTGAGGTAGACATCCGGAACTGTTTCTATTTAAATGTTGATAAAATTGTTTCTGGAAGAGACAAAGGCGCAGATGGTGTCTTATCCTGGTGGAACCAGAATAAATAGCACAGAAAACACTCAACTAGAGGAGTTCTGAGGGTCACAACTACCATAGAAGCCTAACAGATCACCACGTTGGCTGCCGCAGACCCAGAGGATACATCAGTGTACGTAGAGTAGAGGAAAGGGTTAACCTGCGCTGCCGTTTGGACAGAAGTAATCACTTACGGAGTAATAATCTTCAGATTTTAGTATTCAACGCGTTTCAGTCTATACAACTCCTTCTTCAGCAATCAAAATTACTTCTGTACAAATCAGTGAATTTGTGTGGTCCTGAAGAAGGAGTTGAACTAAATTCTGAAACGTGTTGATTCTCCTGGTGACCTTCTTACATACTACCCCACCCTCCCTCTGCATAAATCCGGGGGGCTTGGCACCTTCTGCCATTAGGCAATAGAGCCTTGATAGAGCATCCGCATTCCCATGCAACTTCCCTGACCTATGTTCAATTTGTAAGTTAAAGTCTTGGAAAGCTAAAAATCATCTGGTGACTTGAGCATTTTCCCCTTTCTTCTCCCTTAGTGGTGTGAGAATAACCTAATCTGTTGGCCTAAAAGGTGACCCTAACGTGTCAACCACTCACTTAATGGCCAAACACTCCTGCTCATGATGGAATAGTTCTCTTCCCAGGCTGACAGTTTCTTACTCAGGTAGTGTATTGGTTGTTCTTCTCCATTTAACTTCTGAGACAAAACAGCCACTAATTCGACTTCTGAGGCATCCGCCTTGATCACATATTTCTTCTTGAAGTTGAATGCCACCAAGACCGGCTGAGTACAGAGGGCTAGCTTTAACTCTTCAAAAGCCGTTTGCACCTCGGAAGTTCATTAGGCCATAGCTGATTTTGTACCTTTAAGGAGGTCAGTCAAGGGTGCGGCCATCATGGATACGTTTGGGATGAACCATCTGTAGGATCCCATAATCCCGAAAAATACGGTAACTTGCTTCTACGATACTGGTTTCGGCCAATTTTGGATTGCATCCACTTTGTTTATTTGGGGCATGATTACGCACCTACCTACTATATAGTCTAGGTATTTGGTCTGCTCCTTCCCCATGGCACACTTCTTTGGGTTTACTGAAACCTTCCTTAGCGCATCAAAAGATTTGATCCATGGCTCTCTGGAAGATGGCTGGAGCTCCTTGAAGCCCGGACAGCATCCTTGTATAATAAAAGCACCCATCAGGCATAGAGAAAACTATCTTCATCTTGGGCCAGATGGATTTGCCAGTACCCTTTTGTTGAGATAAGGGTGGTAATATAGCATGCCCTTACCTCTCAATTAGCTCATCGACACAAGGCATCAGATATGCATCAAAATTGGAGACTTCATTCGCCTGCCAATAGTCATTGCAGAATCTCCGATCGCCATTGGGTTTTGGCACTAAGACGATGGGGCTAGACAGGCCAATCTTAGACTCCTCAATTCTCTTCACCTCCTCGGGGATCCCGTATGGCAACAAATTCACACATGAGGATCCATATAAATCTCATGTTCCATGATCTATGTACATCCCAGCAATTCTGAAAAATAGGCTTCGGTTTTACTGGAGCAATTCCCGACACTGCTGTTTCAGGGCCCATGACTCTCTCTGCCATAGATATCGGCTTCAGGATTGGCCACCAGAAACAGGGTTTCAACAGCTCCTCATCTTGCCATGGATTGATCAGGTTAATGTGGTATACTTGATAGAGCTTTCGTCTTCCCAGCTGGTGGACCTTATCGTTTACCTCCCCAAGTTTTTCTATCGGTTTGTATAACCCCTGCCATTTGGCCATAAACTTGCTCTCCACCGTAGAAATCAGCACTTGTATCCACAGCTGAATTGTCTGAATTGTCTCACCCTTGTCAACCTATTGTATACTCTCACCCAGGCCTCTCTTGTGCCTAAAGAAGGCTTTCCCTCATGATAGGCATTAACTCTGCAAACCTCTCCTGCATCTGCCCCACATATTCAATTACTCTTCTATAGGGTGTAACTTCGGCTTCACAGGTCTCCTTCGCTATGTCTAGGAGTCCCCTAGGATGTCTACCATAAAGGTGTTCAAATGGAGAAAACCTCGTAGAAGCCTGGGAAACTTCTCTAATGGAGAACATCAGATATGGCAGTAGGCAATCCCAGTTCTGGCTATCTCTCTCTCTACAATCTTGTTGAACATGACCTTCAAGGTTGTTTAGAAACTCTTTACAAGACTGTCTCTCTATGAATGATATACAGATGTCCTGAGTTGTGTAATCTGGAGGGCTTAAACAGTTTCATTTTGGACATGATGGGTGTCCCTTGGACCATGAGGATCTCCTTAGGCAGTCCCGTCTGGAAAAAGTCCTGGACCAACTCTAGGGCAATACTCCTAGTGGAGGAGTTCCTTAGTGGTACTGCATCCGGGTACCATGTCACATAGTCCAGGAAAACTAGGATATATTGATGCCCCCTGGCGGACTTGACCAGTGGTCCCACTAAATCCATAGCAATTCGGTCATGATGGGTAACAGCACTAAATGACTACGGAACTGAGCGATTGGAGCAGTTAGCTGACAACTAGGACAGGACCTGCAATAGTTTGCAATCTCTTGGTGACATCTAGGCCAGTAGAACCTCTAAAGGATTTGCTCTTGGGTTTTGTCTATGCCCAGATTATCACCAAAGACATGAGAATGGGCCATGTCTAACATGTTATGCCTGTAGGGCCCTATTTCAACAGTTGCTCTATTACTTCACCTCTCTGCTTGGTAACCCAATAAAACAAATCCCTATTTACTTAGCTTCCCTGTGGATACAGCAGATGCCAACGATATTTCTGGGGATCAACTCGTGAGGGAGTGTGGACCTTACCAGAGTCACCAAACGCCCAAACGCCACGAGTCCAAGAGTCCAGTAATTGCTGTGCCAATTATTGAAAGCGGACATATCTGCGACTCCTCACCAGGTTGATGGTGCAAACTGCTGGCCGGACAGGCATAATACGAACATCCGCTCTCTGATCATGGGACAATAGGCGGCAATGTGCCAGGAGCCATAACACCTCCAACAAACTACGTCATTTGTTGAGGTCTTCAACAATGGCTAAGCTGCCCCTGGGAACTCTGGACTCCCCCCACTTGTGGCTCTAATACCTTCCTTCTGACACCTCAGTATGGTGATGCTAATACCCCCAAGTTGCCCCATGGACTTTTCGACCATCTGGTACCTTTCCACCAAGCCCACCAGGTCATCAACATTCCAGGAACCTCCCTGGGCAACCCAGGAGTGCACCAGCTTCGGAAGGGAGTGAATGAATAGGTCCATGATAACCTGCTCCACCATCTGGCTTGGGTGGAGGATTCTGGCTAGAACCAATTTTGGGTTAAGTGCAACATGTGAAATATTTGAGAGTGGGGAGGGTTATCACTGTGATACGCCCAATGATGCACCCGCTGCATGCTAACAATCAGAGTCACTCCTAAACAAGCCAATATCTCATTTTTTTATTTAGCATATTCTTTTGCGTCCTGCAAAGCCAAGTCATAGTAAGTCTTTTGCAGCACTGTGCTCAAATAGGGCACTAGCATCTCCGCCCACTGCACCGGAGGCAGGTTATCTCATTCTGTGACCCTTTCAAACACTATAAAAAATGCCATAGGCTATGTGCGCACACAGCAGATTTTTTGACGCTGCATTTTTGGCCGCAAAAAATGAACAAAAACGCAAAAATTCACAGGTAAAAAACACGTTTCGGTGCGTTTTTGGCTGCGCTTTGCTGCGTTTTTGATCACTGCGTTTTGCTGCGTTTTTCCAATGCATTGCATGGGTAAAAAACGCAGTAAAACGCAGGAAAGAATTGACATGTCCATTTTTTTAGCCCAAAAACGCAGCTAAAAAAAGTCGCGTACGGAGAACAAAAATTAAAAATCATAGACTTTGCTGGGGAAGCAAAGTCATGCAGTTTTGAGCCCAAAAACGCCCCCGAAAAACGTGCAAAAATGCAGCGAAAAACGCTCAGTACGCACATAGCCTTAATTTTATCCCCCTGGGTCATCTTTTAAATGGCTCGCCTTACCGCCTTCCAGATGTGTGAGTCATCACCGTGACTTGGGGGTGGGGCGGTTGCCCTGCCACAGACTGCCTCTGCCAGGATTTGGACCTGTTGCAGCAACAGTTTATTTCTTACCTGCTGGGCTTTCTGTTAAGCTCGCTGCTGTATATTGGCCTGCGCCAGCTGCTTGATTAGCTCCTCCATTTTGTCCGACCACATTTCCAAACTTATGGCTGCCTTCGCCAGGACATGCAGATTGTCCACATTACCCGCATTCTCCACCAACGGTGGGATTGCAGCTCACTCATATTAGGAATACCTGCCACGGTTGCTGTCGTCCTCCTCCGGTTCTCCAGCTTTCCTGCCAGTCGGTCTACTCCGGGTACAGGGTTATTGTGCACTTTGGTTGCGCAGCTATACACAGTGGTGCCTATTGTGGGGACGTGGTGTGTATTTTAGGGACGTGGGACACTGCTCCTCCCACTTGTTTCACTTGTCTTGCCTGGGGTAAGCCAATGGTGGGAATGCGTCCACTCTGCTGTACAGGGGAACAAGGAGTGGCTCTCTGGACATGCTTGGAAGGGATGCAACACCTGACTTTAATTTTTAACTTTGGGCTAGCTAATTTTACCCTGCTGCTAACCCAGCTATGCTGTTTATTCAGTTTCCTTGTGCAGTGGTGTGGCGAGTGTTCTGTGGTAAGCTTTTAGCTGTTTCTTGGTATTGGTTGATGGCTATTTCTGGTTTTTCATCCATGCCTATAGTCGCTGTTTTTTCCCTTTAGATATTCTGATTTGGTACTGTGTTGCTTGGGTTGGGCACACTCCTGTTATCGGACGCTAACATTGTCTGCATCACCAGACACCGGCTATAAGAGCTGTGCCAAAGCCCCCCTCCCTATTTCGGGAGCAAGGGAAGATCATCCAGGTCCTTACGGACTGCCTAACTGCGGGAGCTTGTGCCAAGTGAATCTGTGATTGCGCCATTGCTGGTCCGATGTGAGTCTCAACTGGGGTCAATCTCCTCCTGTGCGTAACAGCTTGTGTGTGTGTTGAGGTAGACACAGAAACCATTTCTATTTATATGTTGGCTGGTTTATTAAACTTTGATGAACCACTCCACAGGATACAAATAAATGCCCTTTTTCCAGGTACAAAGTAACAAACAGAAAAATATAATAAACAGTTGATAGGTACTGCAGGGTCCGCTTGCTCATAGTATCATAGAATGGTAAAGTTGGACGGGACCTCAATGGCCATCGGGTCCAACCCCCTGCGAGTGCAGACTTTCCTAAATCATCCCAGCTATATGTTTATCCAGTTTCCGCTTGAAGATTTTCATTGATGGAGAACTCATCACCACCTCCCGTGGTCGCCTGTTTCACTCCCTGACTGCCCTCACTGTCAGAAAGTTTTTCCTAATGTCTAATCTGAATATCATTCCTTTAAGTTTCATCCCATTGCTTCTTGTACTTCCTTGTGCTAATGAGAATAGGGTGGTTCCCTCTGCACCGTGACTTCCTTCCAGATATTTGTAGACCACTATTAAGTCTCCTCTCAGCCTTCTCTTTTTCAAACCAAACATTCCTAGTTCTTTTAGCCGTTCTTCATATGACATGGTTTGCAGACCTTCTAGCATCTCTTCTCTGGACTTGCTCCAATATATTGATGTCTTTCTTGAATCGGGGCGGCCAGAACTGTACACAGTATTCCAGATGGGGTCTGACCAGGGCACAGTATAGGGGAATAATTACCTCACTTGATCTAGATTCAATGCTTGTCTTGATACATCCCAGAATTTTGTTGGCTTTTTTAGCTGCAGCACCGCATTGTTGGCTCATGCTGAATCTGGGATCCGCTATTATGCCCAAGTCCTTTTCCCAGCTGCTATTGTCGCGGGCGGGGAGGACGCCGCTGCCGCGCTCGCTAACGCTCGGGTCCGGCGCTGCTGCGACTGCTGCTCGGTGGCTCGAGCGGTGGGCCAGATCCGGGGACTCGAGCGGCGCTCCTCGACCGTGAGTGAAAAGGGTGGTTGGTTTGGGGGATTTAGTCCGTGACACCACCCACGGGTTGTGGTGAAGATGGGCACCACCGCTGCTGGTGACGGGGATCCCGGGAGCAATGGTAGGGAGCAGCTGGGATGTTGTTTGCCCCCTCCGTGGGTAGAGGTTGGTGGTCCCGGGGCCCGGTGGTTTGACGGGGAGGCAGGGTTGGTGAGGTGCAGGGTTGCAGGGACAGCACGGCGCAATGCCGAATGGCACGGGTGTACTCACTCAGTAAGAGATGCACAAAGTCCTCGGTAAACCAAACGGCTGGATGGACGGGTCCCGCAGCCGGCTGCAGTGTCTCTCCCCGGACAGGTGATGGCGGCTGTCTTTCCCTTTGTGTACTTGTTTGACTACGATGGATCCCCAATGGTAGTCCGCTCCCCGGTGTATGGATGCCGGAGGAGCCCGTTTGCCCGCAGGTGCTGGCCCTTGGGCCTCTAGCCTTAGGCGGTAGCTGTATACCCTCACGGTGTGGGCGGTTGCCTTCTAACTGGTCTTTGGCTGTTAGGAAACCCCTGGGGTTCCTGTCACACTCGTATTTGACTGTTGACGGCGACTCCAAGCCTAGCCGGGGTCCGATGGCCCTGCCTGTGTGTGCTGGCTTCACTTCGCTCCCCGGTCGGTACCGGCGGGCCAACGCCCAACCCCAGTCCTACGGTTCCGCGTTGATTCACCACTCCTGCAGACAGCCACCACCATCTGCCAACCTTGTTGTCAGTGCCTGGGCCACAAACCCAGACACTCTCCACATTACTCCTCTCACTTCAACCTCCTCAACTGTTGTTTCCCTTTTCCCGCCTCCAGGCCTCTGAACTCCTCGGTGGGTGGGGCCAACCGCTTGGCTCTACCCCACCTGGTGTGGACATCAGACCCTGGAGGGAGGCAACAAGCGTTTTGTGTTTGGCTAATGTTACTGTCTAGTGGGGGTGTTTGTATGTTACCTGTGATGACCTGGCTAGTCCAGGGCGCCACATTATCATCTAGTTCTATTCCTCCCATACTATATATGCTTTTTATATTTCTTTTACCCAGATGTAGGACTTTGCATTTGTCTCTGTTAAAAACCATTCTGTTCTCCTCAGCCCATTGTATGAGCATGTCTTAACAGAAGTCAAATCGCTGGAGGTCTGCACACCTCCACACACAGACACAGACTGAGACTATAGGTCTCTATTTTACTTGTAGTACCACACCCCAAGGTGGGGATATGTAAGCAATCATAATCACCAATCTCTCTGCTTGAAACCCGGCCCTGTCACGCCCTATTAACGCTCTGAGCATTTAACATGCTGGAGCCTGTATCCGGGCTTACATCACTGAGGTTATCAACCTTGATGATACATATCTCCCTTCCTGGACTCTCCCGATGACCTTCTTACAGTACACAGTGATTGCATCAGCAGAATAATGAGTACACCTCTTATGTATAATATAGCAGTAACTCAGGATCAGTAATGTAATATATTGACACAGTGACTGCATCAGCAAAATAGTGAGTTCAGCTCTTGAGTATAATATAGGTTGTCATTCAGGATCAGTAATGTAAAGTATGGACACAGTGACTGGTCCTGTAGAATATTCCTATATATCAGTTGTATATTGGACATACCCGCTAAGCAATGATCAGATATGACAGCTGTTTAACACTTTACTTTTTGGGTGTAAATTTTCCCATTCTATAAAGCATTGATCGTTTTGTCAAAAACTTCACACTTCCTTCGGTAATTATACATTCTTTCTGTACATTCTGTGGCTTGGCAACAAAGAAAGAAATATTGTGTGAATCGCAATATTTATCTACCCCCCCACCTCTGCATTTGTGGCTACGCCAATGAGTAATGCTATAAATTAAGCCTTATGAGACATAATTGAGTCCTCTGGGAGAGAAACTGCAACTGCGCTTTAAATTATATTATAGGATAATCTAAGGAAAAGAACACAGAATGAGCAGATAGAAGATTATTTATAGCAAATACATATGGTAAATACCGCTGTCCGCCGCGCTGTATGAAGCCCGAGAATTCACGAGGCATTCGAGTAAGATTATAAATGTATTAGAAATAATATGTATAATTTATGCCAAAGGAAAAATGTATAGTGCTGGCTCCTACCATGTTATTTATTAGTAATAGTCCTAAAAGCAAATGCACAGTGTAAGACATATGCAAAATCTGCAGGTAGGAATTACTTTTAGCACTACCTACTGGTAAGTGATATGTACTGCACGTCGACAAATCCAAACATTTTAATGGCCTTTTTCCTGTTGTGTTATAGCAAGTAATGGTTCCTACCGTAAAAATATAAAGAGTCTGGAACATTGTAAAGAGATCTGAAATAGTGAAAGCATTTTTGCATTGAAGTAGAGTTCCCCTTTAATTGCACACTAATTCTCCCATATGCAAAATATCTGGTCCTTTTACGGGGTTATCTAATCAATGCAGATCCATCTTCAGAAGCTCGGAAACCAGGGATATGGGGTACTCGGAGGTGTCTCATTTGGGAATGTCACGGTGGTGGCCGTTACCCGGTTCCGTGCCCTGGGCCCTTTTTATAATGGGGAAATTTACAGGGGAGATTAGGATAATGTTCACTTGTGGCGCCACTTGCAGTGTTGCGGCTAAAAGCCACTTTACACACAGAGATAAATCTTTGGCAGATCTGTGGTTTAGTGTAGGGAGCCGCCGCTGCAGAATGTCTCTACTGGGGCTGGTGGTATTAGCAGCTAGAATGCTAGTCCCTCCGCAAGTATAGTTTTGCTCCAGAGGGTGGATGGTGCAGTGGACGTTGGAAGAAGGAAGTCCACACATATGTTCAATGCAACTGGTTTACTCACTGCTGGTAGATGTTACTGGTTGCCCGAGGCTGGCTGGTTTCCCCTCCAGGTCCCCTTCGTCCCAGTGCCAGTCTGGTTCTCTGGTACCTTCTTCCCCTGCACCTGTCTCTGGTAAGTGGGTCCCCGTGGTATAAAACAACTGGGGGTCCCCGTTCTGTAGTTTGTCCACTTATGTCCACCTGACGGTAGCGTGAACCCTGTGGGGTTGGAGTGTCTGGTCCTGTCCCCGGTTCTCCCTTTGCTACTGAGTCTTCGGATTCTTTAGGGTCAGCAAGGTCCTTCATGGCCCCCTTGCTGTGCAGGTGTTAACAGGTCGGTTTGAAGCTCTTTCCTGTCCTAGGGTCCTGTAAGCCGTCGGTGCGTAGTTCAGGGAGTATTCCACCGTACTCCACCGGCAACCACCTCTCCTGGGTACCAGGTCACCGTTATCCCAAGTCAGGATGTCACTCTGCTTCCACCTTCACACCTCTACAGTCACTTCAGTTCTGTGTCCTGTCTTCCCGACTACTCTCCACAGTCCGCCTCTACCACCTGGTCAACTAGTGGACTGGACTGGCTCCACCTCTAGGCGGTCATCCATTGGTCTCATGTCTGGTGAACCGTGCCTAATGATGACCTGGACCCTGACGACCGGAGTTCCCCAAATGTCCTGTCCCAGTTGCACTTATGTCCGATCTCCCGTGCCAGATGTCTCTTGCCTGGTGACCTGAGCCTGATGACCAGTGCCGGAAGTTCTGCACCTACCTGTATCCATGCTGCGTGTTCCTTTCCAGACTATGTTCCTGTTCTGTCCCGTTTGTCCTGCCTTTGCCGTCCCACCTGTCCTGTCCATTACCTGCTGTCACCCTACTCTGCTCTGCTGTCCCGTTTATTACCTTGAGAGTGGTACCTGGTGTTCCGCCTCGTGGTAGCTGCTTAGTCAAGCCCTTCCCACTAAAGAGTAAACCTGGGCTCCCCTGTGGTCCAGTGGGTCCACTCCTGCTCGCCGCCTCATCTCCGGCGGTGAGCGTTACAGAGTACTTAGCCACAGTACCCATATAAGTGGCATCCATAGTTGATAGGGCTCTATAGGAACTTGTGGTTTCCCAACAATACAAATTGCCATGACTATTGCACAATAGGGAATGGTTCTGGGGCTTTGGTGGAATTCTTTCTTAACTTTTTCACTTTTAAAACAAGATTGAGGTTGGAAAAACAACCCACAACCAACCGTCACCAATAAGCCTTAAATCTGACGTCTAACAATGTGATTTTGGGCTCCGGTCGAATTATCACCAGAGTATAAAACGCAACGTTTGTAAAATTGTCAGGAAACTCGGTGGCGATGTCACTTGTAGGAAACCGAAGAGTCGTCACAGGAAGAAAGACTTGTAGCCAAAGGGGATGAGTATGGCAGTATGAAACTGGTAATTATCCGCAGATCGTGCCAGGGTTATCTTGGCTCTAGTGGAAGAATAAGGAGCCTCCTGGATTTGTTAACTGCGGCTCCAAGCAGCCATAGATAACACGCGAGTATCCGCTATACCGTGATCATCACCAGCAAATTATATGCTGCTTTTCTTTGCATGCTGCCAGGTATAAACTGACACTTTCCAAACTCTTCATTACACTGTACAGAAAAATACACATTTCTATAATCTGACATTAATACTCCAGAAATTCTGATAATCCAATAAACAGAAAAGTGATGACAGCAGATCTTGTATCAGTATTTTATTGTGGACTCTTTCCGTCAGATCCAGAATATCTGCAAATTATTTTTCTTCAACTCCAAATATACCCACAGTGGGAGTCCAATTTAGGGTGGATTCATGCGGGCAGTGATTTTATACAACTGACGAGTCTGTGCCAAAATCTGCACAGTGGAACACTGCAAAGGTTGAATTCTGAGGAAAAGCTGCATCGTGCTGTAGCGCCCCTGAAGCCATCAGGGAACTACAAGGTACTGCATCCCCACCAGGATACAGGGCCTACCTCCTAGGGACCCGGAAACCCAGTGCCGGTAACACACAAACACTACACAAAATCCCAGTTTTTCCCCAACCATCCCCCATAAAATGGTACCCAGCTAGGGTCGGACCAATGGATGGCCACCTACAGGATGAGCCAGTCCAGTCCACTAGTTGACTAGGTGGGAGAGGCGGACTGTGGACGGAGAGACAGTAAGACGGTGAAAGTGGAGGAGTGAGGGTGGACGTGAAGAGACAGACTGTAGTGGTGAGCAGTAACCTGGTGCCCAGGAGGGTAGTTGCCGGTGGAGTACGGTGGAGTACTCCCAGAACTACGCATCGATGGGGTACAGGACCCTAGGACAGGCAGAAGCTCCAGGCAGGCTTGTTAACACCTGCACAGCGAGGGGACCATCAAGGACCTTGCTGACCCTAAAAATCCGAAGACTCAGTAGCAACGGGAGAAACGGGGACAGGACCAGAGACGCCAACCCCACAGGGTTTATGCTACCGTCAGGCGGACAGCAGTGGATAAACCACCAGACGGGGACCCCTAGTAGCTCTACGCCACGGGGACCCACCAACCAGAGACAAGTGCAGAGGAAGAAGGTACCAGATTACTAAACTGGCACTGGGACTAAGGGAACCTGTAGGTGAAACCAGGTGGGCTCGGGTAACCAGTTACCACCAGCAAAAGTAAATACCCAGTTGCACTGAACTCCTGTGTGGCCTACCTTCTTCTAACACCTGTTACATCACCTACCCTATGGGGCCCGGCCAGCTTGCGGAGGGTCTAACATCCAGGCTGCCATTAACACCAGCCCAAGTAGTGGACATTGTGCAGAGGCGGCTCCATCCACATAGCCGCAACACCGCAAGTGGCGTCACGTGTGAACATTATTCTAGTCCCCTGTAAATATCCCCCTTTACAAAAAGGGCACAGGGTACGGAACTGGGCAACGGCCACCAGAGTGACATTCCCCAGATATACACCGCCTGGGACCGAGTACCACATATCCCTGGGCGACACAGTTCCACTTGCACTTTTGGGAGATTTTACCTATACCCTTGGCCCCTTTTTAGAGGCTGCACCCCCAAATGTTCCCTTTCCTGACCCCCAAATTTACAAATGGACACCACGACTCTGTCTGATGACAAAGCATTTCAGCATCATGCACAACAAGTGCTGGTTTCCAGACATTTTTGCGGCACCTCTGAGATTTGCCAACTTTTCCGGTAGTGTAGGAAATCTTCTCCTTCCTGCAAGTTATTGTCACATGAAGTTTTGCTCAAAACTCGCCGAGCGTCATGGCGGCATCAGACGCTGTTCACACCACAGATTCTGACACTACACCCGATGGTTTATCTGGGGTTCCTGATTTACACAAGCAGGCTCAGGCGTCGACCAGTTTTGTGCTTATTAATGGACAGGCTTGCAACAGTTAATCTCTAGTGTTGAGTACTCGCTATGCTGTTAGTGAGTATTGTCCGTTACTCGCATATTCATTACGAGTAGCGGGCGCAATGTAAGTCAATGGGAAATACTCGCTATGTAGCGAGTAACCCGAAAGCCGTACTATTCGCTACTCGCACGAAAAGTACGGTTTTCGGGTTACTCGTTACATAGCGTTTGTCATGAAATATATATTCATCACGAATATGCGAGTAATGGACAGTACTCACTAACAGCATAGCGAGTACGAATAGTTAACTACTCGCTCAACACTATTAATCTCTTCTAGCCTGCTGGTTACCTCTAGGATCACATGTTGTTGGAAACCTATCACAGTTACTCTCCACCTTTTTAAGATGGTGGAATCTGTCCTCCCATGCCGTCTATAGTCTATTTCTGGGTTTGTCTGTGTGCTGGTGTGCCCCAGTCCTGATGGTGATTATACTGCATGGTGCTTGGACTTATAGTGGAATTCTCTCATTGTCTTGTAGTTTCGTCCCTGCTCCTATTTTCCTCCTTAAGTCTTAAGGTGGTGTCACACATAGCAACGCAGCAGCGATCACGACCAGCGATCTGACCTTATCAGGATCGCTGCTGCGTCGTTACATGGTTGCTGGTGAGCTGTCAAACAGGCAGATCTCACCAGCGACCAGTGACCAGCCCCCAGCCAGCAGCGACGCGTGGAAGCGTAACTAATATCGGGTAACCAAGGAAAGCACTTCTCTTGGTTACCCGATATTTACCTTAGTTACTAGCGTCCGCCGCTCTCACGCTGCCAGTGCCGGCTCCCTGTTCCCTGCACTCCTAGCCAGAGTACACATCGGGTTAATTACCCGATGTGTACTCCAGCTACGTATGCAGGGTGCAGGGAGCCGGCACTGGCAGCGTGAGAGCGGGATGCTAGTAACTAAGGTAAATATCGGGTAACCAAGGAAAGGGCTTCTTGGTTACCCGATGTTTACCATGGTTACAGCTTACCGCAGGCTGCCAGATGCCGGCTCCCTGCTCCCTGCTCGCTTCAGTTCGTCGCTCTCTCGCTGTCACACACAGCGATGTGTGCTTCACAGCAGGAGAGCAACGTCCAAAAAATGAAGCAGGACATTCAGCAACGACCGGCGACCTCACAGCAGGGGCCAGGTCGTTGCTGGATGTCACACACAGCAACAGCGACGGGACGTCGCTGCTACGTCACAGAAAATGGTGACTTAGCAGCGACGTCGTTGTCGTCATCGCTATGTGTGACACCACCTTTATTGTCTTTTCCCTTTATGTGAGCGTATTGTGAGATAGCGTTTTGGTTTCCCCTGTTTGTCTATCACTGTTGGTGTTATCACGCTCATGTTCCGTCCCTCCCCTGGGGTAGGGAGGGGGAATAAGATCAGGGCTGGTCAGGAGCAGGGTCAGGAAGGCGGCTCAGACATCCTCACCTTCAGAGGTAACTCTGAGATAAGGGATAGCTATGGTCCCCCTAGTCTGAGGGCCAGTCTAGGAGCCTCGGTCCCCGCTCTCCCCCGATATACTTTCCATTCTTCACTAAATTGGCATCCTATTCAAGAACGACGAAGCTGAGGATGAACAGAGCAAGTAGTCCTTGTCCCGGTGAACTACAACCTCCTATATATACACCATGTGCTGTCTTCCGCCAGGGGCCCATCATGAGGGCCCAGCATTAACTATCACAAGATATGAGTGCCTATTTCATTGTGATGTGCCTTTGCACATGGTCAAGGATTTCTATAGCACATGACAATAAAAGGCCGGGGTTTGATCTAATAACGAGTCAGTCAGGAATAGCCGGAGCATTATACCAGCACGCACGTAATAAGGGTCCACGCCTCGGACAATGATATTGGACAAGCTATACAGTACAATGCTGTGCCGAGCACTAGAACAGGCTGCGTGTGGGAATATTAATGATACCAAGTGCAATTATATCCCCGGGAGGGTGGAGTAGCCGGAGCACACACTGGGCAGTGTGCGGGCAGCGGAGGGGTGCACGTCGCGCCACACATTGTTGGAGCCGGTTCTAATGATTGGAGCGTTCAATACCTGACTATTGTGTATAAGGAAAATCTTTTCATCATTTCCAGTGAATGGCAGACATTTCCCTCCATAAAGCAGAAGTGTTGTGAAATAGAATAGAGGATAAATTGACAACAGATTAGAAAGTTACAGCGTCCAATATCTCCGCCGCTTGGAACGCCACAATACGACCGCTCGATTGCCAGACGCAGCGGCGAAAAAAAGCGAGGAAAATAATAGAAGATATTTTTAAATGGCCACATACGAGAGAAGCTCGAAAAAGACTATGGTTCATTCAAGGTTCATTATACTGTATGTGTTACTCTGGGCCCCTGCTTCAAGGGCCCCAAAGTCCTACTCAATGAAAATGTTAATGATGATATATTGCCTTAACGGGACTGTCACACAGATGCCTGATGCAGATTCCCGCTTAGACCCAAAATCCTGAATGTGCAGTCATGAAACGCTGGAGGATGCCTTCTATTTTGAGGCTTTCGGATGCTTCTGTGGTGCCAACTGGGACGTCTCAATGTTGGCAGATTTTATTCATCTAATATATAAAGCTGAATGTGTGTATGTACAGTATGTATGTGTGTGTGTGTGTGTGTATGTACAGTATGTATGTGTGTGTGTGTGTATGTACAGTATGTATGTGTGTGTGTGTGTGTATGTGTGTGTGTGTGTGTGTATGTACAGTGTGTGTGTGTGTGTGTGTATGTACAGTATGTGTGTGTGTGTGTATGTACAGTATGTGTGTGTGTGCGTGTATGTACAGTATATATGTGTGTGTTTGTGTGTGTGTGTGTGTGTGTGTGTATGTACAGTATGTGTGTGTGTGTGTCCAGGATTGGCATCTGCACCGTCGCAGCTACAGCCACAAAGTTTTGCACACTCACACTTCTGGACCCCGAGAGCGTCATAGGCTATGTTTTTAGGGGAAATTTTAACCCCGCGCTTTACAGTTATTCACCAAAAAACCTGCCTCCATTAAAGCGAATGGAGCTGGGAGCCACAGTGCAGCCAAAGTTCAGAAGAATGCGCAGCCACGCCCTTATATGGAATGTTGGCGTGTCACAATGCAGCCAGGAAAAGAGACAGACACAGACAGGGAAAGAAACAGACATAGACAGGGTAAAAGACAGACACAAAGAGACAGACACAGACAAAGAGACAGACAGGGAAAGAGAGGGAAAGAGAGAGACAGGTTAAGAGACAGACACAGACAGGTAAAGAGACAGACACAGACAAAGAGACAGAGACAGACACAGGGAAACAGACAGGGAAAGAGACAGACAGGGTAAGAGACAGACAAAGACAGGTAAAGAGACAGACACAGGGAAAGAGACAGACAGGGAAAGAGAGGGAAAGAGAGGGAAAGAGACAGACAGGGAAAGAGACAGACAGGGAAAGTGACAGAGATAGATAGACAGACAGGGAAAGAGATAGATAGACAGACAGGGAAAGAGACTGAGACAGACAGAGAAAGAGACAGAGACAGTCAGAGACAGACAAGGAAAGAGACAGACAGACAAAGATAGAGAGACAGAGAGATATATACAACGGGGGGAGACAGACATTATAATTACATTTATATCTATTTGTTTTGTGGTTTTTGTGTGCAGAATACATTTTTGTTAATACATTCTATTTTATTACCAGCAGTAATTAACCCGGGCGAAGCCGGGTAGTACAGCTAGTTGCCAATATAATTTGGTAAAATCTGCTACAAAACGTTTATTATGCTCTAAGGTCTGTCCGGAATGCAAAATATGATAAATGGAGAGGGAAGGGGTTCAAAAATAAAAGATTATACTCACTTTTGTGTTTTAAACCTGTCTCTCCAAATTCTGTCACCGCAAAACACTCCAAATCACCAGCACCAGTCCAAGGAAGGAAGGAAGGGGTATTTAAGCACCAAGAGAATACTGATGATCAGCAGCTGGGTGGAAGCGAGCTCCTGCATTTTCCAAAAAGGAGAGATGAATCCAACAGGAAAGATACCTAGAACAATGAATACTGACAGCAGGAACAATGGAAAGTCAGGGGACATTCTGCGCAGCCAAATACTGTGACCTTCTATGGCCAGAAACCACATGTCTGTCTGTCACCCTTGACACACCTGTGACACTCAGGTGCCTGTGCAATGTCTGATGAGTATGTGACGCCCTGGCCTATCAGGTCGTCACAGGGTATTTTGCAATCTGCCCTTCTGCATGATGTACACCTCCTCCTTGGTTACGGGTCCCTGACCTTTAGTGTTGCTAAAAACAAGCTAATCAAAACCCTAGGAACACTCTGCACCACACCCACCAGACACACCAGTGGACAGCCTAAAGGGAATAGGGCCGGCCACTTGGGGGGTTGGTTAAGGGGAGGTCAGGAGTGTTAGGAGACAGTTAGTTGAGTGGTGACTCTCAAGTGGAGAGGTTGGGAGCTGGGCTCCTCGTTTACTAGGTGGCAGACGTTGGTCTGAGCCTCGTAGGAGCTGGACCCCGGTCGCAGGGGATCGTGACAAGGGACACGGACTGTCGAGGAGGACAGCCGGCGGCCTTGTGCCATCACCGGGCAGGGGCCAGGGCACGACGGGGTACATGGACCCTAGGCGAAGAAGTAGCTTCAGGCGTCCTGGTAATTCACCCGACGAGGACGGAGCCTTCAAGATCCGTTCTCCACCAAAATCGGGGTACTAGCGCAACGAGGGGGATAGGACTTTCCCATTGCCTAATCCAGAAAATCCCAAGCGTCAACCCTGAGAGCAAGCTCACTCTGTTAGCCACACTGGGGAGCGGGACCCACTTTAGTTTCAAGCTAAAAGGGACCAATTGTAGAAAAAGGTGCCAAGGTCACAGGCTAACAAGCAACACCAACGGGCATGGGATCCAGGCGTGCTCCCTCCCTGCTGCAGTGGCATCAAGAACTTTGGTTTACCACGGTTGTCAGCGTCAGCGTTATTAGACTGAGTGAGTACGCAATTAACCCTTACTTACCCGATGGCACCTTCCCGACACCATCACCGAGTCCCTGGGCATTCCCCCTACCCGTGGAGGGGTTAAACACCTGGCTGCCCACACCATCACCACCGGGTATTCCCAGCCGCAGCGGTGGTACCTCACCCTTACCACACACCACGGGTGCGCGTCACGAACTTTCCACACCATCCAATGTACATAGCCCCCTTCAATACGAGTTGCCGCACGACCCCCGGGTCCGGAGACCCCCTCGAGCCACCGCGGATCTGGATCCGAGCAGCCCGGCTGCTGATGCGGGGGTGGGACAAGTAATCTAGTAGTAGTGTGTGCTTCTTGTATGTGCTTTCCAGTAGTTTAACTACACCACTTTCCACTTGGCTCCAACTAGGTGCCTGATTGTCTACGTAGCTGCTCCTGAGTGCTGCGCACACATCCAAGTACCTGTGTCGCGGGCGGGGAGGAGGGCGCCAGCACTGCGCTCACCCCTCTGCTCGGGTCCGGCTGCTGCTGCTCAGTGGTGGCTCGAGCGGTGGGCCGGATCCCGGGGGTTCTCGAGCGGCGCTCCTCGCCCGTGAGTGAAAGGGGATTGGGTTGTTGGGATAAAGTCTATTGTCCGTGACGCCACCCACGGTTGTGAAGATTTGTTAGCACCACCGCTGCTCGGTGTGGGGATCCCGGGAGTGATGGTGTGAAGCAGCAAATTGTTGTGTTGCCCTTCCGTGGGTAGGGGTTGGTGATCCCGGGGCCCAGTGATGAGGTGGGAGATGCAGGGTTTGGTGGGCGCAGGGACGCGGGGGCAGCGCTGTGCCTTGCGGCACTGTGGTACTCACTCAGCCTGAGACGTTGACACAGTTCTCGGTAAAACACACGGCTGGAAAGACGGTTCCCACGGACGGCTGCACTTGCTTTCCCCAGTAGGTGACGGTGATGTCAATTTTCCTGCACCTAATGTTGTTGATGGTCTCGATGGGTTCCCACCGGTAACCCGCTCCCCGGCTTCAAGCTGGACCGGAGGAGCTCTACTCTTTGCCCGCAGGCGCTGGCCCTTAGAAACTGGTGCCCTGGCGGTGGTGGTGTCTCTACTGTAATGGTTGGGCTGTTGCCTTCAATCGGGACTTGGTTGTTGGGGGATCGACGTCCCCTTCACTGACGGATTTGGCAAATTATGGCGACTCCTAGCCTTGCCGGGGTCCGAGAGGCCCCTGCCCTGGTGCTAACTGTCCTTTGTACACTGCTCCAGACCGCCGGGCCACCACCCGTCCGCGGTCCTTCCAGGAACTTCCAAACGGTCACCCCTCCGGACAATCACCGCCGTTGCTGACCTTGCTGACTCTGTCCTGCACACAGCTGGACCACTTCAGGCTTTTCACACTCTTTCTTTCCTGTCACCACTCTTACTGTCCTCCTTTACCACTTTACTTCCTTCACTTCCTAAACTGAACTTTACTCGAGCCCTGCCTGGGCTAATCTTCCACTCCTTCCACTTCCTCCTCCAAACTCTATCTCGCCTGGTTTTCCCGCCTCCAGAGCTGTGAACTCCTCGGTGGGCGGAGCTAATCGCCTGGCCCACCTCCTGGTGTGAACATCAGCCCCTGGAGGAAGGCAACAAGGATTTTGGTTAGCTTTGATGTTCCTGACTGGGGTGTAGGGTGTGGTGGTGCAATGACCTGTGACCCCTGGCTTGCCCAGGGCGTCACACCTGAATACAAACTCAGCTCTGTTTAGAGCTTCACATCCAGCTGTTTTAGAACCAGGTGCCTGACTTCCATCTCGTCTCTGCTGAGTCAAGGCATGGTCCGCACACTCGTCTCTGCTGCATCTAGCACTTCCAGGTCCGCTGATCCACATGTCTTACTACATATCCAGCTCTAATGGTCCTTGCTGTACCACGTGCCATCCTCCTCTGCTGAATCAACAGCTTTGTCCGTGCTTTCCACCCTGACCTACTTCACCCTAAAAGCCCACAACTCTCACTCTTTAGACAGATCCTCTCTTCAGTCCTCATCCTCCATTTTCCCAGGCCTCACATGGGGCATGACGGACATTATTGACGTCAATTATGTGCAATGCACCACATTTTAATAAGTGAGGCCAAGTCAGAACTGGAAGATCCGGCCCAAAGAGAAGACAATATTAAAGCAAGCGGTGAACCGGTGAAGGTCGGACCTAGGACACATGAGGTAATTAAATATATATATATTGTATATATATATATATATATATATATATATATACAGTACAGACCAAAAGTTTGGACACACCTTCTCATCTCTAGAACAACTGTTAAGAGGAGACTGTGCAGCAGGCCTTCATGGTAAAATAGCTGCTAGGAAACCACTGCTAAGGACAGGCAACAAGCAGAAGAGACTTGTTTGGGCTAAAGAACACAAGGAATGGACATTAGACCAGTGGAAATCTGTGCTTTTGATCTGATGAGTCCAAATTTGAGATCTTTGGATCCAACCACCGTGTCTTTGTAGAAAAGGTGAACGGATGGACTCTACATGCCTGGTTCCCACCGTGAAGCATGGAGGAGGAGGTGTGATGGTGTGGGGGGGCTTTGCTGGTGACACTGTTGGGGATTTATTCAAAATTGAAGGCATACAGAACCAGCATGGCTACCACAGCATCTTGCAGCGGCGTGCTATTCCATCTGGTTTGCGTTTAGTTGGACCATCATTTATTTTTCAACAGGACAATGACCCCAAACACACCTCCAGGCTGTGTAAGGGCTATTTGACTAAGAAGGAGAGTGATGGGGTGCTACGCCAGATGACCTGGCCTCCACAGTCACTAGACCTGAACCCAATCGAGATGGCTTGGGGTGAGCTGGACCGCAGAGTGAAGGCAAAAGGGCCAACAAGTGCTAAGCATCTCTGGGAACTCCTTCAAGACTGTTGGAAAACCATTTCCGGTGACTACCTCTTGAAGCTCATCAAGAGAATGCCAAGAGTGTGCAGAGCAGTAATCAAAGCAAAAGAACCTAGAATATAAGACATATTTTCAGTTGTTTCACACTTTTTTTAAGTATTTCATTCCACACGTTTACTTCATAGTTTTGATGCCTTCAATGTGAATCTACAATTTTCAGAGCCCTGAAAATAAAAGAAAACTCTTTGAATGAGAAGGTGTGTCCAAAGTTTGGGTCTGCACTGTATATATATATATATATATATATATATATATAAATATACCCCATCTTGGCCCTCAATCCAGAAATATGGAGGATTATAAGTATTACATGGTATTTTGGGCCCCTGGTAGAGGAGTTCCTTGGGGCTCAGGATCTTGAAGTCAATGCTGAGGTTTTACCCTGTAGCATGGCCAGATTTCTTAGCTGAAGAGCTTACACTCTAGGATTTGCAAATATATGGCTATTTTCAATGTTTCCCCGCGAACAAGTAGAAATAGCATGTGTCTGTTTTACATTTTGCATATTTTCTAGCCGCGGTGTCTAGTAAATGAGAATAAATGGCGAGAAGTGACAAGGGAGGAGGATCGGACCAGCCGGCTGTGCAGTGATGTACAAACAAGGAGCGGGAGCGACAGGTCCAGACAATTCCCACCAGATCCAGAGGAAAATGAGGATAGATGCGGCTTCTCTACCAGCCCAACAAGTGTCTACTTGCTTGTCCAGAGGGGCGCACTCTGATTATAGGGGTTCAGGGGTATATACAAAATATGAGACTCTGAGCACCAAGATCATTATAGGTGGCGTTATCCATTCTGACAACCAATTTGCATAAACAGATCTTAGTTGTCAGCTTTCACAAAGGGTACTGTATAATTCGGATGCACAGACGCAGCGCCGTCCCTCCAGAACGTGTCATTGAGACCTGGTGCACCTTGAATATAGAACAATGGGCCTTCTATGTGGTATGCCGTTTTGTGTACACAGCTCCTATGCAGAACTAGGTGTTTCCATTGGTACCAACTACCACGTGTTGGTCTGGTGAGGTCCGGCAGATGCTGGGGAAAATCCATTATTGTGCACTTATTTGTCCAGTGTAGCAATCTTTATAGAAACTTCACTAAATGACTTGTAATTATCCTTCCATGTTAGCAAAGGGGCACCACGGAGGTAATTGTGGGGCGCCCCCGAATATTTACCTTGCACTTTATGTCTTTGTACCTGCTGTGAAACCTTGAGCCTACTGAGAGAAAAATACTAACAGGCTGCACTGCTGTCTATGAGAGAAGTAATAGTAGTATTATGGTATACATAGGTTTTTCACTGGTAAAAATGACCTAAAAATATGAATACGGTTTTTAATGAAAAATATACAAGCAAAAAAAAAAAAAGCAGCTAAAAGCTTGCCAAAAAACATCACTAATAACATAAGTGTTGCATAGTGTACAATTGTGATTTGCTGATGGAGACTAGATAGGCATGGTAACATTATTGTCACAGGTGACAGACAGTTATGCGGTATCTGGCAATAGAAGGTCACGGCGTTTGGCTGTGCAGAATGTTCCCTGACTTTCTATTGTTCCTGCTGGTAGTCTTCATTGGTATAGGTAGCTTTCCTGCTGGGGTTTTATCTCTTCCCCTTTAGGATCCAGCAGAGCTCTCCTTCTGTCCAGTTGCTTATTATCAGTATTCCCCTTGATGCTTAAATACTCCCATCTTCCCTGGACTTGTGCTGGTGATATAATTGAATTCCTTCTAGCTCTGGTTGCAAGCAGGTGGCTTGTACTCCTTTATGGTATTGTTGCTGTTACTTTGCTGAACTCCTGCTTGTGTCATCTATAGATAAGTAGTTCATGCATTTTCCCCGTGTGTCCTCCTTGTGTCTTCTATAGTGTTTAGTGGGTTTGATGAAGATCTCATCCCATCTGTTCCATATTTAGGGTCCAGCACTAGGGATATCTAGGGTCCAGTATCCGGCTTGGTGCATAGGTGTGGAACCTATCTAGGGCAGTGAGGGACCCCAGGGACCAGCAGTAGGTTCGGTCAGGGGTCACCATCTCCCCCTTACCTTGACACAGGGTTTCCCTTCCCTTTTGCCGTACGCTTGGTACTTCCCCATAACTTGCACAACAATGGCAGGTGAGAGCTGAATGACTGAAGGGAACGCCAGCAGCAGAAAGCAGTGAGGGTCCGATAGGTGAGTATCTGTTTCTTTTTAAGACCAGTATAGGTCTAATTATATGACCCCTTTAACCTGTTATAATTGGGGGACAGGGGGCGTAGTCTATATATAGTAACCTTAGCACATTACGGCAGTATCAGGCCACACAGGGTTTGGTTTTGGGGGTAACTGTGGAGACAGAAGTCTGTACAGGAGCTGTATACACAAAATGGAGCATGATTTTTAACCACGGCTATTTACAAAGTCGCTTCATTTCTCATTTCACCAGCATTGGAGCAATACAAAAATTTTATGACCAGGGTCCTTTAATTTTAGACTTGTCCATTTAACCCTTTCCCTGCTATAGATTTTTTTTCAAGTCCATCACAAATCAATTCCCCGGTATAATTATGGACGGTCGTCCTGGAAGAGCCAATAGATAGGTATCTGCGGACATGATGGAAGTCTTATCCTCTAGATGAATACTGCCCATAAACCGCCTCGGCCGCTCTTTGTACGGCCATAAAAATGATATGTCTTAAGATGGCGCAAAGAAAGTAATAGGATCGCTCTCGTCCGGCACGAGATGTGTGTGACGGGCCGGCCCGAGATGGAGCTTCAATTATTTCTTATTGACTGAGGACAGCAGAGGACGATGTGGACAGGACGGTTCAGGTACAAAGGCGACGTTATAGTCCAGTACGCAGGGAGCTGCGTACACCGGACGAGTGTAGATCTATTTTTATAGCCTTGGACCTCACATACATTTCAAAGTTGACATTTCATCTTTAACTAACCAGGAGATGCAAGTCCATTGCATAATAAGGCAAGATGCTGTATTGTGCAGGCCTGTATCTGCTAGTGCATGAAAAAATAGAGTTGATTAAAACCAATCAAGACCTAATATTCTCCTCTGGAGTTTCCAGTCTAGAAAATCCTCTGTGAGATAAAGTCTGCACTCAGTACTACTTGGCATCTTGTTGCAAATCATTGTGACAGGAGAGGTTATAACTCACCTGTCCCGACTTCAGCCACCTTCTACACATGAACCACCATTTAGGTCACATTTCAGGTTGCCGCCTGAGTACCTGAGTATTCAGGTAGTTGCTGTTGCTAGCTGATCTTTTTTACTGTAATCTACTAAGATACCCTACCTTGCTGTGCCACTGGTCTCTGCTACATTACTACAAGTGAGTCACCTAACATACTCAGCTGTGCTACATCACTTCAAGCTAGTCACTTGACATACTCAGCTCTGCTGTGTCACTGGGCTCTGCTTCATCACTTCAAGTGCATTAGACATACCCTGCTCTTCTACATCACTTCAAGTCAGTTATTTGACATACCCAGCTCTGCTGTGCCATTGGACTCTGCTACATCACTTCAAGTGAGTCACTATCACGAAGTGACTGTGGGAGGTATGGTGTACGGCGCAACACACAACAAAACAAATGATACACCAGGGACACTATAATGACAGTGGGCCCTAGCGCTAGTGAGGGGGAAGATGGGACACCCCTGCTCTCACCTGCAGCTGTACCCTGCGCTCCTAGCCAGACGCTATACAGGCTCAGCACCTATCGCCGAACAGGATAATTGAGACCCTGGCAGATCTTGTAACAACCCTGGCTAGTGAGCTGGCAGGTGAGGGACGCTAGCCCCACCGCTGCCACATCACTTCAAGTGCATCAACTGACATACAATGCTCTGCTACATCACTTCAAGTCAGTCATCTGACATACCCAGCTCTTCTGTGCCACTGGGCTCTGCTACATCACTTCAAGTGAGTCACTGTCACAAAGTGACTACGGGAGGTATGGTGTATTGCACAACACACAAAAAAACAAGGAGTACACCGTTGTCACTATAACAATGGTGGGCCGTAGCGTTAGTGAGGGGGAAGATGGGACACCTCCTGCTCTCATTTTCAGATGTCACCTACACTCCTAGCCAGACCTTATACAGGCTCAGCACCTGTCGCCGAACAGGATACCTGAGACCCTGGCAGACCCTGTAACAATCCTGGCTAGTGAGCTGGCAGGTGAGGGACGCTAGCTCCACTGCTGCACTAATATAACACCAGGGAAAGGAACAACAAATGACAAAGGTCCAACACACGGCTGCAGTCAGAACCAGGACTGCAACCTACTCAGCAACTTGTGATAAGGGCTCTACCAGCCCCTTCCACCTTAAAGCCTAGTTTCCGGATGGATCAGAATAACCACCACCCTCTACTGGGAGAAGAAGGTGTATATAGTTAGGTCCAGAAATATTTGAACAGTGACACAAGTTTTGTTATTTTAGCTGTTTACAAAAACATGTTCAGAAATACAATTATATATATAATATGGGCTGAAAGTGCACACTCCCAGCTGCAATATGAGAGTTTTCACATCCAAATCGGAGAAAGGGTTTAGGAATCATAGCTCTGTAATGCATAGCCTCCTCTTTTTCAAGGGACCAAAAGTAATTGGACAAGGGACTCTAAGGGCTGCAATTAACTCTGAAGGCGTCTCCCTCGTTAACCTGTAATCAATGAAGTAGTTAAAAGGTCTGGGGTTGATTACAGGTGTGTGGTTTTGCATTTGGAAGCTGTTGCTGTGACCAGACAACATGCGGTCTAAGGAACTCTCAATTGAGGTGAAGCAGAACATCCTGAGGCTGAAAAAATCCATCAGAGAGATAGCAGACATGCTTGGAGTAGCAAAATCAACAGTCGGGTACATTCTGAGAAAAAAGGAATTGACTGGTGAGCTTGGGAACTCAAAAAGGCCTGGGCGTCCACGGATGACAACAGTGGTGGATGATCGCCGCATACTTTCTTTGGTGAAGAAGAACCCGTTCACAACATCAACTGAAGTCCAGAACACTCTCAGTGAAGTAGGTGTATCTGTCTCTAAGTCAACAGTAAAGAGAAGACTCCATGAAAGTAAATACAAAGGGTTCACATCTAGATGCAAACCATTCATCAATTCCAAAATTAGACAGGCCAGAGTTAAATTTGCTGAAAAACACCTCATGAAGCCAGCTCAGTTCTGGAAAAGTATTCTATGGACAGATGAGACAAAGATCAACCTGTACCAGAATGATGGGAAGAAAAAAGTTTGGAGAAGAAAGGGAACGGCACATGATCCAAGGCACACCACATCCTCTGTAAAACATGGTGGAGGCAACGTGATGGCATGGGCATGCATGGCTTTCAATGGCACTGGGTCACTTGTGTTTATTGATGACATAACAGCAGACAAGAGTAGCCGGATGAATTCTGAAGTGTACCGGGATATACTTTCAGCCCAGATTCAGCCAAATGCCGTAAAGTTGATCGGACGGCGCTTCATAGTACAGATGGACAATGACCCCAAGCATACAGCCAAAGCTACCCAGGAGTTCATGAGTGCAAAAAAGTGGAACCTTCTGCAATGGCCAAGTCAATCACCAGATCTTAACCCAATTGAGCATGCCTTTCACTTGCTCAAATCCAGACTTAAGACGGAAAGACCCACAAACAAGCAAGACCTGAAGGCTGCGGCTGTAAAGGCCTGGCAAAGCATTAAGAAGGAGGAAACCCAGCGTTTGGTGATGTCCATGGGTTCCAGACTTAAGGCAGTGATTGCCTCCAAAGGATTCGCAACAAAATATTGAAAATAAAAATATTTTGTTTGGGTTTGGTTTATTTGTCCAATTACTTTTGACCTCCTAAAATGTGGAGTGTTTGTAAAGAAATGTGACAATTCCTACAATTTCTATCAGATATTTTTGTTCAAACCTTCAAATTAAACGTTACAATCCGCACTTGAATTCTGTTGTAGAGGTTTCATTTCAAATCCAATGTGGTGGCATGCAGAGCCCAACTCGCCAAAATTGTGTCACTGTCCAAATATTTCTGGACCTCACTGTATATAGGGACTGGGAGAAGAAGGTGTATATATAGGGACTGGGAGTGGTCCCAAACCGGAAGCACCTGAGGAGAGATAATGAAAATGCTACTGGCAAGGAGAAAATGACATTAACACTTAGGTCACCAAAGGAAAGGAAACTACATTTATATAGAGAGTCTTATATGGCAATGAACCTGTCACTAGTCTCCTAATGCAGGGAGACGGCTGTGACAGTCACCTGACATACCTAGCTCTGCTGTGCCACTGGACTCTGTTACTTGACTTGAAGAAAATCACCTGACATGCTTAGCTTTGCAATGCTGCTGGGCTCTGCTACATCATTTCTACAGAGAATAGTAGAGATAGGTGATAATGCCGCGCCACAGATCACTCCTGGAACAGTAAGATTAACGTATCTTTATTGGCATAGGTCTACGCGTTTCAGGAGCACCGCTCCCTTCCTCAGGACCGTGAAGAACCAAGAGACATCAAATCTAAAATGGTGTCCACTGACATACATTAAATAATCCTATTGACGTCATAAGGACCATCCCTCATCAAAAAAAACGAGCGGGAAGAACACGTTGCATCAAAGAACATGACATCATCTAAACATATGTATATACAAATTAAAAAACACTGTGTGTACAACATATTGGAGACATAAAACATATCTGCAAAATAAAAAATATATATATATAAACATATAAATATATAAGAGCCTCTACTTAACCTTCGCAGCTCTAGAGTGAACGAAAACATAGTGTTAAAAAATAGTAAAGTCATAAATTACCCAGGAATAAAATCAATAAAAAATGACGAAAAAAATCAAATAAATGTGTGTAAAATTTGTGTAATGATAATGAGTGTCAACCATGCAACTAGGGGCAAGAACCCCCTCATCTTAGGCAAAAAACAGAACATGAAATTCACCACCACGATCCAGTGTGGCCATCGCGGCAAGTGTAAAGAGTATAATATATATCAAGTGCTATCCGAAGATAAGAAAGTGTGGAAAGAGGTTAAATAACCCTTAACGGGCTGTGAGAACACTGATCTATATACACTGTGGACGCAGCCGAGTGAGTGATAAGAGATAACACTGCAGGCATTCTACTACTGACTGCAGTTCACGGGAGTTCAATAGCGTGGGAAAAAATGACACTGCGTCTGCGCCAAAGAGCTGGCAGGTCAAGAAAGTTCAACACCGTGGGAAACACACCAGAGCGCATGCGTCTCTTCCAAATCAAAAACCAAGTGTTAGCGCACATAGCGCATACAGAAGCCTCTATACGGCTAAAAATTTGGGTGAGGTGAAGAGTAGAGGATATATAGAACAACCAAAATTTTATATAACTAGACAAAAAATAGTGTCCAAAATTAAGCCCGTATCAGTGGGCAAGAACCGACCAGGAAAAAAATAATAAATATACGTGCATATGGTGCCTACGTTGGACCCGACACCGGACATACCGCTAGTCCAAGGGGCCAAAGCTTAGAACAGTCATACAAATTCCGTCCATAGGAAAAAAATGTGTATATACAAAAAAAGGTATTCACCGACATAGATCATAAACTATGAAGTAAGTAGAATGACATTAATATAACAATATAATTACAAAGCCTATGCACTATCAGTGCAACAAAGTGTCAATAGCATTAAAGAACAAATGTATATACCAATAAAACAACACCGTGTGTGAAACATATTGGAGATATGAAAAATATCTACAGATAAAAATGTATATAAAAATATATAAATATAAGAGCCTCTACTAAACCTTCGCAGATCCAGAGTATATGAAGAAAATTTTTTAGTGTTAAAAAATATATAAAGCCATAAATTCCCCAGGAATAAAATCAATAAAAAATGATGGAAAAAATCAAATAAATGTGTGTAAAATTAGTGTGATGATAATGTGTGCCACCCATGAAACTAGGGGCTAGAACCCCCTCATATTAGGCAAAAAACGCAAAAAAACCATAAAACTAACCACCACGATCCATAGTAGCCATCACGGCATGAGTAAAAAGTCTATTATACATCAAAATACTATCAGAGGGTAAGAAAGTGTGGATAGGGGTGAAATAACCCTTAACGGGCTATGCAAAAACTTATCCATATACACTGTGGAAGCAGCCGGGAGATTGACAGGAGAAAACCCCGCAGGCATACTCCTACTGACTGCAGTTCACGGGAGTTCAATAGCGTGGGAAAAACGGACAAAGCGCCTGCGCCAGAAAGCAGGCAGGTCAAGAAAGTTCAACACCGTGGGAAACAAACCAGAGCGCGTGCATTTCTTCCAAATCAAGAACCCAGAATTGGCGCTAATACAAAGAAGCCTCCACACGGCAAAAACTAGGGTGTGGTGAAAAATAGAGGGCATATAGAGCAACAAAAATTTATATAACTTGACAAAATATATATATATATATATGTCCCAAATTAAGCCCGTATAAGTGGGCAAGAACCAACCGGCAAAGATTAAACATACATCCATAGGAAAAAGGCATTCACAGACACAGATGATAATATAAAAAAATATATATATATAATGCATTAATGTAACAATATAATTAAGAATAAAAGAGCCTATGCACTGTCAATCATAAATGATTAAAACCCAAGTAGGGAGTAAATGCAAGAATAAAATACATACATAAATATATCATAAAAACATATAATAAAACCTAATGTATCCCAATCAATGAAACAAATCTGTAATCTCATTGAGACCCCGTGGTTTGAGAGTGTCGAGTCTATAGATCCAGAATGTCTCTTTTTTATTCAGTACCCTCAATCTATCAGGCACATGCGGAGGAATTTGTTCTATGGGAGTAACCTTGAGACCTATTTTCTTCCCATGTATTAAGGTGGTGTGTCGTGACAGGCCGTGGAGCAGAAAGCCCACCTTAATGTTGTGTCTATGGGAGTTTAAACGGTTGTGCAATGATTGTGTCGTCCTCCCCACATAACGTTTTCCACAGTCACATTCGATTAGATAAATAACAAAATCGGACTGACAGGTGAGGCACCCCTTTATCGTACAGTCTGTGTCATCCGGGGTAAGGCCAAAAAACACCCTTCCATGTTGAATATTGTTGCAACACTTACAATTTTTAGTGCCACATCTAAAAGCTCCTATCCTCTTATTGTTAATAGCTGGAGAAAACTGGTTTTTAAGTCTACTGGGGGCTAGTTGGTTCCTCAAATTGGAAGCTCTGCGGAATGTAACACCCGGATGTAACGGCAATACTTCCTTTAGATAGGGATCATTGAGTAATATGGGCCAATGTTTCCTTAGGATCCTCCTAACCAATTCACCATCACAACTAAAAGTAGTGAGAAAATTTGCATTAAATCTGTCATTATGTAGATCATCCCTATTCTTCAAGGAACCTATCCTCCCAATCAGATCAGTCTGTCTGAGATCCTTATTAGCCCGATAGGCACTTTTAATAGTGGCCAGAGGATATTTCTTTTCCAGAAATCTCTCTCTCAAAATAGAAGCTTGATTATTAAAATCTTTATCCAAAGTACAGTTTCTTCTGATCCTTTGGTATTGATTATAGGGTATGTTTCGTAGCCATTTCTCATAATGATTGCTAGTAAAATTAATATAACCATTGCTATCAACTTTTTAAAAAAAGTCTTAGTAAGGATGGCACCATTATCATGCATAATAGACAGGTCGAGAAAATCAATGGAGGTCCGATCTACCGTGGGTGAGAAACTCAAGCCCCAGGAATTATTTGCTATATCATCCAAAAACAGTGAATAATCATTATCCACGTCATCCCAAATGATGAATAAATCATCTATATATCTCTTATAGATGATCACATGCTTATAGAATTTAGAAGAATAAATATAGTGTAACTCAAAAAGCCCCATCACCAGATTGGCGAAGGTGGGTGCAGCTTTAGAGCCCATCGCTACTCCACAACACTGGCGATATATGCGATCTTGGAAAGTAAAAAAGTTATTTTCTAAAATGAACGACATACTGTCGAATAAAAAATCCTTCTGTACTGGTGGCAGACGTTCATCACTCTCTAAAAATTGCTTAAAGCATTCTAATCCTAAACGATGCGAGATATTAGTATACAACGATGCGATATCCAAAGTAATAAATAGGAAAGATTCTTTCCACACAACATTTTTCAGGATCTCTATGAGGTGGGGGGAGTCCCTAAGATAGCTCCTTAGATTGGTAACATGTAACCTCATCGTATAGTCGACATATGCTGACAAATTTTCTGTAAGGGAACCTATTCCCGAGATAATAGGTCTACCAGGGGAACTATGGCATTTTATTATCATCTCCCGAAGATTCACAAGATTCACTTTTTTACTTTCCAAGATCGCATATATCGCCAGTGTTGTAGAGTAGCGATGGGCTCTAAAGCTGCACCCACCTTCGCCAATCTGGTGATGGGGCTTTTTGAGTTACACTATATTTATTCTTCTAAATTCTATAAGCATGTGATCATCTATAAGAGATATATAGATGATTTATTCATCATTTGGGATGACGTGGATAATGATTATTCACTGTTTTTGGATGATATAGCAAATAATTCCTGGGGCTTGAGTTTCTCACCCACGGTAGATCGGACCTCCATTGATTTTCTCGACCTGTCTATTATGCATGATAATGGTGCCATCCTTACTAAGACTTTTTTTAAAAAGTTGATAGCAATGGTTATATTAATTTTACTAGCAATCATTATGAGAAATGGCTACGAAACATACCCTATAATCAATACCAAAGGATCAGAAGAAACTGTACTTTGGATAAAGATTTTAATAATCAAGCTTCTATTTTGAGAGAGAGATTTCTGGAAAAGAAATATCTTCTGGCCACTATTAAAAGTGCCTATCGGGCTAATAAGGATCTCAGACAGACTGATCTGATTGGGAGGATAGGTTCCTTGAAGAATAGGGATGATCTACATAATGACAGATTTAATGCAAATTTTCTCACTACTTTTAGTTGTGATGGTGAATTGGTTAGGAGGATCCTAAGGAAACATTGGCCCATATTACTCAATGATCCCTATCTAAAGGAAGTATTGCCGTTACATCCGGGTGTTACATTCCGCAGAGCTTCCAATTTGAGGAACCAACTAGCCCCCAGTAGACTTAAAAACCAGTTTTCTCCAGCTATTAACAATAAGAGGATAGGAGCTTTTAGATGTGGCACTAAAAATTGTAAGTGTTGCAACAATATTCAACATGGAAGGGTGTTTTTTGGCCTTACCCCGGATGACACAGACTGTACGATAAAGGGGTGCCTCACCTGTCAGTCCGATTTTGTTATTTATCTAATCGAATGTGACTGTGGAAAACGTTATGTGGGGAGGACGACACAATCATTGCACAACCGTTTAAACTCCCATAGACACAACATTAAGGTGGGCTTTCTGCTCCACGGCCTGTCACGACACACCACCTTAATACATGGGAAGAAAATAGGTCTCAAGGTTACTCCCATAGAACAAATTCCTCCGCATGTGCCTGATAGATTGAGGGTACTGAATAAAAAAGAGACATTCTGGATCTATAGACTCGACACTCTCAAACCACGGGGTCTCAATGAGATTACAGATTTGTTTCATTGATTGGGATACATTAGGTTTTATTATATGTTTTTATGATATATTTATGTATGTATTTTATTCTTGCATTTACTCCCTACTTGGGTTTTAATCATTTATGATTGACAGTGCATAGGCTCTTTTATTCTTAATTATATTGTTACATTAATGCATTATATATATATATTTTTTTATATTATCATCTGTGTCTGTGAATGCCTTTTTCCTATGGATGTATGTTTAATCTTTGCCGGTTGGTTCTTGCCCACTTATACGGGCTTAATTTGGGACATATATATATATATATATTTTGTCAAGTTATATAAATTTTTGTTGCTCTATATGCCCTCTATTTTTCACCACACCCTAGTTTTTGCCGTGTGGAGGCTTCTTTGTATTAGCGCCAATTCTGGGTTCTTGATTTGGAAGAAATGCACGCGCTCTGGTTTGTTTCCCACGGTGTTGAACTTTCTTGACCTGCCTGCTTTCTGGCGCAGGCGCTTTGTCCGTTTTTCCCACGCTATTGAACTCCCGTGAACTGCAGTCAGTAGGAGTATGCCTGCGGGGTTTTCTCCTGTCAATCTCCCGGCTGCTTCCACAGTGTATATGGATAAGTTTTTGCATAGCCCGTTAAGGGTTATTTCACCCCTATCCACACTTTCTTACCCTCTGATAGTATTTTGATGTATAATAGACTATTTACTCATGCCGTGATGGCTACTATGGATCGTGGTGGTTAGTTTTATGGTTTTTTTTGCGTTTTTTGCCTAATATGAGGGGGTTCTAGCCCCTAGTTTCATGGGTGGCACACATTATCATCACACTAATTTTACACACATTTATTTGATTTTTTCCATCATTTTTTATTGATTTTATTCCTGGGGAATTTATGGCTTTATATATTTTTTAACACTAAAAAATTTTCTTCATATACTCTGGATCTGCGAAGGTTTAGTAGAGGCTCTTATATTTATATATTTTTATATACATTTTTATCTGTAGATATTTTTCATATCTCCAATATGTTTCACACACGGTGTTGTTTTATTGGTATATACATTTGTTCTTTAATGCTATTGACACTTTGTTGCACTGATAGTGCATAGGCTTTGTAATTATATTGTTATATTAATGTCATTCTACTTACTTCATAGTTTATGATCTATGTCGGTGAATACCTTTTTTTGTATATACACATTTTTTCCTATGGACGGAATTTGTATGACTGTTCTAAGCTTTGGCCCCTTGGACTAGCGGTATGTCCGGTGTCGGGTCCAACGTAGGCACCATATGCACGTATATTTATTATTTTTTTCCTGGTCGGTTCTTGCCCACTGATGCGGGCTTAATTTTGGACACTATTTTTTGTCTAGTTATATAAAATTTTGGTTGTTCTATATATCCTCTACTCTTCACCTCACCCAAATTTTTAGCCGTATAGAGGCTTCTGTATATTAGCGCTAACACTTGGTTTTTGATTTGGAAGAGACGCATGCGCTCTGGTGTGTTTCCCACGGTGTTGAACTTTCTTGACCTGCCAGCTCTTTGGCGCAGACGCAGTGTCATTTTTTCCCACGCTATTGAACTCCCGTGAACTGCAGTCAGTAGTAGAATGCCTGCAGTGTTATCTCTTATCACTCACTCGGCTGCGTCCACAGTGTATATAGATCAGTTTTCTCACAGCCCGTTAAGGGTTATTTAACCTCTTTCCACACTTTCTTATCTTCGGATAGCACTTGTTATATATTATACTCTTTACACTTGCCGCGATGGCCACACTGGATCGTGGTGGTGAATTTCATGTTCTGTTTTTTGCCTAAGATGAGGGGGTTCTTGCCCCTAGTTGCATGGTTGACACTCATTATCATTACACAAATTTTACACACATTTATTTGATTTTTTTCGTCATTTTTTATTGATTTTATTCCTGGGTAATTTATGACATTACTATTTTTTAACACTATGTTTTCGTTCACTCTAGAGCTGCGAAGGTTAAGTAGAGGCTCTTATATATTTATATGTTTATATATATATATTTTTTATTTTGCAGATATGTTTTATGTCTCCAATATGTTGTACACACAGTGTTTTTTAATTTGTATATACATATGTTTAGATGATGTCATGTTCTTTGATGCAACGTGTTCTTCCCGCTCGTTTTTTTTGATGAGGGATGGTCCTTATGACGTCAATAGGATTATTTAATGTATGTCAGTGGACACCATTTTAGATTTGATGTCTCTTGGTTCTTCACGGTCCTGAGGAAGGGAGCGGTGCTCCTGAAACGCGTAGACCTATGCCAATAAAGATACGTTAATCTTACTGTTCCAGGAGTGATCTGTGGCGCGGCATTATCACCTATCTCTACTATTCTCTGTTATCTGCCGTCGGGTGGCTGCTGCCTGGATCGATTATTTACATGCTGTTGAAGGGGTTGTGACTTGCACAACTCCATCTGGTGAGTATTCACTCCCCCCCCTCACCCCATTGTATTGGGGTAATACCCTATTTGCGCTTCTTTTTCCACAGCTTTACACTGCTACATCATTTCTAGTGAGTCACCTGACATACCTAGCTCTGCTGTGCCGATGGGCTCTGCTACATCACTTCTAGTGAGTTACCTGACATTCCTAGCTCTGCTGTGCCGCTGGGCTCTGCTACATCATTTCTAGTGAGTCAGATGACATACCTAGCTCTGCTGTGCCACTGGGCTCTGCTACATCATTTCTAGTGAGTCACCTGACATACCTAGCTCTGCTGTGCCGCTGGGCTCTTCTACATCATTTTTAGTGAGTCACCTGACATACCTAGCTTTGCTGTGCCACTGGAGTCTAGTACATCACTTCTACTGAGTCATCTGACATACCTAGCTCTGCTGTTCCGCTGGGCTCTGCTACATCATTTTTAGTGAGTCACCTGACATACCTAGCTCTGCTGTGCCACTGGAGTCTAGTACATCACTTCTACTGAGTCATCTGACATACCTAGCTCTGCTGTGCCGATGGGCTTGTCGCGGGCGGGGAGGAGGGTGCCGGCACCTCGCTCACCCCTCTGCTCGGGTCCGGCTGCTGCTGCTCAGTGGTGGCTCGAGCGGTGGGCCAGATCCCGGGGGTTTTCGAGCGGCACTCCTCGCCCGTGAGTGAAAGGGGATTGGGTTTTGGGATATAGTCTATTGTCCGTGACGCCACCCACGGTTGTGGTGATTTGTTAGCACCACCGCTGCTCGGTCTGGGGATCCCGGGAGTGATGGTATGGAGCAGCCAGTTGTTGTGTTGTCCCTCCGTGGGTAGGGGTTGGTGATCCCGGGGCCCAGTGATAAGATAGGAGATGCAGGGTTTGGTGGGCGCAGGGACGCGGGGGCAGCGCGGTGCCTTGCGGCACTGTGGTACTCACTCAGCCTGAGACGTTGACACAGTTTTACGGTAAACCACACGGCTGGAAAGACGGTTCCCACGGACGGCTGCACTTGCTTTCCCCAGTAGGTAACGGTGATGTCCCTTTGACCTGCACCTAGTGTTTCTATGTTGGTAGCGATGGGTTCCCACCGGTAACCCGCTCCCCGGCTTGGATATGGGCCGGAGGAGCCCTGCTTTGCCCGCAGATGCTGGTGTGTCGCCCTGGGCAAGCCAGGGGACACAGGTCACAACACCACCACACCCCACACTCCAGGTAGGCACACCTGCTAACCAGAAATCCTTGTTGCCTTCCTCCAGGGGTTGATGATGCACACCAGGGGGTGGGCCAGGCGGTTGGCTCCGCCCACCAAGGAGCTCACAGCTCTGGAGGCAGGAAGTAACCAGGCAGTCCAGCTAGGGACATGAAAGAGTGAACAGCAGATAGCCCAGGCAGGGGCTAAAGTAAACAACAAAGTGAAAGTGAAGGGAGTAAAGGAGGAAAGCAAGCAAAGTGACAGAAGGAAAGAAAGCCTGAGAGCCCAGCCGTGTGTAGGGCCAGAACAGCAAGGTCAGCGACGGCGGTGACTGTTTGGAGGGGGACAGTTTGGAAGTTCCTGGAAGGACCCCGTTGGCTGTGTGCCCGGTGGTCTGGAGCAGTGTTCCGAAGGACAGTCAGCACCAGGGCAGGGGCCTCTCGGACCCCGGCAAGGCTAGGAGTCGCCAAATTTGCCAAATCCGTCAGTGACGGGGACGCAGATCCCCCAGCAACCAAGTCCCGATCGACGGCAACAGCCCGACCATTACCGGGGAGACACCGCCACCGCCAAGGCACAAGTTTCCCCAGGGCCAGCGCCTGCGGGCAAAGTGTAGAGCTCCTCCGGCCCAGATTGCAGTCGGGGAGCGGGTAACCGGAGGGAATCCACCGCTACCATCAGACAACATAGGTGCAAGGAAGAGAAACGTCACCGTTACCTACCGGGAGTGCAGGTGCAGCCGTCTGTGGGACCGTCCTACCAGCCGTTGGTTTACCGTACAAACTGTGTCCGTGTGTCAGGCTGAGTGAGTACCATAGTGCCGCAAGGCACAGCGCTGCCCCCGCGCCCCTGCGCCCTCCAGGCCCTACACTTCACATCTCATCACCGGGCCCCGGGATCACCAACCCCTACCCACGGAGGGGCAACACAACACCTGGCTGCTCCGCATCACCATCCCCGTGACCCCCACACTGAGCAGCGGTGGTGCAATCACCACAACCGTGGGTGGCGTCACGAACTATAACAATCCCCACACCCAACAAACACCCCCTTTCACTCACGGGCGAGGAGTATCGCTTGAGACACCCCGGGATCCGGCCCACGGCTCGAGCCACCAGGAGCAACTGCCGGACCCGAGCAGAAGGGGTGAGCGCGGTGTGCTGACACCCTCCTCCCCGCCCGCGACACTGGCCCCGAGAAACTGGTGCCCTGGCGGTGGCGGTGTTCCTCCTTAATGGTTGAACTTTTGCCTTCAGTCGGGACTTGGTTGTTGGGGGATCGACGTCCCCTTCACTGACGGATTTGGCAAATTATGGCGACTCCTAGCCTTGCCGGGGTCCGAGAGGCCCCTGCCCTGGTGCTGACTGTCCTTCGTATACTGCTCGAGACCGCCGGGCCACTACCCGTCCGCGGTCCTTCCAGCAACCTCCGAGCAGTCCCCCTCCAGACAATCACCGCTGTTGCTGACCTTGCTGACTCTGTCCTGCACTTAGCCGGACTCTCTTCAGGGCTTTCTACGCTCACTTTTATTCTTTCCTTCTTAGCTCCACTACTACTTCACTTTCTAAACTTGAACTCCACTGTTTACTCCTTCACTTAGCTCCTCACTCAAGCTCCCCCTGAGCTAATCTCCTGGTTGTTCCCGCCTCCAGGGCTGTGAACTCCTCGGTGGGTGGAGCCAACCGCCTGGCCCACCCCCTGGTGTGAACATCAGCCCCTGGAGGAAGGCAACAAGGATTTCAGTAGCTTTGGTGTTCCTAACTGGGGTGTAGGGTGTGGTGGTGTGATGACCTGTGACCCCTGGCTTGCCCAGGGCGTCACAGGCTCTGCTACATCATTTCTAATGAGTCATCTGACATACCTAGCTCTGCTGTTCCACTGGACTCTGTTACTTGACTTGAAGAAAATCACCTGACATGCTTAGCTTGCCTATGCTGCTGGACTCTGCTATTTCACTTCACGTTAATCATCTGACATACCCAGCTCTGTTGTGCTGCTGGGCTCTGCTACATCACTTTAAGTATATAACCTGATGTACCCAGCTTGGTCTCCTAACACTCAGCTGTGTATACCACTAAAAACTTTGCTGCAACACTCAACTCTGCTACATCTCCACCATGATTCCCCTGGCCTACTCAGCTCTGCTGCACTGACGAGTCGACTCTACTGTGCCATTTTTATTTACTGATTCTCCGCTCTCCCTTTTGCTAAGTCTCCGGCTTCCCTATGGTGTACTGCGCCACCCCTTACCTTATGGCCCCCATTGCTCATCACCTCTGGATTGTAATATGATTACTTAATCACCTGTTTGCTGTCAGTGAATGAAAACAATTACGTTGGCTGGCCTAGTATTCGTTTGCTATAGTTCTATATAGTCTAAACAATATCTCATACTCCTATAGGTTTTCCATATTCTGGACAGCCGGGACTCTGGACTAAGAAATCTTACCTGCACTGATACATTGTAACAAACTATCAGAAGTGGAGAAATATCTCGAGCACATATTATTACACTCTCCAGCTGTGCCGCGCTTATCCTATAATTATTACAGCAGGGGGTGAGTAACAGTGACTGATTGACAGCAGCGCTGCAGGAGACTAGATAGGCAGGTAGAAGATCATATATGGCCGGAGTGTTCCTTTAAAGTATATGGCAATTTTTTTGTATTTTTTTCCCCAATATCAATGCTCTAATAATAGCCAAGCATTTGTCACGGGGGCAGCGGATGGCAGGAAAAGGGTTAATTGGTGGCAGCGCACGATCCATAGCTGTTATTGTTGCTTTTGCTGAAGGAAGATGAAAGTGTAGGCAAAAAAAAAAAAAAAGCTGCGTTCTCTGCCTGCAGAGCTGAACTCGCAAGGTCAGGCTTTGGATGCTATATGTATTTTTTTGCACGAGTAGGAAGAAGCATAATGGAGAGAAGCGAGCGGGTGACTCATTAGTCGCACACGAGGCCCTAATCGCCTCCCCTGCTGCTTCGCCATTTTCCTTCCTAAGCAGGTTATAGCTCGGCAATAGGCATCGGGCTTGATTAAAAAATAATTTAGCATTTCAAATAAATTGGCTGTTTTGTTTCTAAGTAAGAAATGTATCTTTATGGGGAAGGCGAAGCTTTAGATAAAGCTCGGCGAAGGCTTACGGAAAAAATAGGATTTAGCTGCAATACCATACATGACCATGGTCAATGGGGGTGCTGTTTCCAATACTTTTTTTTTTCATCCGCTGTTTCCAATACTTCTTTTTTTCATCCGCTGTTTCCAATACTTCTTTTTTTCATCCGCTGTTTCCAATACTTCTCTTTTTCTTTAAATTACCTTTTCTCCATAATTTCTGTATTACTTAATTTGTAGGATTGACTTTTTTATTTTTAATCTTGTTTGCTTTTTTTTTTACTGCATCTGCTATTATGTTTTCTCTATAAAGGATTATATAAAAATGGAATGGATATGAGGATATTATACAATGTGTGAACGGAGCAGATATGGCACCCTGTGGGTGCTGAGAGTGAGCAATGATGATTTCTATTCACTGACTGCAAACCAGATCTTGGAAATATGAGGAATCCAAAGAATATTATGTTTGATAACCTTTGTGTGATGCTAGTCACTAGTTACTGATAGTATAGACGGAAGAGTAGTCAGGCAAGCCGGGGCCAGGAAACAGGATGGCATAACAGGACACAGAGAATAAGTAGAAATGCAGTCAAGTCACAGGCTGAGGGTCAGAATTCCAGGAGAGTACATATTAGATTCAGAGAGACGTGGTCAGGTAACAGTCCGAGGTCAGAAGCCAGGATATAACGACAAGAACAGGGAGCGGGGAAAGATGTGGTGAGATAACAGTCTGGGGTCAGGCCAGGAGATAACGACAACAACAGGGAGCCGGCAGAGTCGTAGTCAGATAACGGTCTGGGGTCAAAAGCCAGGAGATAACAATAACAGGGAGCGGGCAAAGATGTGGTCAGAAAACGGTCTGGGGTCAAAAGCCAGGAGATAACAATAAGAATAGGGAGCTGGCAAAGACGTGGTCAGATAACAGTCTGTGGTCAAAAGCCACGAGATAACAATAAGAACAGGGAGCGGGCAAAGACGTGGTCAGATAACAGTCTGTGGTCAAAAGCCAGGAGATAACGACAAGAACAGGGAGCAGGCAGAGACATGGTCAGGTAACGGTCTGAGGTCAGAAGCCAAGAGATAACGACAAGAACAGGGAGCAGGCAGAGACATGGTCAGGTAACGGTCTGAGGTCAGAAGCCAAGAGATAACGACAAGAACAGGGAGCAGGCAGATACATGGTCAGGTAACGGTCTGAGGTCAGAAGCCAAGAGGTAACGACAAGAACAGGGAGCGGGCAGAGACGTGGTCAGGTAATGGTCTGACGTCAGATTCCAGGAGATAATGACAAGAACAGGGAGCAGGCAGAGACATGGTCAGATAACAATCTGGGGTCAGAAGCCAGGAGATAACGACAAGAACAGGGAGCGGGCAGAGACGTGGTCAGGTAATGGTCAGATTCCAGGAGATCATAACAAGAACAGGGAGCAGGCAGAGACGTGGTCAGATAACAATCTGGGGTCAGAAGCCAGGAGATAACGACAAGAGCAGGGAGCGAGCAGAGAGGAGTCAATGATCGGTCCAGGGTCAAGAAACTTAGATCAGAACACAAGCACTAACACAAGCCAAGAGCACAACTGCAGAACCAGAGAGTACGACTGGCGAGGTTCTGTAATGAAACAGAGCAATTACCAGAAAGGTGGAACACCTGAGTAAAGGCACCTCCCAAAACCTGCATGGAATCCTGCGCTGTCAAATAACCTGTCAGCTAGTGCTCAAAGAAACACAGCAGAGCATCTTCAAATGCAAGATGCTCTGCACCAAGGAAACGTCACTGTCGGCTCTGAAGTTCAGGAAGGCGCGGCAGAGCATCACCTTTGTGCGAGAAGCCCTGGAAAGAGGAATCGTGACACTTTCCTTACAGAAAGAATGAGACACTGCCTCCTAGAGGTTTCTGTGTGATTTACATCATCCTAGGCTCAGTACGACTGCTATCTGTAGAGTCCGTAATTAATCTCTTGGAATAAAAAGCATTATTCTCATTGTAAAATAATGATACATGCAGAATTTCCGACTATTTGTCGGAATTTATACAGAATGAAATGTCGATTCTTCCGCGGCGGAGCGGTGACTTACGGAGCGTGGAGCATTTAGGAAGAGTAAAAATGCAGATGTGTGATCCATTACTTATGAAGTTATGAGAAATAGCAGCAAAATGACTAAAGAAACGACTCAGATTTTCAGGCTTCATTTTACCTGATTTGCAGAATTTTTGGATCTGAAGAAAACTGAATATATTTTCCTCTATTTAAAGGGGTTCTCTGTCCTCTAGACAATACAGAGAAAAGTGTTCGATTTCTTATTCTTTTGCATGTTTGTCACACTTTCAGATCAGCAAACACATTTAAAGATTAGACAAAGATAATACAAAAGGCAATATTTAAATGATGGTCTTTATTATTAAGGGAAAAAGAAATCCAAATATATAAGGCCCAGTGTGAAAAACTGATTCCTCCCTCTTAAAACATAAATTAACTGTGGTTTATCACATCTTTAGGAAGCTGAGTTCAGTTTCCCTAGCCAACCTCAGGCCTGATTACTGCCACACTTGTTCTCAATCAATAAATCACTTAAATAGGACCTGCCTGACAAAGTTAAGTAGACCAAAAGATCCTCAAAAACTAGATACCATGCTGTGATCCAAAGAAATTCAGGAACAAATGAGAAACAAAGTAATTAACCCCTTAACGACCCATGATGTACTGGGTACGTCATGGATCGTGTGCCGGTAAGCACCGCCCCCTGCCGCCGGCAGGCGGCGGCGATCCGCGCACATATCAGCTGTTATCAACAGCCATTAACCCCTTACATTTCACTGCCAAAATCTGGCAGCGATATGTATATGGGCGCCGCCATGACAGTCACTTACCCCGCCCCCACCGGAAGTCACGTGACATGATCACGTGACTTTCGGTGGTTGCCATGGTAGCACAGGGTGATGTGATGACGCCTGTAGCTAACATGACTCACTTCCTCTCAATGCCGGAATACAGCCGGCATTGAAAGTGAAGCAGCAAATCTGCAGTTCTCAGCTCTGTAGCTGAGATCTGCAGATAGTGCAGAGCGATCGGATTGCTGATCGCTATAGCCCCCTAGGGGGACAAGTAAAATAAAAAAAAAGTAAAAAATAAAGTTTTAAAAAATTAAAAAAAAATAAAAAAAATCTAAAAGTTCAAATCACCCCCCTTATCCCCCATTGAAAATTAAAGTGTTAAAAAAAATAAAAAATACACACATATTTGGTATCGCCGCGTTCAGAAATGCCCGTTCTATCAAAATATAAAATCAATGAATCTGATCAGTAAACAGCGTAGCGGCAAAAAAAATTCCAAACGCCAAAATTACGTTTTTTGGTCGCCGCAAATTTTGCGCAAAATGCAATAACAGGCGATCAAAACGTAGCATCTGCGCAAAAATGGTACCGTTAAAAACGTCAGGTCGAGACGCAAAAAATAAGCCCTCACTGAGCCTCAGATCCCGAAAAATGAGAACGCTACTGGTTTTGGAAAATGGCGCAAAACGTGCGCCACTTTTTTTGGACAAGTTTGTGAATTTTTTTTAACCCCTTAGCTACAAGTAAACCTATACATGTTTGGTGTCTTCAAACTCGCACCGACCTGAGACATCACATAGATACCTCAGTTTTACCATATAATGAACACAGTGAATAAAATATCCCAAAAACTATTGTATGATCACACTTTTTTTGCAATTTTTCCGCACTTGGAATTTTTTTGCCGTTTTCCAGTACACTATATGGTAAAACTTATGGTTTCACTTAAAAGTACAACTCGTCCTGCAAAAAACAAGCCCTCATATGGCAAGATTGATGGAAAAATAAAAAAGTTACGCCTCTCGGAAGAAGGGGAGAAAAAAAACAAAAACGCAAAAACGGAAAGTGCCCGAGGGCTGAAGGGGTTAAGATTATGAGTGTGGAAAAGGTTATAAAGCCATTTTTAAAGCTTTGGCACTCCAGTGAACCACAGTGAGAGCCATTATCCACAAATGGTGAAAACATGGAACAGTAGTGAAACGTTCCAGGAGTGGCCGGCCAACCAAAATTATCTCAAGAGTGTATCATAAAGGTAATAATAATAATAATAATAAAAAAAAAGATAATAAAAGATAATAATAATAAAAGGTAATAATAAAAAAGGTCACAAAAGACCCCACAACAACATCCAAAGAACTGCAGGCCTCACTTGCCTCAGTTAAGGTCAGTGTTCATGACTCCACCATAAGAAAAAGATTGTGCAAAAATGGCCTGCATGGCAGAGTTCCAAGATGAAAACCACTGCTGAGCAAAAAGAAGATAAAGGCTGGTTTCAGTTTTGCCAGAAAACATCTTGATGATCTCCAAGACTTTTGGGAAAATACTCTGTTGACTGATGAGACAAAAGTTTAACTTTTTGGAAGGTATATGTCCCATTACATCTGGCGTAGAAGTAACAGAGCATTTCAGAAAAGGAACATCATACCTACAGTAAAATATGGTGGTGGCAGTGTGATGGTCTGGGGCTGTTTTGCTGCTTTAGGACCTGGAAGACTTGCTGTGGTAAGTGGAACCATGAATTCTGCTGTCCACCAAAAAATCGTGAAGGGAAATGTCCTGCCATCTTATTGTCACCTCAAGCTGAAGCGCACTTGGGTTATACAGCAGGACAATGATCCAAAACACACTAGCAAGTCCACTGATGAAAGACTTAAGAAAACCAAAATTAAGACTTTGGAGTGGCCTAGTCAAAGTTCTGACCTTAAACCGATTGAGAAGCTGTGGCATGACCTCAAAAAGGCAGTTCATGCTTGGAAACCCTCCAATGTGGCTGAATTACAACAATTCTGCAATGATGAGTGGCCAAAATTCCTCAATAGCAATGTAAAAGACTCATTGCCAGTTATAGCAGATACTTGATTGGAGTTGTTGCTGCTAAGGTGGCCCAACCAGTTACTAGGTTTAGGGCGCAATCACTTTTTGACACAGGGCCCTGTAGGCTTCGATTTCTTTTTTTCCTTAATAATAAAGACCTTCATTTATAAACTGCATTTTGTGTTTACTTGTGTTATCTTCGTCTAAGATTTACAGCTGTTTAGTGATGTGAAACATTTAAACATGTGTGCCGCCCCCGCGACAGCTGACGGGCTGCTCGGACCCGGATCCACAATGGCTTGAGGGGTCTCCGGATCTGAGGTGGGGGTCACGCGGCTACCCGGAAATAAAAGGGGGGGATTTGTCTGGGAATAGTGAACGGGATAATGGTCGTGACGCCACCCACGGTGTGTGGTAACGTGAGGGACCACCGCTGCCGTTTGGGGAGCACGGTGAGGATGGTTTGGCAGCTAGAGATGTTAACCCCTCCATGGGCAGGGGAGTGGTGTCCCGGGACTCGGTGATGGATTGAACAGGAGGACCCGTCGGAGGTAGAGAGGGATATCGAGTACTCACACAGTCCAAAGTCACTGACGCTGACACCAGGTAAACCAAACTCTTGTATTCTCCATTGCTGTTCGACGAGCATGCTGGGTCGTGCCCATTTGGTGTTGCTGGTTGGTCTGAAGCCTTGTTCCTTGGCACAGTGTGTCTCTTAGCTTAGGTGGATCCCTTTCGTCTAGAACTACTCGGGTCCCGCTCACCTGTGTGGCTAGCAAGGTGAGCTTGCTCTCAGGGTTCACGCTTGGGATTTTCTGGACGGTTGTGGGAAGTCCTATCCCCCTTGCTGCACTAGTACCCCGATTCTGGAGCGGGTGGAGAGCGGTTCCTGAAGACTCCGTTCCCGTTGGGTGAATTACTGGGCTGTGTGAAGCTTCTTCCCAGCCTAGGGTCCGCGTACCCAGTCGTGCCCTGGCCCCTGCCCGGTTGTAGCACAAGGCAGCCGGCCCGCTCTCTGTAGCGGCACCGTGCCCCCAGTCACTACCCCCTGCGACCAGGTTTCCAGCTCCTACTGGCCAGGCCAACGTCTGGCACCTGGGATGGGTACAGAAGCCTAGCTCCACAGCGTGACCTGTCCTGTCACCGCTGCTCAACTCCTCTCCTCCTCTCAACTCAACTGTACTAACATCTCTCGCCTCCCTCTTCCATCCCCCAACTGAGTGGCCCTATTCGGCTCAGGCTGCCCAATGGGTGTCTGGTGGGTGTGGTGCAGAGTGTTCCTCAGGATTTTTGTATACCTGTTGGTAGCAACACCAGGACCCATAACCAAGGAGGAGCGGGTACCATATAGAAGGGCAGGTTGCACGGCACCCTTGTGACGACCTGATAGGCTAGGGCGTCACACATGCACAAGAATGAACAATCAGGAAAGGGGCAAACACTTTTTCACACCACTGTATATAAAGGGGCATTGATGGCTTAAAAATAATAAAATTAGGTATTCTTCACTGGAGAATATAGTGCTAGTCGATCTGCTGATCTCCACTGTGGCAGCAAGCAATGATTTCCTGACCACTGCAACTAATCAGAAGCCTCAGCAGTCAGGTAAATGAGAAATAGGACCTCATCACTTACTGTTCTGGTGTACGCCATGGGAGTGGCCAATGCTGGATGTATGCGGGGGATAGAGAAGTTGAGAATGACTGATCTTAGTAGTGGCGTAACTAGAGTCCGATGGGCCCTGATGCAAAATTTGGACCTGCCACCCCAGCCACATGTTGGTCAGACGTATGGGCCATTGTAGAGTTCTAAATCCTAAAAAGATATGTTTTGCCCTTGCCTGCCTCTTCATTATGTAGTAATGTCCCCGATTCTGGGCCCTTTCGAGGTATATATGTCCCCCATCCTGCTATATGTCCCCCATTCTGGACACCTTTCTGGTAAATATGTCCCCCATCTTGGTATATATGTTTCCCCATTCTGGTATATATATCTCCATCCTGGGCACCTGTCTGGTATATACAGTATGTCTCCATCCTGGGCCCCTGCCTGGTATATATGTTGAAAATTCTAACTTGAATGCATAAAAAAAGCAAAAAAAACATTCTACTCATTTTGCCCACTTCCCACGTCCTGCGGTGTCTGCCTCTGTATCTGCGCAATGGCCGGCAATTCACATCTGCGTACCTGCTATGCAGACACATGTTGTCCCTGCCATGTGACGCCAATGCCTAGCACGCTGACGTCAGCTGTCTTTGATTGGTTGGTGGGGGGTGTTGCAGTCCATGGACCCAATGGGTCTCTGCACCGCAATGCATTTCAGCTGAATGTTCATCCACAGTCACACATCCAGCTGAAGTAGGCACTGCGGTCGGTGCTCCCCCTCCTCCCCATGGCCCAGTTGCAACCTCTGCAACCATAATTGTTATGCCCCTCTATCTTCTTATTTTGAAGCATCTTGTAAAGTTTAATTTGAACCTGGATAGTCCCTGTAATTTTAACTTTTCCACTAAGGTTAGGTCGTGCACTAGGTGTGAATTTGCACTAGTAAACTCTGTAGCATTTTACAGAACCAGCAAATTCTCATACATATACTTTGCTTTTTTTGGGACAGAACAATTATTTTTTGCTGTGTTTTTTATTTTTCATCAATTTTTTGTGTAGTTGGAATTTCACGCTTTGTAATGGGAATGGCACCAGATCTAGAGCAAAATCTGCATTTAACAAAAAAAAAAATCAGAAATAAATTTGGACCTTAAAGGGAACCTGTCAGGTCCAATATGTACCCAGATCCACGAGCAGTTCTGGGTGTATATTGCTAATCCCTGCCTAAAGAGATCTTCAGAAAAAGTATTTCTAATGATCTTTTATCGTATGCTAATGAGCAAAGGACTAGTCCCAAGGGCGTTGCTTCCCTTGGCCAGTCAGCCTCATTAGCATGTTAGTATACCCCTGTGGGCGTGCTAACATGCTAATGAATGCGCAGCGTCAGAGGATGATTTCACTCACCTCTCCGCTGCCATTGCTGCCCGATGCTGGATTTCGGCTCAGTGTGCATGACCCTGGAGTTTGGGTTATGTGCTGTCACGCTCCCCGGGTCCTTGGCTCCCCTCCCCGGGTCCTCTGCTCCGCTCCCCGGGTCCTCAGCCCCGCTCCCCGGCTCACCTGCCACGCTCCCCGGGTCCTTGGCCCCGGTGCCCGTCCTTCCCAGGCCCCCTGGTCTCCGATCGCGGCGCCCGACGGCTTCCCAGGCCCTGGCCGGCTCCCCTGCGTCCTCTTCTCAGCCTCCTTCCCTGGCTTCTGGCACCCGGGCTGCGCGCATGCGCATTAGGGCGCGCGCGCGGTCACTGACCCTTTCTTAAAGGGCCAGCGTCCATTAACAGGAAATGAGGCTAAACAGGTACAGGGTATAAAGGGGTGTATTGTCCAAGAGGGCGGGGCCTGATCTTCGTGTTTTCCAAGCTAGGAGTCAGGTCTCCTTGTGTCTTCGTGCCATACTCACGTATCTCTCTTCTAGAGCTGATCCTGCCTCGCCATCCGGTCCTGCTGAATCCCGAACCCCGCACGCTGTCCGTCTGCCATCTGACAGTCCGTACCATCTCGGATCCCTGCGGTGACCCGCCATCTCGCTCCAAAGGTTCCGGACCCCGCCTGACACCACCTCGGCTTCCAAACCTGAGCTACGTCACCCGGACTACCATCTGTGACTCCGTGGTCCCAGGGACTTCTTCGTTACACTCACTGGCACGGACTGTTCTACTGCCCATAGTGCTTCAGCTACCGGACTCCTTACCACCATCTTAGAGTTCGGCCCAGTGGATCCACCTCCTGGGTCTGCCCGACCGCCTGGCCCTGACAGTAAGATCAGGCCATGGATCCCGCTGCAGCACTAGCAGCCTTGCAAGAGGAACTCCAACGCCAGCGTGAAGTCCAGACCCGCATGCTGAACTTTATGACTTCCGTGGACACCCGCCTGACCACGCTACAAGCGGCAGTCACGTCTTCGACATCCCAAGCCGCCACTAGTCAAGCCACGTCCCCCGCTCCCGTGGCTGCTTCTTCGGATGCTTCCAGACTGCGTTTGGCCTCACCACCCCGGTACGCCGGAGATCCCAAGTCCTGCAGGGGGTTTATAAACCAATGCTCCCTCCATTTCACGCAGCTGCCACATCTGTTTGCCTCCGACCAAGCCAAGGTCGCCTTCATCATGTCTCACCTGGAGGGCGAGGCACTGGCGTGGATGAACCCGTTGTGGGAGAAGGAGGACCCTATGACCAAGGATCTTCAAGAGTTCCTGCAGGCCTTTCGCAGCACCTTTGACGAGCCGGGACGCGCCTCTGCGTCTGCTTCATCCCTCCTCCGCTTACGTCAAGGAACACTGACGGTGGGCCAATACGCCATCCGTTTCCGCACTTTGGCTTCAGAACTCGGGTGGAATAATGAGGCCCTAACAGCCGCCTTCTGGGAAGGACTCTCGAGTCGCATCAAAGATGAGTTGGCGGGTCATGACGTGCCCTCCACCCTAGATGCCCTGATTGCCCTAGCAACTCGAGTGGACATTCGTTTTCAGGAGCGCTCCAAAGAGCTGTCTCGTGAGAGACGTCCGGTACGGCATTCCTCTCCTCCACAGAAGCCCTCCGTATCTCAGTCATCAACAGCTGGGATTCCCGTCCACGAGCCCATGCAGATCGACCGAGTACGACAGTCTGAACAACGTCGAGCAGAGCGGCTCGCCAAGGGTCTCTGCTTTTACTGCGGAGAGGACACACACCTCCTACGCTCCTGTCCGGAAAAGCCGGGAAACTCCAAAGCCTAGGGTTGGTAGGAGAGGCCACCCTAGGTGCTGGGACTCTCTCAGACCCGGTTATGTGGACTGTGCAAGTGTCAACGGGAGAGACGCGCTTCACGGCTGAGGCATACCTCGACTCTGGAGCAGCAGGCAATTTCATCCAGCAGGCCACGGTGGACAAGTACCAGCTGCCTGTTACTCCACTCGAGAAGCCCCTAGTGATTGCCTCTGTGGATGGGAGACCCCTCTCTGATACCATCTCCTGGGTCACCAGTCCGGTCGAACTGCGTATCGGTGCCCTGCACACCGAGAACATCGCTCTCTACGTCCTTCCACACATGTCCCATCAAATCCTGCTGGGACTTCCCTGGTTGCGGACACACGAACCATCAGTCAGCTGGGGTACTGGCGAAATCACCCGATGGGGTCCTGCTTGTCATGAGAAGTGTCTGAAGTCCATACAACCCATCCGACGACCTCCGGTTCCAGAGAACCTACCGGAACTGCCTTCGGCCTATTGGTCCTTCGCAGACGTTTTTGACAAGAAGGAGTCTGAGGTGCTTCCGCCACACCGTCCCTACGATTGTGCCATCGACCTGCTCCCAGGAACAACACCGCCTCGAGGACGGATATATCCGTTGTCTCCAGCCGAAACCAGGGCCATGTCTACCTACATCACAGAGAGCCTGGCAAGGGGATTCATCCGGAGATCCTCCTCTCCTGCGGGAGCAGGCTTCTTCTTCGTTAAGAAGAAAGAGGGTGACCTACGCCCATGCATCGACTACCGGGGTCTGAATCAGATCACCGTAAAAAACAAGTACCCTCTGCCGCTCATCCCCGAATTGTTCGATCGGCTCAGAGGAGCACGTGTGTTCACCAAGCTGGATCTTCGGGGTGCCTACAACCTAGTTCGTATCCGCTCTGGGGACGAATGGAAGACCGCGTTTAATACTCGCGATGGGCATTATGAATACTGCGTGATGCCCTTCGGCCTGTGTAACGCACCAGCAGTCTTCCAAGAATTGGTGAACGACATATTCCGGGACCTCCTCTACATCTGTGTAGTAGTTTATCTGGATGACATCCTTATCTTCTCTCCGGACCTCCAGACCCACAGAGAGAACGTACAGCTGGTTCTACAAAGACTGAGAGAGAATCGTCTCTACGCCAAATATGAGAAGTGTGTCTTTGAGCAGTCTTCTCTCCCTTTCCTGGGATACATCATCTCGGGCACTGGACTGCAGATGGATCCAAAGAAGGTCTCCTCCATACTCAACTGGCCTCCCCCTTCTGGACTGAAGGCAATCCAACGGTTCCTGGGATTCGCCAACTACTACCGCCAGTTTATCCCTCACTTCTCTGCCCTGACTGCTCCTCTCTCCGCTTTGACCAAAAAGGAGGCTAATCCAAAGGACTGGTCACCTGCGGCCGACGCCGCGTTTTGCTCACTGAAGCGAGCATTTGCCTCCGCTCCTGTACTCCACCGTCCGGAGTTAAACCGCCAGTTCACCTTGGAGGTGGATGCCTCCTCCTCGGGAGCCGGAGCAGTGCTCATGCAGAAGTCCTCCTCCGGCAAGATGGTGACGTGCGGTTTCTTCTCCAAGAGCTTCTCAGCGCCTGAACGTAATTACACCATCGGTGACCGAGAACTATTGGCGGTCAAACTGGCTCTGGAGGAGTGGCGCTACCTCCTGGAAGGAGCAGTGTACCCCGTGATTATCTACACGGACCACAAGAACCTGGAATACCTGCGGTCCGCTCAGCGACTGAACCCACGGCAAGCCAGGTGGTCCCTATTCTTTGCCAGGTTTGACTTCCAGCTCCATTTCCGACCCGCGGACAAGAATGTACGAGCTGATGCCTTGTCTAGGTCTTTCATGCCCATGGAGCAGGAGGAAGAGACTACCCAACCCATCATCTCTCCTAGCAAGATCATTCCGGTGGCCCCTGTCACCCTGGCCCAGATACCGCCCGGAAAGACCTATGTCTCTGAGACTGACAGGCAAAAAGTGTTACACTGGGGTCATGCCTCAAAAACAGCCGGTCATGCAGGCCAGAAGAGAACATGGGGTGCGATTGTACGCCATTACTGGTGGCCATCCCTTCGCACGGACGTCGCTGCTTTTGTCTCTGCCTGCTCCTCTTGTGCCAGGAACAAGACGCCCAAACACCTGCCCTATGGCCGTCTTCTGCCTCTGCCTATACCCTCAGTTCCGTTTCAACACATAGCGATGGATTTTATTACGGACTTGCCATTATCCTCTGGACACACAGTCATATGGGTCGTGGTGGACCGGTTCTCCAAAATGGCTCACTTCATCCCCATGGCTGGACTGCCCTCTGCTCAGGAACTCGCGGAAGCCTATATCCATCACATCTTCCGCTTGCATGGCTTTCCATCCCACATCGTGTCCGACAGAGGAACTCAGTTCACCTCCCGCTTCTGGAGGGCGCTCTGCAAACATCTGGGAGTAACTCTGGACTTTTCGTCTGCATACCATCCTCAGTCTAATGGCCAAGTGGAGAGGGTCAATCAAATCTTGACATCCTTCTTACGTCACTATGTCAACGCCCATCACGACGACTGGTCCACGCTTCTGCCTTGGGCTGAATTCTCACATAACCACCACATCAGTGAATCGTCCTCCAAATCTCCCTTCCATGTCGTTTACGGACTTCAGCCCTCCGTCCCATTGCCTATATCCCCTTCTTCGGATGTCCCTGCGGCTGATACTGTAGCCCGTGACTTCGCTACCATTTGGGACTCTGTCAAGGCATCCCTTGGACGCGCTTCCCAGCGGATGAAGAAACACGCTGACAAGAGGCGTCTGGACCCTCCGTGTTTCTCTCCTGGTGACCTGGTCTGGCTTGCTTCCCAGTACATCCGATTGAAGATACCTTCCTACAAGCTGGGTCCTCGCTACATCGGGCCGTTTAAGGTCCTCAGCAAGATCAATGAGGTCTCCTACAAGCTACAGCTCCCGGCCACGATGAGGATACCCAACTCGTTCCACGTCTCCCTGCTCAAGCCGGTTGTCCTTGGTCCCTTCTCCGCTGCTGCCAGCCCGGCTCCTCCACCTATTGCCGATGACGACATCTATGCGGTAAGGGATATCGTGGCCATGAAGACCGTACGAGGTCGACAGTTCTTCCTGGTGGACTGGGAGGGGTATGGTCCTGAGGATAGGTCCTGGGAGCCCTGGGAGAACGTGGGCACTCCTCTGATCCGTGCCTTCATGTCCCGGTTGCGGGGAGGGGGGCGTGGGGGGGGGTACTGTCACGCTCCCCGGGTCCTTGGCTCCCCTCCCCGGGTCCTCTGCTCCGCTCCCCGGGTCCTCAGCCCCGCTCCCCGGCTCACCTGCCACGCTCCCCGGGTCCTTGGCCCCGGTGCCCGTCCTTCCCAGGCCCCCTGGTCTCCGATCGCGGCGCCCGACGGCTTCCCAGGCCCTGGCCGGCTCCCCTGCGTCCTCTTCTCAGCCTCCTTCCCTGGCTTCTGGCACCCGGGCTGCGCGCATGCGCATTAGGGCGCGCGCGCGGTCACTGACCCTTTCTTAAAGGGCCAGCGTCCATTAACAGGAAATGAGGCTAAACAGGTACAGGGTATAAAGGGGTGTATTGTCCAAGAGGGCGGGGCCTGATCTTCGTGTTTTCCAAGCTAGGAGTCAGGTCTCCTTGTGTCTTCGTGCCATACTCACGTATCTCTCTTCTAGAGCTGATCCTGCCTCGCCATCCGGTCCTGCTGAATCCCGAACCCCGCACGCTGTCCGTCTGCCATCTGACAGTCCGTACCATCTCGGATCCCTGCGGTGACCCGCCATCTCGCTCCAAAGGTTCCGGACCCCGCCTGACACCACCTCGGCTTCCGAACCTGAGCTACGTCACCCGGACTACCATCTGTGACTCCGTGGTCCCAGGGACTTCTTCGTTACACTCACTGGCACGGACTGTTCTACTGCCCATAGTGCTTCAGCTACCGGACTCCTTACCACCATCTTAGAGTTCGGCCCAGTGGATCCACCTCCTGGGTCTGCCCGACCGCCTGGCCCTGACATGTGCACTATGAAGCCGGGTGTACGCGTCCTGGTTTGAAACTGAAGTAGTGCGCATGCCTGAAAGTCCAGGGTCATGCGCACTGAGCCAAAATCCAGTGTCGAGCGGCGATGGCAGCGGAGAGGTGAGTGAGATCATCCTCTGATGCTGCACATTCATTAATATGTTAGCACACCGACAGTGGCGTACTAACATGCTAATGGAGCCGACTAGCAAGGGAAGTGACGCCCTTGGGACTAGTCCCCATGATCATTAGCATACGCTAAAGGACCTTTAGAAATCCATTTTCTAAAGATCTCTTTATGTATGCTACTAGGCAGGGATTAGCAATATGCACCCAGAACTGCTCGTGGTTCTGGGTGCATATTGGACCTGACAGGTTCCCTTTAATACTAGAAGTCCCAGAAATTTTGAGCTCCCCCTGAAGTCCTGAAAGAGGGTCAAATGACCCTTAGTCCAAACTGAATAGAACTAACTAGAAACTAAATGGCTAAACTCAATGGAAAACAACAACCTCCTGTGGTGCGACAGTAATGGCCTTAATTACAGAACAAAAGACGGTGATTATAGGATGTTAGCTAAAATCCTTCAGGTCATTCGACCCGTCTCTGGGTTCCAAAAGGTAGAAATGTTAAATGACCCCTCTCTGGGACTTCTAGTGTTAAAATGTTAACTATAAAAACTACAGCTATTTCTGCAAAAAAAAAAAAAGCCCTGATACACTGCTATTGACCGAAAAAAATGGAAGTGAGGGGGAAAAATCGAATCCGAAGAGGGAGCCCGGAGACTCACAATCCTGGAGTTGGCCCTGACCTATGGGGTATAATGTAAAACAGGAGGAGCTGTATAGAAGGGAGGAGACAGGAGGGTCTGAGCATTTGTGGCGCCCTGGACAAGCCAGGGGCCACAGAGCACAACACCCACTCACCCCACACTCCCAGCAGGCACACCGAAGTCAGACACAAAACCCTTCTTGCCTTCCTCCAGGGGCTGATGATCACACCAGGGGGTGGGCCAGGCGGTTGGTCCCGCCCACCGAGGAGTTCACAGTCCTGGAGGCGGGAAAACCAGGCAGATAGAGTTTGGAGAGGAGTGAGGACAGTGGAGAAGTGAAAGTGAGCAGAAGGAAGCGGTAGTCGAGCAGCCTAAAGTTGGTCCGGGTGTGTGGCCCGGACAGATCAGCAAAGTTGGCAGACGGTGATGACCGTCTGCAGGAGTGGCCTATCCGAGTTACCGTAAGGACCGTGGACGGGCGGTGGCCCGGCGGTACCGGACTGGTACACAAAGAGAAGCCGGCACCATCTGGCAGGGGCTTTTCGGACCCCGGCAAGGCTAGGAGTCGCCGTGAATTTGCCGAATCCGTTAGTGAAGGGGACCTCCTGGGTTTCCAAACAGTCAAGTCCCGACAGAAGGCAACAGTCCAACCAACAGAGGGAGACACCGCCACCGCCAAGGCAACCGTTTCTCAGGGCCAGCGCCTGCGGGCAAAGAGGGGCTCCTCCAGCCCATATCCAAGCTGGGGAGCGGGTTACCGGTGGGAACCCATCGGAACCATCAACCGTACTTAGGTGCAGGGAAAGGCAGTCACCATCAACCTGCCGGGAGAAACAACACCGCAGCCGTCTGTGGGACCCGTCCATCCAGCCGAGTGTTTTACCGAGAACTGTGTCTTCATCATTGGGCTGAGTGAGTACCACCGGGCCGTGCGGCACAGCGCTGCCCCTGCGACCCTGCACCTCGCCAGGCCCCGTAACCTGCCTGCCATCCATCCCTACCCCATCACCGGGCCCCGGGACAACCAACCCCCTACCCACGGAGGGGAGGACTAACAACAAAGCTGCTCCCTGTCACCGCTCCCGGGATCCCCATCCAGAGCAGCGGTGGTGTCACCATTATCACCACAGCCGTGGGTGGCGTCACGGACAATAAATCCCCACAATCAATCCAAACCCCCTTTTCACTCACGGGCGAGGAGCGCCGCTCGAGTCCCCGGGATCCGGCCCACCGCTCGAGCCACCACCGAGCAGCAGCACCAGCGGCCGGACCCGAGCAGTGGGAGAGTGCAGCGTCCCCTCCTCCGCCCGCGACACATTTCTCTGCACCCCTGGGTGACCCAGTGACTACTAGACATTGCTACTTTTGGGGCTCTACTACAAAAATGGCAAGAAGCCTATCTGGCTGGCATGGGGGCCTGGCGGGTATAATATCATATAATGGACGTGATGATGTAATAGATGGAAGCCGATGGGAGGGTAGACGTGCATTTCTCCAGATTTCTTCTTCTGCATGAAACTGGAGCCCAGGGGGTTAATAGCAGCAGTTTAGAAGCGTAGCGGAGGATTCAGACGTGGCGCTCTGAAAGATCCCCCTCCTCTCCCGGCACGGTAAAGTGCCTTTCCATTCTTCTATTTTTGGGTTCGTGCGGAGAAAACCCATTTAAAGCCTGCATTTCCCAAATACCTCATTGTCAATCTCAAAAGGTATTTTGTGCTCCCTGCATATTTCCCGGTGTATCCGAAGAAAGGCACTCAAAAGTCACTAATGAGGCTCAAAAGGAGACCTGCCACTGCTCTTTTAAGGCATAAAAGCCTCCCGCAGGCCGGCATTGTTGCCAACGCCATTTTATGCAGAGTGCTGGTAAATCAGCCCGTTTCCAAAAAGACCCCAGAGGAAAGGAATGAGGGGAGGCCGGCTGTGTTGCTAGGTGATGGAAAGCTGTCTTATTACTGCGCGGATGCAGCACAAAGTTCTTATGTGTGGCACAGAGTCTTGTCATCCACGCCATGACAACGGGTCCAGACGTCACAAGCCCCCGTACAGCCCGGGACCACCGAGATGTCTTTATAATACCCATAAAGTCTATATTCGAGGCCCCAAGTTGGGAGTGGATTATACAATGCTGCAGATTTGTAGTATCAGGCGCCCATGAAATTGCTATTTTGATGAAAAGCATTTCACTCCAAAATACAAAACCCTAAATATTAAAACCAGGTCACTGTGACAAATGATGCCTGTGGCACCACTCCATTGTCCGAACGGTTTCAGCCTCATTGTGCAGTCTATAGTGCCAAACACAAGATGGCCCCCACGATACAAGCCTCATTGGAGTGGCAAAAGTGGTGACCTTAGGCTGGGGCCACATGAGCGTATGGCATCCGATGCGTCTCTGTGCTGCGAGTGTAAGCCGAGTGTCATGTCATTGTGATCCGATCCTGTGATCGGATCACAGCTGCGGAGGAGAAGGCGGGACTAATCTCCTATCTCCTGCATTGCTGATATATATATCGCACTGCACTCCGGTGTCATCAAAGTGCAATGCAATGGTTTTCTCGTACCCCTAGACTTGTATGGGTGCGAGTGAAAAGAGATCGGATTCCACCCGTAGCATACTGCGACTGTTTTCTCGGTCCGATTAGGGCTGAGAAAATAATCGCAGATGGGAACAGCCCTATAGAGTAATATGGGTCCGGGTGGAATGCGATTTTTTTGTGTCCTAACTCTTATATCGTACTCATTCCAATATCATTATAATGGTACCAGCCTCAATAAGGTCCCCATGGTGTCAGTCCAAGTGTCATGCCCTTAGTGCTATCCTCATTATAGTCCCCACGATGCCAGTCTAAGGGGCACTTTGCACACTGCGACATCGCAGGCCGATGCTGCGATGCCGAGTGCGATAGTTCCCGCCCCCGTCGCAGCAGCGATATGTGGTGATAGCTGGCGTAGCGAAAATTATCGCTACGCCAGCTTCACACACACACTCACCTGCCGTGCGACGTCCCTGTGGCCGGCGACCCACCTCCTTGTTAAGGGGGCGGGTCGTGCGGCGTCACTGCGACGTCACACGGCAGGCGGCCAATCGGAGCGGAGGGGCGGAGATGAGCAGGATGTAAACATCCTGCCCACCTCCTTCCTTCCGCATATCCTACGGAAGCCGCGGTGACGCTGGTAGGAGATGTTCCTCGCTCCTGCGGCTTCACACACAGCGATGTGTGCTGCCGCAGGAGCGAGGAACAACATTGGACCGTCGCGTCAGCGTAATTATGAATTACACCGACGCTGCACCGATGATACGATTACGACGCTTTTGCGCTCGTTAATCGTATCATCTAGGCTTAACACACTGCGATGTCGCATGCGATGCCGGATGTGCGTCACTTTCAATTTGACCCCACCGACATCGCACCTGCGATGTCGCAGTGTGCAAAGTGCCCCTTAGTCTAGTGGCCATAGTGTCAGTCTAATGTCCCCAATAATGCCAATGTCATTGCCATCCATGTAGTGCCCATCTCATTACAATGCCTATGTAGCTGGCCTTAGTTTAGTGCCCATAGTCCCAGCGTCATTGTGTTTCCCATGCTGCTGATCTCTATGTAGTGCCTGTAGTACCAACCCAGTTATTATTGCTATAGCACTAACCTCATTGAAGTGTCCATAGTGCTAATCTCAGTACAGTTCCCATGACGTCAATGTCATGGTCGTCTCTCTTCTGAAACAGACCAGTGACAGGTTCAGGGCTAGAGTCCTTCATTTGCTATGTAAGACTCTTTATTAAATGTAGTTTCCTTTCTTTTGGCGAATAAAAGGTTAATGTCAGTTTCTCCTTGCCATTAGCATACTCAATACCTCTCATCAGGTTCTTCTGGTTTGCGACCACTCCCAGTCCCTATGTATATCCTCTTCTTCCAGTAGACGGTGCTGGTTATTCTGATCCATTTGAGGTGGAGGGTGCTGGTGGAGCCCTTATCGCAAGTTGCTGAGTTGGTTGCAGTCCTGGTGTTTGACTACAGCCATGTGTTAGACTTTGTCATTTGTTGTTATTCCCTGTCTGTCTTTCCTTTCCCTGGTGTTATATTAGTGCAGTGGTGGGGCTAGCGTCCCTCACCTGCCAGCTCACTAGCTAGGGCTATTACAGGGTCTCATGAATGCTGTTTGACGACAGGTGCGGAGCCAGTATAGGGACTGGCTAGGAGTGTAGGGTACAGCTGCAGGTGAGAGCAGGAGATGACCTATCATCTCCTTAACTAGCGCTAGGGCCCACCGTTGTTATAGTGTCCCCGATGTACCCCTTGTTTTGTTGTCTTTTGCGCCATATGCCAGACTACATCAGTCAGTTTAGTGCCCATAGGGCCAATCATTATAATCCCTGTGGTGATGGTCTTATGCGGGCGTCACACGATACGATTTATATATACGATAGTTCATATGGTGCCTTTTTGAGGCTTTCCGCACCACTTTTTCTGTGCACATTGCTGACCATATCCTATGTGACAAGCTCCTGGTATATAGGTTACAGTTCCCTTAGTCCTTGACTTGCCAAAGTATCTTAAAGGGATATTCCCATCTCCGAGATTCTATCCCAATATGTAGTAGGTGCAATAATAATAATAATAATAATAATAATAATACTAGCACGTAATTCCAATTAGAAATGTAGTATAGTTCTGATATAACCATGTCTCTTACCTCATGTGTAGGGCATTGCAGGACCTTAGGTATCCATGGTAACAACCACGTTGCATCGTTGCCGGGCTGTCGACTGTCGCTTGTCATGGGCGGCCTAGCTCGGCTCCTTTGTCCCGAGGCGTACAGGAAATAGCTTGGAGGATAGGATGATGAGGGTAGTGGTGAGGTTGTTTACTCACTTTTGTACGACGCCGCTCACCCAGGTAATACCGGTCACTTGCTATGATGGTGGGCAGTGTAGTGCATAATGAAACTGCCCCAGACTGTGCAGCAAGGGGTTAACCTCCAATGCTGTTTTTGTCCAGCCCCATCTCCCGTCCAGGCCCTGCTCTTCCTTTGTTTGGGAGGGGACACCGTCCTGGCCCCTCCCGATTTCCCAATCCCACCTATAGGGTGTAATTTCTACCTATATATTGGGGTCTGGGCCGGTGTCCGGCCTCTTCCCCTGGTATCCCAGGATCCGGAGCAGCTCTCCCTCCCTCCCTCCCTATTGTTAATGCTTGTTTTTTACTTGTTTTTCTTTTTTGGTAACAGTTTCTAAATGTTTGTACAGTGAAGTCACAACAGCATGTGTCAACAGCATTCTGGTGAGAGAGCGGAAGTCCTTGGTCCTGTGGTAGAGTGTCTCTTCTCACCTGGAGTCAAGTTATGTTTTACAAGTTCTAAAGAGTTTGAAAAAAGTTTATAAAATATGTTTTACAAGTTTTAATGAGTTTGTAAAAGTTTGTAAAATAATAATATATCAGTAAAGCTGTGACCAATATCTGCCAACAAAATGGTGTCTGTCTTTATTTCATTAGGACGGGCCTTTATTTGGATGCAATGGTTCTTTGTTTTTGTCTGTGCAGTCTGGGCTCCGTCGAACCCGAATCCCTTTAGAGATCAATCCGGTTTGGTGTTCGGTGGGTTTCTCCTTGTAACGCCTGTCTGTGGATCCCCTGGCTTGAAGCTACCAGGGGACCCGGGGTTTCACGAGATGTACTCTTGTCCATATATGCAGGTGCCGCGGTTCCGATGTGGGTTCCGGCTTGGAGCCAGACCCCAGATCCTATATGGCACTGTGCTGTCGGGCACTGTATGGTCAGGGAAGCTTGAAGGCAGATTCTGGAAAACCAACGTGAAAAATGATCTTCCCTAGGGTCCTGCCGCCCTGTGTGGTGTCGGTTCCGTGGGGAGCAGAGATCCCTCTCCCGGAGGCAACCGTTGTGAACTTCTTCTCCTTCCCACCGGAGCACCTGTAGATGCGACTGCTCCCTTCCTCTCCTGCTGGAGAACTCGCTAACTGTTGTGTTGGCTCCTGACTCCCCCTGCTGGCTGCACCCCCCCTCCCAGGTTCTAAGCTAGTGGAACTGGGGCCCCTGTTGAGGGCATCCAGAAAATGCCTCTCTGGCAACGACCCTTTATTACCCGACCCTAGCCCAGTCCCCAGTGGGAACAGGGCAACTTGGTGTGTATTTGAGTGTGTAATGTGGTGAAACCGGGACTGACCTCTTCAGGATCCAGGTTTAGCATTACACCCAATGAGGGGTGCAATACTCTGTGGCAACTGAAGCCTCAGGGGCGCCAAACATATAGTGAAAGTTAGTTGCTTGTTGTCGTAACAATTGACACCTGCAATGCCCTGGACATGAGGTAGGAGACACGGCTATATCAGAAGAACTATACTGCATTTCTAATTGGAGGTATTTGCTAATATTGCGATAGGATATTGAAGAAGAGAATACCCCTTTAAGTCATGTGTCAAGGCTCTTTGTGACTTGTAGAGCTGCTACTTGCAGTAGGTGGCAGAAGAGTGACAGGTTTCTTAGTCTTGGAGGAGGAGCTAATTTGCATACCTTTTTCCCAGGGAGCATTGCTTGGCCTATAAAGACCATGTTAGACGCAGCGATATCGCTAGCGTGCGTACCCGCCCCCGTCGTTTGTGCGTCACAGGCAAATCGCTGCCCGTGGCGCATAATATCGTCACACGGACTTACCTGCTTAGCGACATCACTGTTGCCGGCAAACCGCCTCCTTTCTAAGGGGGGCGGTTCATGCGGCGTCACAGCGGCGTCACTAAGCGGCCGCCCAATAGAAGCGGAGGGGCGGAGATGAGCGGGCCGAACATCCCACCCAACTCCTTCCTTCCGCATTGGCGGCGGTCACAGGTAAGCTGCAGTTCGTCGTTCCCGAGGTGTCACACGTAGCGATGTGTGCTGCCTCCGGAACGACGAACAACCTGCGTCCACAACAATCAACGATTTTTTGAAAAGGAACGACATGTCAACGATGGACGATTTGGTGAGTATTTTCCATCGTTAACGGCCGTTCGTTGGTGTCACACGCAGCGACTTCGCTAACGATGCCGGATGTGCGTCACGGAATCCGTGACCTCGGCGATATATCGTTAGATACGTCGTTGCGTGTAACGGGGCCTTAAGTCTCCCTAAGATGAAATAGTACTCCCAAGATCAGCTTATTTCTTGCAATACCACCTCACAATATAAAATAATGGGGGATAGGGTATGAATACTGGGGGGCTGGGATGTGAATAATTTCTACATCACAACTCAATATCGCCTCTAAGTGGCGTCATTTATCTGCGACTTCAACCATAAATTCCACTCCATCTGCGTGCAGATACACGGACATGTCCTCCTGTATGTTGGCGACGCTCGGTTCAGCTCGACGTTTCAATAATTGTGTTTTTCCCCCCGAAAAGATTCTTCACTTAGAAAAGTCGCCGTTCCCTGTAACAGTGGGAATTGGGATCATTGACCCGCGCTCGACTCCCAGACAGCCGGATAAGGAAGAAGAATTTACTGGAACAATAAAGGAATAAAGTGACTGCGCAAATATTTGTCTGGACTATAAGGAGCGTAGCTAAAGAAACGCCGCCGCTGCATGTTTACTAATGGGATGTCTCCGCGGTGCTGACATTTCGTACACGAGACCCTATCAGACAGTGACTGAAATCAACCGCTCCTCCTGTTAGGCTGGTGCACTGTTACGAGCTGCCGAATTTAGGGTTAATGTCCCTTCAAGAGTTAAAGAGCAGAATCACCCAAATAATGAACTAATAATATTTTATATTATAGCAGTAGAAAATATGTGCCAACATGGCGGCATCATAAGAAGAGCCTCAAACAGCGTGTTATGTGCAAAATGACCAAAAATGATAAAAAAAAAAAATATCATAGCGCTTCGTTTCTCCATCTCTAGCATTGGGGACACGTCTCATCACGCCAATTAAATCCTCATTTTCCAGCGCCTATTAAGTCGTTCGTCACAATGAACACTAGAACCGCTAATGGGTTAATTGCCGTGTCTGGAAAATGGCAGGGGTATTTGCTTTCCTAGCGAATTACAATTTGCCCAACGAAAAAAAAGACAAGGCCGGCAACACAAAAGAGACACTTTATAGTGGAGACCCATTCTGGTTGCCGTGGAAACGGCTCCATTCTTCCCCGCCGCGGCCGAGATGATTTATGCTCGTTCAAGGTTTCTACATGGAAACTGACGGGAGAGAGGCGACCGCTCGCTTTCTTATGTGTATAGTACAGCGCACGGCCCTGCCCCGACGCGTTTCTTAGCTACAGCTTGTATGGTCCTTGACATCGACGCATCAGACATGTTTTTTATGGCGCTGCTTTAAGCTCTTAACAAAGCCATCTGTGAAGAAGATCCAGATAGTAAGGAGGAAAATGGAGGGTGCGGTGTGGGACCCTTAACACCAGACCCTTAATTTACTAAAGGATTTGAGATCTTCTCCATTTTTTTATGAGAATTTGCTCTGATATTGTTATTTTGGGTTTAGTTGAGGAATAGCAAAGTGAAGAGAAAGACATACGCCTAAAACTTAGCCTTTAATCTAATGTATTATTAAAAATCCACAATGGACCTAAAAAAACAACAACAAACAGACCACTAAAACAGCCAATACACTCATACAAGGTAGAGGACCAATTGGCTGATCACACAGTTTGATACGTGGAATGTGACATTCATATATGTAGTTAGCACACTATACCGCACATTATACCAGCAGTAATGAACATGTAATGAATATCACATACTATACAGCCACAATAAACACATGCCAGAACTACAGCTGGCGGTGAGTACAGGATGAAAAAAGGAACGGTCTTACCCCGTCTGCCGTGTCACCCTTTCCCTGTACCAAATGGAGCACTTATTGCTGGGTGTTTCTGGTAACCAAAACATATGAGATCGCCTGGTCCTTAATCTAGATGACTCAGGTCTCCACAGGTTCCAATACAGTATCCAGCAGTTGTGCAGGATTCTCCCAACGCGTTGTCTTTACATCATCAGGGGAGGATAAACAATCCGGTATTCAGGTCACAATGAGACCCATGCAAGGCGGCATATATTACTGTTAGAAAGCATAGGCACAAACCATATCAAAATGGTGAAGGGGTCTATGTTAATAATGCAATGCGAGCGGTCTAACATAGCGCGGCAGATGCAGCTTACCTCCATTAATACCAGGGATATTCCTGGGCAGAGTGCGCCTGACATAGTACGCCGTCAGGTTTAAATGAACCGCTCATTTACGGTGGCGTCTGACGTCACATCCGCCTGCCGCAGTGAACCCACTTCCGGGTCACATGATCGCGGTCGCGATGTATACGTCACATAGAGGGCGTGCGCAGTGGTCATGTAAACCTTGACAACGCAGGTAAATGACCACAACAAAATGGCCACGGCTAATATCGCAAGATCAGCGTTACACAACGGCCATATGAAAAAAACGGCCCATCCACATCCACATTGGGCCGAGACAAGCCTGTCATATATAGTACAGGCACCCAGATAGGTAGGAGGCTCATACATAATACAGGCAATGAAAAACATATAATGCATCAGCAGACACATTCATTCAGAAAGGGAAAATAAATATACACAGATTATGAACGTTGTTTATATAATGACAAGGGGCCAGGACACAAAATGTGTCAAAAGGATCAGGAGAGGTCAGTAAGGATTTAGGGAGAATTAGGTAATACGGTATAGGGAACAAACCCGTTGTATGGCCTAAAAGGGAAAAGGTAGAAGACAACACCAAAACCATTCTAGAACCAAACTAACGCCCTATATCTAAGCATTGCCCTACCTATTTGTGGAGGTCGGCACCCTAGGATAGAACGGTGGTTGGTGCCCCCACTCGGGCGACGACTATCCCTCCTAACCACTTATCTATACTAATCTACCACAAAGGGTGCAAAAGAAAGAGATTCATTAAGGCCCAAAGGTTTGCTAGTTTTTAGCCAGAAGATCCACTTCGTTTCTTGTCTCAGAATCTTGTTATCCCAGTTACCGCCTCTGAGGGGGGGAGTCACGACATCAATACCCTGAAAACTGATTGATTTAATATCACCTGCGTGATGTTCCATAATGTGACGGGCCACAGGTGTATCATTGCCCAGGCGGATATCGCGGATGTGTTCCCCTATTCTCCTCCTAAATTCTCTCTTGGTCTTTCCCACATATTCTTTCTGGCAACTACAGGTGGCTTTGTAGATAACGCCCTTCGTTTTGCAGTTAATGAATGAGCGGATGTCAAAGCGTTTCCCAAGGACATGAGAAAAGAAAAATTTACCTGGGTTGATATGACCACATGCAACGCAGCCGCTGCATTTATAACATCCTTTGACTGGATTCCTTAGCCATGTCCTATCAGGACTCGAAAAGTGGCTGTGGACCAGTCTTTCCTTAATTGAGCGGGCCTTCCTATAGGTCACTGAGGGGGCATTAGGTAAGAATTCACCGATATCATTGTCCATCTTGAGAATGGACCAATGTCTCTCAAGGATCCTTCTAACCTCCCCTGATCCATTATTATAGGTGGTAATGAACCGAATAATATCCTCATCAGAAGTGGATCTTCCTGGTCCATGCAAAAGGTCATTCCTAGTCCTCTGTTGAGTCTCAAAGAAAGCCTTCTTAATCACATGGTCGGGGTAGCCCCTATGCTGGAATCTAAGGCTCAAGTCACGTGCCTGTTGTTGAAAACCCTGCTCATCCGAGCAGTTTCGTTTTAATCTGTGAAACTGACCCTTTGGAATACCCTTCTTTAGAGCATGAGGATGACTGCTCTCCCAACGTAAAAGAGAGTTGGTGGCAGTCGGTTTTCTGTAGGTGCTAGTATGGATATCACCCACCGAATCCCTCTCCACAAGTACATCCAGGAAAGGTAACTTCCATCTGTCAAACTCACAGGTAAAAAACAAACCCAAGGAATTGTCATTAAGTGCAGCAACCGTTCTTACGATCTCATCCTCAGTGCCCCTCCACAGGACAAATACGTCGTCTATAAAACGACACCACAAGACAATGCTGTCCTGAGGCACGGGGGATGACTCACCAAAAATGCAGGTTTCTTCCCACCAGCCGAGAAGGAGGTTAGCATACGATGGGGCCACCGGACTCCCCATCGCGGTCCCCCTCAGCTGGTGGAAAACCTGACCATCAAACAGGAAGGAATTATTCTTAAGACAAAATTCAACAAGACTCAAAAGAAATGCATTATGCTCATCGAATTGTTGCCCCCTACTTCTCAAAAAAAAAGCTTACCGCCTGTAAACCCAGGTCGTGTCTAATTGAGGAGTAGAGGGATTCAACATCAATGCTCACAAAAATGACATCGTCCTCGATGGTAATCCCCTCCAATTTTTTGAGCAAATCCGTAGTGTCTTTAAGATGAGAACCCAGAGATGTAACAAAAGGTCTTAATATTCTGTCAGCATAGACACCAATATTCTGTGACACGCTTCCGATGCCTGACACTATTGGCCTACCCCGTAAGGGGGATAGGCCCTTGTGTACCTTTGGAAGGCAATAGAAGGTCGGAGTTACTGGGAATGGAGGATATAGAAAGTCAAATTCCGTTTTACTAATCAAGTCTCTACCACGTGCACTCAATAACAATTCTCTCAAGGTCGCCAGATAGTCGGATGTGGGATTCCGATCAAGTTTCTCATAATTGGATCTATCATCCAGGATGTCCAAACACATCTTTTTGTAATCAAAGACATTCATAAGTACGATGTTGCCACCTTTATCTGATTCCTTGATTACAATATCAGTGTCCTTCTCCAAATTCCCAAGACATACCATCTCATCTTTAGTAAGATTGAATTTACTATTGTGCTTTTCAGTGATCGTAGCTAGATCCCTTGTGACCAAGTTGCAAAAAATATCAATGGAGGATACCTCACTAATAGCCGGAGGCATCTTACTGCTCTTTAGTTTCAGGTCAGTAAAGGGACCTCTACCCTCAGAATTTGGATTAATGTCACTCAGATTGTACAGGAATCTGACATCCTCCAACAAATCATTCGCAATACCCATCTCTCTACAAATTTTCTTATTCTCCATGGCAAAGTGTTTCTTCCATTTGAGTTTTCTTGTAAATAGATTAAGATCTTTTACCGCATCAAAATGGTTGAAATCAGACGTAGGAACGAAGGAGAGCCCCTTACTGAGTACCGTCATTTCTATCTTGGAGAGGGGTCTATTCGAGAGGTTAATTATCTGGGTTGAATCCCCTGTGGATTGAAACCCACTGGGCCTTGTTTGCTCCTCAGAAAGTGGTTGGACTCTAAAAAAGGTCCCTTATTGAAACCACCCCTGTCTGAATTCCTACCTCTTCCCCTTTGTTTAGTCCTCCGCTGGTTCCCCCTCCCCTCTGTATCAGAAAACTCTGTATCGGTAGATGTACCTTCTGTATCACTCGGTTTATTATATCTAATGACAGGAAAATTATATGCCTTGTTGTCTCTAAATTCCTGCACGTCTCTAATGTAAAACCTGTGTTTTTTCTCCTTCAAATGATACTGATGTTTCTCAATAATACCCTGTAAGGTGGTCTCCTTCGTCCCAAATTCCGTCTCACTAGAAAATTTTTTTGTGATCTCAACTTGTTCCCTGAGTAAGCCGTCAGACCTGGCCAGATTTTTCTTCTCCTCTTCCAATAAGAGGGTCATTAATTTCAGGGAGCAGTTAGTGATCTCTTTATGCCATGCAGAAATTAACTCCGGATTTTTATACCTGTAATTCGGAGTGAGAGAGATGCGTATGTCACGGTTTAGTTGAGGAAACAGCGGCAATGTCCCAACCTCCTGAGGAGGAACAGCGACCATTTTGAAGCCGTCAGTTTTGGGGTAGGGGGATTTGTTAAAGGAAAGGCAAAGTAAATATGGAGACATTGCCCATAGCAACCAGTTTGGTGACTGCTTCTGTACCGACCCCATATCAGCAGCCAGGCTGCTCGGATCAGGATCCGCGGTGGCTCGAGGGGCGTCCGGACCCGGGGATCTCGTGGCCACTCAAATGAAGGGGGGTATTTACAGGGGGTATGGTATTTTGAGAGTTCGTGATGCCACCCGTGGTGTGTGGTAAGGTGGAGTACCACCGCTGCGGCTGGGCTGGGAGTACCCGTGGCGATGGAGTGGGCAGCCAGGTGTTTAACCCCTCCACGGGTATCGGGGAACGTCCCGGGACACGGTGACGGTGATAGGAATTTGCCGTTGGGGAGGTAAGGGTCACTTGCATACTCACTCAGTCCAATAACGCTGACACCAACAACTTTAGTAAACCAAAGTTCTGGACACCGCTGCCGCTGAGGAGGAGCACGTTTGGGTCCCGTTTCTGTTGGTGTTGCCTGTTGATCTGTGACCTTTTTCTGTCGCACCTTGTTTCTTTCTGGTTGGTCCCTGTAGCCTAAAACTAGTCGGGTCCCGCTCCCCAGTATGGCTAACTGAGGGCGCTTGCTCTCAGGGTTCATGCTTGGGATTTCTTGGACCGTATGTGTGGAAATTCCTATCCCTCTCGTTGCGCTAGTACCCCGATTTTGTAGCGGGTGGAGAGCGGATCTTGAAGGCTCCGTTCTCGTCGGGCAAATTGTCAGGTTGCCTGAAGCTACTCCCTGACCCAGGGTCCATGTACCCCGTCGTGCCCTGGTCCCAGCCCGGTGATGGTACAAGGCCGCCGGCTGTCCTCCACGACAACTAATTGCCCGTGACGCACAAAGAACGGGGGCAGGTTCGATCGCTCGTGCAATCGCACGATAGATCGTCTCGTGTGAAGCCCGCATTAGGCTGGTCACATTAAATGGGCACTCTAAAATGTGCAGTTTTACAAAATTGGTGGGGTCGGGTGGGGTAAGAAAACCAGTCAGTATCTGATGTGACCACCATTTGCCTCACGCAGTGCAACACATCTCCTTCTCATAGAGTTGATCAGGTTAGTGATTGTGGTGTCATGATTCCTCTGAAATACATTCCTGACAGTTATTATTCCTCTGTGCACAGTATTTTGCCTTTGGAGATGCTCTGCTGCACCTTCCGAGTTACTGAGCTAGCTACTTTTTTGACAGCGCAGGATTCCATGTTGGTGCTGATCACTCAGGTGTTCCTCCTTCCTGATAATTTCTCAGGCTTCTTTACTGATCATGCTCGTCCAGAACTTTGCCAGTTGTATTTTCTGGTTCTGCAGTTGTGCTGTTGGCTTATGTCTTTGATAGTGTTCTGATCTTTATGCTCTGACCTCGGACTATTATTTGACTCCTCTCTGTCCGCTCCCTGTTACTGTCGTGGCATCCTGCCTATTGACTTCAGACCGCTAACTGACCCCGTCTCTGTTTTCTCCCTGAACCTATTATGTGCTCTACTGGATTTCTGACCCTCGGATATTGACCTGACTATGCCTACGTTTACTCCTTGTGCTCATACGTGTCCTCCCGTTACCAGACCCCGGCTCTCCTGACTACTCTTCCGTCCATTCTGCTCGTAAGTAGTGACTGCATCACATGTGGTCTGTGGATTGTTGGTCCACTCCTCTTCAATAGCTTCAAGTTGCTGGATATTGACAGGACCTTTGACACACTGTCGTATACACCGATCCAGAGCATCCCGACATGTTCAATGGGTGACATGTCCGGTGCTGCCATACAAGAACTGGGGTGTTTTTAGCTTCCAGGAATCGTGTACAGATCCTTGCACCATGGGGCCGTGCATTATCAGCTGCAACATGAGGTGATGGTCGTGGATGAGGCACAACAATGGCCTCAGGATCTCGCCATGGATCTCTGTGCATTCAAAATGGCATCAATAAAATACACTTGTGTTCATTGTCCATAACATATTGTTGTTCATACCATAACCCCACCGCCACCAGAGGATATTCTATTCACAACACTGACATCAGCAAACCCAGGGCTGGTGTCACCACCCTGGTGCACCCGGTCAAGTGCCCGGGCCCTAGATAAATGGGGGGGCCCACTCACCGGAGGCTATCCCTAGAAACTTACTGGTGTATGGGGCCTAGGGTAACTGTTTTCCTTGTGCAATATCTCCCTATGTGCAATGTCTGACCTATGTGATAAGCGCAGTGTCCGTACTGTTGGCGGCTTAGGAATAGTACTAAGTTGGCAGCAGAGGTCTGTCACTATACACGACGGTGTAGGTGATCAGCGCCGCCCCGCAGGTAACGTCACTGATCTCTGCCGGGGGAAGTGGGAATACTCTATTGCCGGCTTATCACTATTCGTAAACCACCAACAGTCTGGATGCTGCGCTCATCGCAGGGCACAGAAGGAGATACTGCACAAGGAAGACATCGCACAGGGGGAAACAATGCATGGGGTGGAGATACTGTACAAGGAAGACAGCACACAGAGGGGAGACAGTACACAAGGGGGAGACAGCACACGGGGGGAGACAACACATGGGAGGAGACAGCACACAGGGGGAGACAGCACACAGGGGGAAACAGTGCATGGGGGAGATATTGCACAAGGAAGACAGCACACAGGGGCAAGATAGAGCACAGGGGGAGTCAACACAGGGGGGGAGACAGCACACAGGGGGGAGACAACACATGGGGGGAGACAGTGTGACACCCCTGAGGGTCCAGTTGCCACAAAGTATAGCCCCTTTTTTAAGGTGCGATATTCACCTTGGGTAAGAAGGGGGGTAATCACCGGTGTTCCAAATTCACACTTTACATATAGCTTAGGACCCTTCTCACTGGAGGGATGGCTCAGGGTAGATAGGGAGGTGGCCATCACGATGCATGGGACTTCCCCGGTCACTGAAGCCAGCCACCTGGGGGGCGGGTTCCACTTGGGGTAGAAGTAGGAGCAACTCACACAATCTTCAGTCAGTCTTCCTGGGACATCATTTCTGGTGACATAACACCACCATCTTCTCTTCATCTTCATCTTTCACGGGGCCTAGGCTTGGAGCGGAACGCTCAGCTTGGGTTCCTTACTACTGAAGGGGCAACAACTACAAAGGACACTTTCCAAACACCGGAGGTTTCTTCCAACTTATCCGAGGTCGACGGGGCACATCACAGCGGTGACCAGTGCTTCTGCGTCAGCAACCGGACTAGTTAAAAAACTGTGAGTAAAGACACCTGGAACCGCAGCGGCAGACTCGGACTCTTATTAACGGCGTCGGTGCCACTCGCCTCGGCGCCAATGGCCGGTACCGCCACTACCACTACTCCCTTCATCCTCCTCCCCGGGGCCCGCTCCACCTGTGGGGAGCGACACCATCTCGGCTGCTATTACCATCTGCTCAGGAGGACAGCGACAGCAGCGGCAGCTAATCCCTGGCCGCGTACCACAGGTGGCGTCACAACAAACTTCCACTTCATCATCCCCCTTCTATTGGTGTACACCTCGGGGCACAAAACTGGGCAGGCTACCATGACATCTCAGACCTCCACACCGGCCCGGTGACGAGTAAACGGGTACGAGATCCGACCTGGACCCCCTGCCCCCTGGGTGCTACAACAGCGCACAGGGGGAGACAGCACACGGGGAAAAAGTGCATGGGGGAGATGGTGCACACTGAAGACAGAGCACATGGGGAGTCAATGTGGCGCCCCTGAGGCTTCCGTCGCCACAGGTCATTGCACCCCATCAGCGGTGTGATGCCCCATTCTGGGAGAGGAAGAGAGTGAACTCCGGTCCCCTGGTAAATCCACACTACACCCATTGCTAGGGACACACAGGACCAGGGAAAGTGGCAGGCAACCCTCCCATGCTGCATGCTGAGAGGGGCTGTAAGACCCATCCCTGCTCCCATAGGGTGGTAGCTTAGCAACTGGGGAGGTGGGAGGAGCCACCAGAGAGCAGATAGAGAAAGGAAGGTCAAGTTAGTTTCAGTTTACCTCAGGGAGTGAGAGAAGCAGCATGTAGTTGGAGGAGAAGAACGAGAGAAAGGAGGGAGGAGGAGGCCTGCTGGAGGCAGGCAAGGAGGAGAAAGGAAAGAAAGGGTCGCAGGGCCGCGGGTAGTCCTGTAGGTACCACGAGCTGTCCTTGTTGGGTACCGAAGCCGAGGGCCCAGAGGCGCTACGAGTAGCTGCAGGCTGCGGTGGCCTGGTCCACAGTGACATCGGTGGAGTGATTAGCTGCGACAGGGGACGGTCCCTAGAGACTGGAGGAGTGAAAAGACAATCTCCAAACAGTAAAAACCGAGGCCCAGGGACGTTGTAAGCTCCCAGGGCCAGAACCCAGAGCAGCCCTTCAGAAAAGGGGTAATCAGCCGACAGGTGACCCCCCAGCCTGGAGGCTGTAATGGAGGCCAAGCCAAGTCCATCTTAACAAAGGCAAGGCTAGTGAAGACAGCAGAGAAAGAGACACTAAGAGAGAGGGTACCGGATTTCACACTCTGAATCACCCAGAAGACGGAGGTCCCTGACAGCGGTCCCAGCAGTCCAAGGGTTCTGCCTGCCCTGACAAGAACTGTGAGTAAAAGAACTTGAACTGCACCTCTGAAGTTGCCTCAGTTATTTCATCTGCATAGACATTTACAAGCACCAACTGTGCCCCGGGCATTGCTCCACCTGTGGGGAGCAGTACTATCATTGCTGCCACAACATCATCCCGGAGGCCTCACACAGCAGCGGCGGCTTAGTAGCCGCATACCACAGGTGGCGTCACGAACACAAACATTAACAAGCAAGCCACATATTATACTGACACCCACCAGGGCCACGGAGCCGGGCCCAGCCACCACTGACTACCACCGGACTAGTCCGGCCCGGCACCGGGTGTCCCATAGCCCTGGGGTGGGCGAGTCAACTTTGGCGTCACGAACAGGATTTCGTGCCCGGTCTAACCGGGTACTGTGCGCCTGAAGAACCGTGTGACAGACTGTGTACTTTATTGAGAAACCGCCGCCATTAGCGCTGCTGAGAGCGGGAAGAAGGGGGGCGTGCAAGAAGAAAGGGCGCGAAGAGAAGCCCCGCCCCCTTGTCCAAGAAAAGCGCGCGAAGCGGTGCCCGCCATAGAAAGCGGAAGAAAAAGAAATGGCGACTAGATCAGCTGGCAGGCTGGCAGAGAGAGTCTAAATGCCAGACCAGCAGATAAAGAAAATGTACCTTATCGCAGCGAAGGTGATGCAGCAGATCCGGCAAGCGACGCGCGGAGCAGCGACCGCCAGAACACCGGAGATGCTACTGAGGGGTGAGTCATTTAATGCCCCTGCCGGCGCGGGTGCCCCAACCCCCGCTGCCATGCCCGCGGTCCCTGGAGGGACGCCCGGCGCGGCGACGCCGATCCGGGCCGCAGCCACGTCAGGTGCGGCCCGCCAAGATTTTGCCGCCGGAGCGGCGCCCATCCACACCGCAGCAGCGACTCCAATACAGGCCGCCGCCATGCCAGGCGCGGCCCGCCAAGACCAGCAGACGCAGACTGTGCTGACCGCTGTCTACCTGCTGCCAGGTGGGGAGCCGGAGAAGAATCCCTACAAGTAAAGATGAAGAGATGCTGAACTGTAGATAGCCCCTGTCTGCCCCTCATTCTTTTCGAAGACGACACCCTTTCCTGCTGTGTTTTGCCCCTTATTCTTTTTGAAGACGTCACCCCCATGTTATGTGCTACCGGGCCACTGAACTGGAATGTGGGCCCCGGTGGAAGTGTATGTGGCATGTCATACCAGGCCACTGGACTTAGTGGCTGGTATGTTGTTTATGTGTCTTATGTAACCAGGCCATTGGACTTAATGGCTGGTCGATTGTCCCATTATTGTTTGATTGAAAGAAACGAACTGCCGGGCTACTGGACTTGTAGTAGCCAAAGATGTAATTAGTTGCACCCGTTGTGCCCCCTACCAGAATTATGGGGGATTTGCCTGAACCGTGCAATGGACTGGAAGTGCACACATAGTTTCTTTATAAGAAGTTTGCAACGTTCATGATATGTGCCTCCCATAAAGGGAAGAAATGTTTTACAGTTTATGTTATTGCATACCAAAAATGTTTTGCAGTTCTCCATATGTTTTTGTTGTTTTTCAGCCCGAGGACGTGCTGGGATTTGCTGTGGGGGAGTGTGGCGCCCCTGAGGCTTCCGTCGCTACAGGTCATTGCACCCCATCAGCGGTGTGATGCCCCATTCTGGGAGAGGAAGAGAGTGAACTCCGGTCCCCTGGTAAATCCACACTACACCCATTGCTAGGGACACACAGGACCAGGGAAAGTGGCAGGCAACCCTCCCATGCTGCATGCTGAGAGGGGCTGTAAGACCCATCCCTGCTCCCATAGGGTGGTAGCTTAGCAACTGGGGAGGTGGGAGGAGCCACCAGAGAGCAGATAGAGAAAGGAAGGTCAAGTTAGTTTCAGTTTACCTCAGGGAGTGAGAGAAGCAGCATGTAGTTGGAGGAGAAGAACGAGAGAAAGGAGGGAGGAGGAGGCCTGCTGGAGGCAGGCAAGGAGGAGAAAGGAAAGAAAGGGTCGCAGGGCCGCGGGTAGTCCTGTAGGTACCACGAGCTGTCCTTGTTGGGTACCGAAGCCGAGGGCCCAGAGGCGCTACGAGTAGCTGCAGGCTGCGGTGGCCTGGTCCACAGTGACATCGGTGGAGTGATTAGCTGCGACAGGGGACGGTCCCTAGAGACTGGAGGAGTGAAAAGACAATCTCCAAACAGTAAAAACCGAGGCCCAGGGACGTTGTAAGCTCCCAGGGCCAGAACCCAGAGCAGCCCTTCAGAAAAGGGGTAATCAGCCGACAGGTGACCCCCCAGCCTGGAGGCTGTAATGGAGGCCAAGCCAAGTCCATCTTAACAAAGGCAAGGCTAGTGAAGACAGCAGAGAAAGAGACACTAAGAGAGAGGGTACCGGATTTCACACTCTGAATCACCCAGAAGACGGAGGTCCCTGACAGCGGTCCCAGCAGTCCAAGGGTTCTGCCTGCCCTGACAAGAACTGTGAGTAAAAGAACTTGAACTGCACCTCTGAAGTTGCCTCAGTTATTTCATCTGCATAGACATTTACAAGCACCAACTGTGCCCCGGGCATTGCTCCACCTGTGGGGAGCAGTACTATCATTGCTGCCACAACATCATCCCGGAGGCCTCACACAGCAGCGGCGGCTTAGTAGCCGCATACCACAGGTGGCGTCACGAACACAAACATTAACAAGCAAGCCACATATTATACTGACACCCACCAGGGCCACGGAGCCGGGCCCAGCCACCACTGACTACCACCGGACTAGTCCGGCCCGGCACCGGGTGTCCCATAGCCCTGGGGTGGGCGAGTCATCAACACATAGGGGGAGAAAGGGACGAGATATACATACATACAGGGACGAGACAGTGCACGAGTAGTAGACATTGCACATGGAAGACAGAGCACAGGGAGATGTGATGCCCTGGCCTATCAGGTCGTCACAGGGTATTGTGCAACCTGTCCTTCAACACAGTATCCAAGTCCTCCTTGGTTACGGATCCCTGTCCTTCGGTATTGCTAAGAGCAGAGCCAGTCAAAACCCTAGGAACACTTTGCACCACACCCACCAGACATACCATTGGAGGCCTGAAGGGAATAGGGCCACCCACTGGGGGGATTGGTAGGGGGAGTCAGAAGTGTTAGGAATAGAGAAGTGTGAAGAGAGGAAAAGTGAGAGGAGGTCAGGAGCTGGGCTCCTTGTAGAATACTACGTGGCAGACGTTGGTCTCGGCCTGGTAGGAGCTGAAACCCCGGTCGCAGGGGATCATGTCAAGGGGCACAGATCTGCCGAGGAGGGTAGCCGGCGGCCTTGAGCTATCTCCGGGCAGGCGCCAGGGCACGACGGGGTATGTGGACCCTAGGCCGGGAAGTAGCTACACGCAGCCCGGTAATTTACCCGACGAGGGTGAGGTCTTCAAGAATCATCCTCCACCCGCTCCAAAATCAGGGTACTAGTGCAATGATTGGATTGGACCTTCCCAGTATCGAGTCCAGAAAATCCCAAGCATGAGCCCTGAGAGCAAGCTCACTCCGTTAGCCATACGGGTGAGCGGGACCCGACTAGTTCCACACTACAGGGTTCAAATAGTGAAGAAAGTGCCACGGAAAAGGTCACAGGCTAACAAGCAATACCAAGGGGCACGGATCCATGCGTGCTCCCTCCCTGCTGCAGTGGTGCTCAGAATTCTGGTTTACAAGTTGTTGGTGTCAGTAATCTTGGACTGAGTGAGTACGCAGAAAACCCTTTCCTCCCCAACTGCATCCCTTTACGACCATCACCGGGCTCCCGGGGCAAAAAACCCCTACCCACGGTTGCTGTCATACCACTGCCACCGGGCGCCCCAACAGCAGCGGTGATACTCCATCTTACCACGCACCGTGGGTGGCATCACGAACTTCCAATCCCCTGTACATATTTTCCCCCTTTTTAAATTTGAGTGTCCGCGCGACCCCACACACGGGTCCGGAGACCCCTCGAGCCCCCGCGGTTCCGGATCCGAGCGGCTCGGCCGCTGACCCGGGGGCGGTACAGAGAGACAGCGCACAGTGAGGAACAGCTCATGGGGAGGGACGGGACAATGCCCGGAGGTGGGAGCGGGGTTTGATACACCGCACTAGCAAGATACTCAGGGACACAGCAGTGATAGCATGGTCCATTCTGTGACCTAGGAAACAACTTCACTTTCTGCTCCACATGTTTATCCTAGGTTCTCCCTTTAATGTGTAAGCCCCGAGCTCCCTTCTATTTTTCCCTCCAGGTTCCACCTCTAAGTACCTGTCCCTGTTACCCCTCTAAAGCTTCTTCAAGTACCATTTTCTCAATATCTGTCCCAAGTTCCCCACCAGTATCTCTCCCAGGAGCCAGTGTTGTTATCTGTCGACAGTTCCCCTTCATGTCTGGTCCAGGTTCCATCTCTGAGGTTCATTTATTTTTGCCCCTAGTGCGCTCCTTAGTGCCTTGGTTCACCCATCAGTGTCTAGTTTAGGTTGCCTTTTCAATCTTTACTCTATCAAATGCAGGGTCTGAACGAGCTGCTCTCTTGTTCTCTCCTGGCAAGACTTCATGGTTCTGTAAAGACTAGCTCCAGAGAGTCAATAAAGGCTTTCCGCAGAATATCTGCAACCGCTGTGATCATTCCAAGTCCTGTTATCTATGTATCTAGCTCTAACTTTATAACATTGCTCTTTGTAAGCTTGCAACTTTAGGTGTAATCTCGCTTTAAATCCTACAAACAAAGACAGGGTCAGGCAGAGTAAGAACATGAAATGTGGCCATGCATTAATACGGATGAATAATACAAATATGTCCGCCGTCTCCTTCCCGCTCGACTTTCAATCTGTCTCTTTTGTCTGGGATTGCTTGCTCTGTTCTTCCATAAACTTGCTGCCCCATAAGCTTTGCCGGTAGTGCCGTGTCTGCTGCCCCTGTCTCCATTTCGCTGCCTGTGCAGAATTGAAAGCACCAGCTGGATTTACTCTGGGGACCAATTTAAATCTGAACGAAACATCTCGTTGGCCCTGCTATAAAATGCGTACAAGAGGCGTGAAGGTGCGGGGTGGAGGCTGGCACAGCTGCGGAGATGCCAAGTTCTCTTCTCTCTTGTGGGTTTGCAGCAGCGAGAACGAGCGAGGCAGCCAAAGGTGACGGTAACAAAATTTCGTTGTTGCAGAATCCCGGAGAGTGCCGGTGTTAACCAATTACCGAGCCCATCGCACAAATGAAGCATCTCCCTAGCAGCCTGTCACTTTGTTTTGATATCGAGCCTGGCTGGCACCTGGGAATGGAGTCAGGACAAGCGGATAAAACAGCGGCGGATGGGAATATTCGAAGCCGCAAACCTCACTGCTGATATGGGTTAAAAAGTGGAAAATAAAAGTTCTGGATTCGTTTCAATTTGCTCTTACATGTGATTTTAGAAAAGCTGAGTGACCCAAAAATGGCTGCCATTACCTCAATAATAGAGAGTTATAGCATGCACCCACATAAGGGGGCTTCACTGGCTTCGATGGCATTGGCTCTCATTGCTTGAGTCCAAACAATTACCCCCAACACTCTCAGAAAAAGGGTAGATTTCTTGGACTCCCAGAAGAGTTGGCAAACCTAACGCGTGCCGTCAACTTCTCCTGAATCCTTCCCGCAAGCAGCGCTTTTGGAAGGTTTCTTTTATAGGACGGACATGGAAGAGGCATAGAAAGAGCAAGCCCTGAAAAAGAAGTGTGGTTATGATGTTCTTATGGAAGGCTTACCTCAAAGTTTTGCAAGTATACTAATGCCCAAAACTATGAAAACTATGGAGAAGTGGCTGCACACAGGGACCGGATAAGATTCTTTGGTGAAACTAGGCAGCTGAAGCCAGTTGTGCCCCCTACTCCTCACCCCAAAGCAAATGAATGGATCAGACACTAAGGTAAAAAGACCCTAACACCCCCAGCCCCCCAATAAGTCAATAACAACCTATTAGGACCACTTACACTAGAATTGTAAACCTTTTCACCAAAAATACCAACAAAAGTAAAAAGAAATGGTGCAATTTAGGCTTAGCAGGGGAGCAATTTCAAAGCTAGATATAGAATCATTCATTGTTTGCACACCTTTTTCCACAATACAAGGGACAAATAGCAGTATTCATCTCTGACGTCCTATAGTTTATATGTCAAACCCAAGAATAGTCATGGAAACTAATACGGCTACACTATAATAGGGGCTTTTTGGTTTCAATTAAGATGTCCAACATTTGGCAGATACCCTAATGGAAACTAAAGAGACCCCATTATAGATAATGGGATACATATGATGATTTTTGCATCCAACATGCGACAAATACAGCTGTGCAAAACGGATTATGGTTCTGGTGATATATTCATGTACTTGTGGTGGTTTTGGTGACATATTCATGTACTGATGGTTGTTCTGGTGCTGTATTCATGTATTTCCAATGGCTCTGGAAAGGTAGTCAAGTAGTGATGATGGTTCTTGTTATATATTCATACGGTACTAAAATAATCATCAGTACAGAAAAAGAAAAACAGTGCCATCAACAGTACATGAATATAGTACCAGAACCATCATCAGTAAATAAATATGTCACCGGAACCACCATAAGTACATGAATATAATGTATGCCAAGAACCCCCATAAGTACATTACTACATCACCAAAACCACCATAAGTACATGACTACATCACCAGAACCACCATAAGTACATGAATACATCACCAGAACCACTATAGGTATTTGAATACAACAATCAAGCTCAGTACAACAATACATTTTAAAGAGATGCCGAGAAGCCCTATAGGACGTACAGCACCATATACAACTGTATATGATGCTGTACGTCCTATAGGGCTTCTCAACTTCTCTTTAAAATTGCATGATTGCACGAACTTACAACTCCCATTATGTCTTTAACAATGGTAAGGAGATGCTGGGAGTTGTTGTTATCAGTCATTATCAGACTCCGGACCATACAGGAAACCCAGTACTGACAAGACATAATCAGTATCATAAAAAAAATTTACACCACTTTATACGTGACATTTTCTCTGATAGGTGTCCTCTCTGTCTTCTCGTCTCAATCTTGTCTAGATAGAATGATGACTTTTCACATCTACAGCTCATCTCTGCAGATTTCCCTCTTCTCCTTCAACATGGTGCCCTTAAAAATGAAAGTGCTATTAAAATGTCCTCTGTATATTAATAGCTGTCCATATTATGACCTAAATAAGTCTCCTATGGCATATGGCCTCCACAATGTCTGTTTTAATGAGCTATCACCACCACACCATCCACTCTTATGAATCATGGCCTATACATCGGTTGTCTGTATTCCACTGTTTTTCCTTACACTGTCTATATCTCCATACTGTACTCCCACCATGGTAACCTCTCTCCATATTATGCTACCATTTCATGCTCCCCACTCTCGCAAAACTATGATGTGCCCCATCTTCACACTATGCTCTCATACTGCCCACCATGCTGCCCTCCCCAAATTGTACCCTATCCTCACATTGTCCCCTTACACAGTATGATGGTCACAGCTACCCATACAGTACGATATACACAACAGCCCCCCATTATATAGTGTGGTCACTACCACATCCCCAAATATATAAATTGATGTCCCCCACAGCACCCCATACAGTATTATGGCCAGCACAATGCCTCCTACAGAATAATAGTCCCCACAGCCCCTTATATACAGCATAATATCCCCCATATCAGCCAGAGAATGATATTCACCACAGCGCTCTATTCTGAATGGGCAACACAGCCCTCAGTATAATGTCTCCCACAGCGCTCTATCCTGAATGGACAACACAGCCCCCAGTATAATGTCCCCCACAGTGCTCTATCCTGAATAGGCAACACAGCCCTCAGTATAATGTCTCCCACAGCGCTCTATCCTGAATGGGCAACACAGCCCCCAGTATAATGTCCCCCACAGTGCTCTATCCTGAATAGGCAACACAGCCCCCAGTATAATGTCCCCCACAGCGCTCTATCCTGAATGGGCAACACAGCCCCCAGTATAATGTCCCCCACAATGCTCTATCCTGAATGGGCAACACAGCCCCCAGTATAATGTCCCCCACAGCGCTCTATCCTGAATGGGCAACACAGCCCCCAGTATAATGTCCCCCACAGTGCCCTATACAGTATGAGCAACACATCTGTCAAGCAAAGACGCACTACAGAACTGGGAAATGGGTCCACACATAGTGGGTCAGAATTGGCATTCAGGAAATTGGGGTCTCTACTGAGTTTAACAGTCAATGATTAGAGCTTACGCCAGTCATCATTTCAGATAACTGTCCAGAATAATCATGTGTGTGGACATGAGGAATAACACTTTATTTTCATTAAATGACTTGCATTCAGCATTTTTCATCAGTTCATCACCCTCTTCAGGCTATGTCCTTAATTTTCAGTTGTCTCTGAGCTAGTGTGTGGAAACCAGCTGCAATAACATCTCCCATACACAGCACACACAGACATGACGGATTACTGCTTTGCTGTCTCTATGTAGCACATGTTCAGAAGCAGCGGCAAACAGGACATTATACAGCAGTACTGAGCAGGGTAGCTGGGAATCCAGCTCTGTGTGAAATGATCAATTATTAGAAAGCTGCAGTAGCATGGAGGACATTATATAGCAGTACTGAGCAGTGACCCTGTGAATCCAGCAGTGCTGCAAGATAAGCACTTGCTAGAAACTATCAGCTACTCGATGTGTCTCATTGTCTTTCTCACACGCTTCTCCTCTCTCTTTCCCTTTCCATAGTCTTCAATGGGCATCTGTTATCCAAGTCCCCTGGGAACTACAGTTCGTCTTAACCATATTTTTGTTGTTTTTCAGAGTGAATGATGAGTTCCAAAGGTTTCTTGGATTATCTTGATTTTGTTGGCAAATATGTAAATGATAAAAACATATTCCTTTCTCGCCAATAGAGATGTGGGGGCTGGAGGTGTTTTACGATAGAATTTCAAGGATAGTGAAAATCTAGAATGCAAAACGACAGCGAGAATGCAAGATATTATGCAGAAGAAAAGCGTGCTCAAGTGATGAATAAATATAAAGCAAAGATAAAGGTAAGTAAGAAAATTAAAAAAATTGTATATATATATATATATATATATATAAATATATATATATATATAATATATATATATATATATATATATATATATATATATATATATATATATATAAAAACGCCTTGTAGTATTCGGCCCCCTTGAATTTTTCAACCTTTTCCCACATTTCAGGCTTCAAACATAAAGATGAAAAATTTAAATGTTATGGCGAAGAATCAACAAGTGGGACACAATTGTGAAGTTTAACGAAATTTATTGCTTATTTTAAACTTTTTAAAAAAAATAAATAACTGAAAATTGGGGCGTGCAATATTATTCGGCCCCTTTAAGTTAATACTTTGTAGCGCCACCTTTTGCTGCGATTACAGCTGCAGTCGCTCGGGGTATGTGTCTATCAGTTTTGCACATCGAGAGACTGAAATTCTTGCCCATTCTTCCTTTGTAAACAGCTGGAGCTGAGTGAGGTTGGATGGAGAGCGTTTGTGAACAGTTTTCAGCTTTCAGTTTCCACAGATTCTCAATTGGATTCAGGTCTGGACTGTGACTTGGCCATTCTAACACCTGGGTACGTTTATTTGTGAACCATTCCATTGTAGATTTTGCTTTATGTTTGGCATCATTGTCTTGTTGAAAGACAAATCTCCGTCCCAGTCTCAGGTCCTTTGCAGACTCCAATAGGTTTTCTTCAAGAATGGTCCTGTATTTGGCTCCATCCATCTTCCCATCAATTTTAACCATTTTCCCTGTCCCTGCTGAAGAAAAGCAGGCACAAACCATCATGCTGCCACCACCATGTTTGACAGTGGGGATGGTGTGTTCAGGGTGATGAGCTGTGTTGCTTTTATGCCAAACATATCGTTTGGCATTGTGGCAAAATAGTTCGATTTTGGTTTCATCTGACCAGAGCACCTTCTACCACATGTTTGGTGTCTCCCAGGTGGCTTGTGGCAAACTGTAAATGACACTTTTTATGGATAACTTTGAGAAATGGCTTTCCTCTTGCCACTCTTCCATAAAGGCAGATTTGTGCAGTGTGCGACTGATTGTTGTCCTATGGACAGACTCTCCCACCTCAGCTGTAGATCTCCGCAGTTCATCCAGAGTGATCATGGGCCTCTTGGCTGCATCTCTGATCAGTCTTCTCCTTGTTTGAGATGAAAGTTTGGATGGACGGCCGGGTCTTGGTAGATTTCCAGTGGTATGATGCTCCTTCCATTTCAATATGATCGCTTGCACAGTGCTCCTTGGGATGTTTAAAGTTGTGGAAATCTTTTTGCAACAAAATCTTCTCCACAGCAGTATCACGGACCTGCCTGTTGTGTTCCTTGGTCTTCATGATGCTATCTGCGCTTTAAACAGCACTTTAATTCACTGATAGTAGCAGGAAACCAGTAGACTTTAGACTTCTGAAACATTATCAGCTTACTTTGATGGCCAGCTCTGGGCAATTGTGCCCACCCAATTGTCATAATTCTACAATAGTTTAGGATTAAACCTCTATTAGTTCCCCCCAAACGTTATTAGTCATAAGTTAACATTAAAAATTCACAGTATAAAATTGTGAAAAAAGTGCTAAAACAAAAGTGTCCAAAAATACAAGAAAAATGACCCCAAATAAGAAAAATAGATATTTGAAAAAAGGGCAATGTTTGGCAACAAATAAGTCAGTACCTGAGTCTCTATAAGTGACCCTAGATAGCCCTACAAAACCCCTACCTAGCCGTGGAGATTTGCACCCAAGTAATAACAATAACAAGGCACCCCACTCATCATCGGCTATCCCAAACTATACCAGCCCTACTTCCAACCCTAAAACACTTAGGCGGGCTTTGCACGCTGCGACATCGGTAACAATGTGTTACCGATGCTGCAGCGATAGTCCCGCCCCCGTCGCACGTGCAATATCTAGTGAAAGCTGCCGTAGCGATTATTATCGCTACGGCAGTTTCACACGCACATACCTGCCGTGCGACGTCCCTCTGGCCGGCGACCCGCCTCCTTCCTAAGGGGGCGGGTCGTGCGGCGTCACAGCGACGTCACACGGCAGGCGGCCAATTGAAGTGGAGGGGCGGAGATGAGCAGGATGTAAACATCCCGCCCACCTCCGTCCTTCTCATTGCAGCCGGCGGCAGGTAAGGTGAAGTTCCTTGCTCCTGCGGCTTTACACACAGCGATGTATGCTGCCGCAGGAGCGAGGAACAACATCGCACCTGTCGCTGCACCGGCATTATGGAAATGTCGGAGGCTGCAGCGATGATACGATAACGACGCTTTTGCGCTCGTTCATCGTATCAAAAAGGATTTGCACGTTGCGATATCGACTGCGACGCCGGATGTGCGTCACTTTCGATTTGACCCCATCGACATCGCACGTGCAATGTCGCAACGTGCAAAGCCGCCCTTAGAATGAACACATCAATAAAAATGTATACATACACAAAAAAGGGAAGGGATACTTAGCTTAGTTTCATAGCAGATATTTCTGGATAGTCCAGCTTTTATGGTGGATCCTCCATGCGGTCCCAGTATGGCAGATAAGTCCCTTGTCTTGATGCGTTTCTACCCTCAGTATGTGGGTTCTTCAGGAGAACATAAGTCCTAAGTAGGGCAGAATCACCCCCTTATACCGATGAGGGGATGTGCAGTATAATCCTGGCCAATTCTCGAGACAAATATTAAGCTCCTGATGATCAAAGAAAACCTTTTGTTAATGTTAAGAATAAGAAGGCATCATACAAGTGTTTTGGATGTGGTCTAATGCCCATTCTTCCAGACACTTGGTCATAAAACTATATGGATTAGAATTAAGGGGAGGAGACCACCGAAACAAATATAAAAATGATCACTTCCATACACAGGAGAAAAGGGGCTCCAAAGATTTAAAATGTTACCACCCTGTAGAAAGACCTCTTTTTTTTGATTGTCCCCATTAATTCCTCCATGTTGTGGAGCTATGGTCCCTGGGCAGCTTCTTACTACACATTTAGATAAGCAAAAGAACATATCTGGAAACAGGCCCAACTTTACAGGAGCCCCACAGAAACTGTGTAGGAGGTGGTCGAGTCACCCCTCTACTGTTTTATGTTAACTGTCTGTGTTGGAAAAGTAATGTATTTTAGTATCGAGTACTCTGTTAATGTATGTGGTAAAGTTACAACTGCTGCTAGTGAAGACCAGGTCCCTGATGTAGCAGAGCTGGGACCAGGTAGCGGTCGGCGCCACCTAGTGGTCGGGCAGCGTGAGTTTAGAGGTTAGGTTAGATAAGAGGAGGAGTGACAGATGGCCAGTGGGTTGTTAGAGAGACGAGCCTTGTGGGAAGTTAGTTCTGCAGAAGGTTTCGAGGATTAAAGACGTGGCATGGAGTAAAATCCAGTCAGGGAACTGAGATAACCTCCTATAACTCTGGAGCTTATGGCAAATCTTCCGACTAGAAAGCTGTCGGGGCCCAAAAGCAGACAGCGGTGAAAATACCAATGGGGGAATGGAAGCACAGGTGCCCGGCAACTTGCTGACTAGTTCCAAATAAGGCTCGGTCTGTGAACCTTGAGGTAACTTCCTAAAGGTCCGGAGCCTAGGGCTCACCTTGACGACCCAGGGAAGTTTTCCAACTAGACAGCTGTTGGGGACCAGAAGCGGACATCGGTGAGAATACCAGCGGGGGTATGGTAGCACTGGTGCCAAGCAGCTTGCAGACTAGTTCCAAATAAGGGCTGGTCAAAGAACCTTGAGGTAGCTTCCTAAAAGTCCAGAGCCTATGGCTCAACTCGGCGGGTCAGGGAAGTCTCCCAACTAGACAGCTGTTGGGACCCAGAATCGGATAGCAGTGAGAATACCAGTGGGGAATGGAAGCACAGGTGCCCAGCAGCTTGCAAACTAGTTCCAAATAAGGGCTGGCCAGGGAACCTTGAGATAACTTACTAAAGGTCCGGAGTCTATGGCTCACCTTGACGACCCAGGGAAGTCTTCCAACTGAACAGCTGTCGGGGCCCAGAAGCGTACAACAGGGAGAATATCAGTGGGGAAATCATAGCACAGGTGCCTGGCAGCTTGCGGACTAGTTCCAAATAAGGGCCGGTTAGGGAACCTTGAGATGACTTCCTAAAGGTCAGGAGCCTATGGCTTACCTCGACGGGCTAGCGAAGTCTTCCTACTAGACAGCTGTCGGGGCCCAGAAGCGGACAGCCGTGAGAATACCAGTGGGGGAATGGCGGCATTGATGCCCGGCAGCTTTCGGACTAGTTCCAGATAGCGGGGATAGGCTGAGAGAGAGTACCCCAGAGAAAGCAATAGCAGAACCGTAGGAGTGAGGCCATGTTTGTCATAATGGAGAAAAGGAAAATAAACTGTTCATGTTTGGTTTGCCAAAAGAAGTCCAGTGTCACGTGTTTGTCTACTGCGTCTCCTATGGGGACTGGCTGTGGGGTGATGGATGTCGCGGGCGGAGGAGGGGACTCTAGCGGCGCTCCTCGCCCGTGAGTGAAAATGGGGGGTTGTTGGGTATGGGGATTGAGTCTATTGTCCGTGACGCCACCCACGGTTGTGGTGGTTTGTTAGCACCACCGCTGCTCGATATGGGGATCCCGGGAGTGATGATGTGGAGCAGCCAGTTGTTGTGTTGCCCCTCCGTGGGTAGGGGTTGGTGATCCTGGGGCCCAGTGATGAAGTGGGAGATGGTGGACAGGCGAGTATGGGGCCTGTGGAGGTGCAGGGGTGCGGGGACAGTGCTGTGCCGCACGGCACGGTGGTACTCACTCAGCCCAATGAAGCACACAGAGTCTCTGCTGAAACAAACGGCTGGATGGACGGGTCCCACAGGCGGCTGCGGTGTTTTTCCCCTGACCCAGGTTGTTAGTGTAAGTCCTTTCTTCCACTCCCGTGCACCCTTCTCCTGCACTCCGGCTTCCAGCTGGCTCCCCGACTCCGTACCGGGGGGCCACTGCCCAGCCCCGGCTACCTGCGGTTCCACCAGCTGTCTCCCCGGCTCCCTGCAGACGGCACCTAGCGTCTGCCGGACTCTCTCTACGAGGCCCTAGGCTCCAACCTAGGCCCCTGGCTCTGTCTGCCTCTCTGCAGACCTTCACTCTTCCTCTCCTAGGACTAGACTGGGCTTGTTTCCTGCCTCAGGCCAGCTCACTCCAGGGTGGGCGTCCCTATCTCCTCACTCCGCCCTCCTGGTGTGTCAGTCTGAGCCCGAGGCAGAAAGCAGGTCACTTTGGGGATGTCTGCTGTGAACTGCTGAGGGTGGGGGTGTGTGTGTGTTGTTACCTGTGTCCCCTGGCTTGTCCAGGGCGACACATGGACACCAACCTGAAGAAAAGAGTAAGTGTGATACCCCCTGCCCGATGGCCTACACATGACCAGCTGAGGGAGTATTCTCCGGTCGTGATGTCTGTGTTACCAAACCCCTTATACTATAAATAAACACACGGACTGCATGCGACTTGGTTCAAATGGCCACAGCAGCCTTTTATTGCCTATTGTTCACAAACTAAGCACCTTAGGGACGCCGTCCAATGGGCGACCCAAAACAACACACATATAACAATAGACAATGCCAATTACATGACCCTCCCGGGGGCAGGCCCAGTCCATAACTACTACTCCCCCTGCCCCTGGCCGCAACACACCGACCCAGAGACGAGGTGCCAATCACCCACGGATTGACACCCCCACACTTTGGCAGAACCCCGTGCCTGCCACATCCCGGAACCGAGAGCCACCATACCGAGACAATGACTCCCGGTCCAGTTACCAGTCAACCTTCCAACCTCTGGACCAGACCTACCCCCCCCGCCGCTGTGACAAATAGCATCCCAACATCCCAAACCACGTCCCCCAGATGACAACACAAAAAGGGAGGGTGGGCGGGGATCTCTTGGCGTCCGGAAGAAGAAGAAGAGGTAACCCCCTCCTCTCCCAGACTAACCCTTTCCCTACTCCTCCTCTTCCTCCCAAGCTAAACCACCCCTTAATGCCATATTAGGCCTGCCAAGCAAACTGTCCCTATTAACCCCATCACTCCCTAACTCCCCCTTGGTCATGTCGCCCCTCCTCCCCAGGGGATCCATGGCTGTCTTGACCAGCTGAGGGAGTATTCTCCGGTCGTGATGTCTGTGTTACCAAACCCCTTATACTATAAATAAACACACGGACTGCATGCGACTTGGTTCAAATGGCCACAGCAGCCTTTTATTGCCTATTGTTCACAAACTAAGCACCTTAGGGACGCCGTCCAACGGGCGACCCAAAACAACACACATATAACAATAGACAATGCCAATTACATGACCCTCCCGGGGGCAGGCCCAGTCCATAACTACTACTCCCCCTGCCCCTGGCCGCAACACACCGACCCAGAGACGAGGTGCCAATCACCCACGGATTGACACCCCCACACTTTGGCAGAACCCCGTGCCTGCCACATCCCGGAACCGAGAGCCACCATACCGAGACAATGACTCCCGGTCCAGTTACCAGTCAACCTTCCAACCTCTGGACCAGACCTACCCCCCCCGCCACAGGACAGACCACGTGACACCTTACGTGGCCTGGACCCGCCACACACCAAAAGCTCGCTCAACACCATCCTGCAGGCCCAATGCCCATAAATCCACTCCAAGGTCGTTGAGGTGCACTCCATCACCCCTCCGAAACCGCCAATCTGCCGGCTCCAACTCCCTGTGCCTCACCACAATCCCACCGTTCCTGATCACAAACCTGGCAACCACACGATTCACCTGGGCCCTGGCCTTATTGACCTTTTCCACCGACCGAGCCCCCCTCCATGACAACCTGGTCACTATGTCTGACCACACGACAATCAAACCCGGGTACTGCTTCCACAACCGCAGTAAGTCAATCTTTATATCCCGGATCAGATCCCGTGACGCCCGGACTCCCAGATCATTACCTCCTACGTGTAATACCAGCACATCCGGAGGCCGGTCAACCTTACAATAACGACCAAATTCTGGGACCACCCTGCCCCACTCCATGCCCCGAACACCGATCCACCGAACAGTCGCCTGCCCTCGATCCAGCCCTAGCTGCCGACCATTCGGGCGAACCGCCGCCCGCCGAGCACCCCAGAACACGAAGGAATGCCCCAGAATCCAGATTAGGCACATCCCTACAACAAAGAAAGACAACGAAAACAGAAATTAAAACCAATAACATCACCACCATCAACGCCTCTCAGAAAAACCCATTCTACCTCCGTCCTCTAACACTTGTACATTACCCCCTCTTTTTTTTTTTTTTTTTTTTTTTCATATAAAAACCACTTCCAAACCACCAAACCACCTGTACCTAGACCAAAGTTACCATAATGCTACAACAGCTGCGGCCTCACGTACCGCCGAAAACAAGAAGATTCCCATCTACCAATACGCTTTACCACCTCATCTCCGAGCCCCCAACGAGCGGCCTCCGTAGCTGCCCCTATCCGAAAGGAATGCGACCCGAAATCCTCCGGGCGCTCCCCCACATTCCGCAAACTTCGCCGCAGAACCGCTACAAACTGGAACCTTGATAAAAAGGACCCATCCACGTGCCGCAAAAATTGGCCCGGTAAACCTCCCCTCACGGCCATGAATTGCTCCACCAAACGTACTGGGCACAACTCCTCCCCCGGGACCGCGTATAACACCACCAACCTACCCCGACCCAGCTGATCCGTTTTCGACCGACTAATCCGGCACTCCACCTGATCACCGCCCACTCGCACATCCTCAAGCAGCAACCCGCCGCCTGTCACCCTGGACGGGCTTACCAACTCACCGATCCGGAAAGCCCCATAAAAAGCAAGACCGAAAGCTGTTGTAAACAAAACAGTCTCGTAAACCGACTCACAAATGCCGCTCAGGCCCCCCACCAACCGCCTCAACAAACCAAACGATACGGGACGCCTCTTGTCCCTCTCCCGCACACCGCGGCGGAACCCCCGCAAGGCCCGTCGAACCCGAAAATCCTGCGAAACATCTTGTTCCCCTCTCATTTTTAACCAAAACGCCACCGCCGCCACCCGATGCGCCACGGCCAACGCCGATCGCCCGGCCGAGAAATCCACACTCACCAACGCCAGTAATGCCACCAAGTAATCCACGCTTACCCCATCAAACATCCGACCCAGCAACTCCTCCCATTCAGCCCACACCTTAGCATATCGGCACCAAGTCACCTCAGTCACCGAATTCCGAATCAATTCTGAGATCACCGCCTCACCAGATTCCATAAATCCACGGGACACTCCACTCCGACTTCGTCCGCCCAAGGCAGTAGCGCCCGAAACCTGCTGAACTGAAAACGAGACAAAGCGTCAGCCACCCCATTGTCAACTCCCGGAACGTGCTTTGCCACCACCTGTACATTCAGCTGCAGACATCTCAACACTAAATGCCGCAAAAACACCACCACTGGCTCCGACTTAGCCGACAAGTTGTTAATAGCAAACACCACCGCCTGGTTATCACAATGGAAGCAAACCTTCCTCCCGGCAAAACGCGACCCCCACAGCTCCACTGCTACCACGATAGGAAATAGCTCCAACAGAGCCAAATTCCTGACCAAACCGCTCTCCCGCCACGCCTGTGGCCACCGACCCACACACCAGTGACCTCGAAACACGGCCCCAAACCCTGCCGACCCAGCCGCATCGGTGAACAGCTGTAACGCCCCGTTAGACGCCACCTTCTCCATCACCAGGGCCCGGCCATTGAAACACTGCAAAAATTGATCCCATACCAAAAGATCGTCCTTGATCGCCTTCGTGATTCGCACGAAATGTGTCGGCGACCGCACACCTGCCGTCGCCGTTGCCAAACGTCTCGCAAAAACTCTCCCCATCGGCATAATCCTGCAAGTGAAATTCAATTTCCCAAGCAAGGACTGCACCACCTTAAGCCGCACCTTCTTTGCCGCCTTCACCCCTGCCACCGCGGCCCTCAAATCACGAACCTTCTCCTCCGGCAACCTACATTCCATGGCAATAGAATCAATCTCAATCCCCAAAAAACGCATCACAGGCGCCGGGCCTTCCGTCTTATCGGGGGCCAAGGGAATTCCGAAGCTGTCTGCGACTTTCTGCAACGCAAATAACAACCCCGCACAAACCATTGAACCCGCCGGCCCCACACAAAGAAAATCGTCCAAATAGTGAATAATGGACGTAAGCCCAGACACATCCCGAACCACCCACTCCACAAACGAACTAAACGCCTCAAAATACGAACACGAAATTGAACAACCCATTGGCAAACACCGATCAACATAATAACTGCCATCCCACCAGCAACCTAACAAATGCTGACTATCTGGATGAACCGGTAACAACCGAAACGCCGCTTCCACATCAGCCTTTGCCATCAACGCACCCCGACCCGCAGCCCTGACCAGGTCCAACGCCTTGTCGAACGACACATAATATACCGCCGCTAACTCCGGTGCAATGCCATCATTCACCGATAACCCCTCTGGGTAAGACAAATGATGGATAAGCCGAAATTTGTTCAGCTCTTTCTTCGGCACAACCCCCAACGGCGAAACCACCAACTTCGAACACGGCGGGGCGTCATAAGGACCGCCCATTCTGCCCAAAACCACCTCCTTTCTCAGCTTCTCATCCGCCACATCCGCATGATCCCGAGCAGAACGTAAATTACGGTACGGCGGGGGCGATGGACTAACAGCCGACGGGATACGGAAACCGTCAGAAAAACCAAACCATAACAACGCCGCTGCCTCGCCGTCCGGATACCTATTTAAAAAGGGGGCCATCGCTTCTACCTTCACCGGCGTCATCCCTTTTTCCAACCCCGTCACCCGCTTTTCCTTTCCCCTTTTTAAAGCACTTGGACAAGCTATGTCCTCCCCCACAACCTGAGCATTCATGCTTAAACCGGCATGCCGCTCCAAACCTGCACTGCCCCTCATTATATTGCCAACAGAAACCTTTTTTCTGACTTGCCGGGGACCCGGCCCCCGGTCCCCCGGCACCCCCCCGAAAGGGCTGAGTCGGTGCCGACATCAGTCGCATCCATAAGGAAATATCCTTATGGTCCCAACGCATATCCGGCTGCAACGCATTCCGCTGCCGGAATTGCTCGTCGTAACGCAGCCACGCCAGCCCGCCATAAACCCGATAAGCCTCCCCTATCGCATCCATGTAACCAAACAAGGCCGAACAATGCTCCGACTCCTTTTCCCCGACCACGCTCGCCAAAATCGCAAACGCTTGCAACCAGTTTGCAAAAGTCCGAGGAATAAGCCTATAACGGCGCTTTTCCTCCTCGTCCTTCTCCTTTTTGGAGTCGCTCGGCTTAACCCTATCCAAATTAAATTTCTCCAGGGGAAGCAGAGAAAAAATCTCCACATATTCCCCTTTCCAAATTTTTTCCCGCACCTCCTTCTTTAAATGAGCCCCCAGCGGGCCCTCAAAACAAACATAAACTTCGCTTTTAGCCCTATCATCTAGGCGCACCACCTCATCCTCCTTCTCCTTTTCTTTTTCCTTTGCCCCCTCCGCCGCACTCCCCCCTGCGCCCCCCCCTTCCGCCGCGCCCCGCTCCGTCCCCCCCTCCCACCGCCGCCGCCCCCCGACCTGTCGTCCCCACCCACGCCGCCGCCGGCGCCTGCGCCGCCCCCCCCCAGCCCCGGCAACCGCCGCCAACCCCTGCAACAGCCCCAACAACTGGCTCCACACTGCTACACCGCCGGGCGCTGCCGTGTCCACAGCCGCCCTCCCGCCCCCGACACTCCCCGCCAGCGCATCCCCTGCCGCCCCCGCTGCCGTCTCACCCAACCGCGGCTCAGCGTCCCCCGATACCGCAGCCTCGCTGTCCTCCGTCTGCCGACCATCCGACTCTTCCGACAGCACGACCTCCTCATCCTCGCCGCTGACATCTTCTTCCATCCGACATCCGGGGGGCGCCGCCGCGGCACCCCCCCCACCACGGCCGCCAAACCGGGCCGCCGCGTGGGCAGTGCCGTCCCCGCTCCGTCTCTTGCCCTGGGGCGACAGCCCAGGAGACCGTCCTGTCCCCCGCGCCGGCACCCCAGGCCTCGACCTCTTGCGCCCGTGCCCACCCCCTCGCCGACTGCCAGGGGACTCTGGACGCGGACTGATGGACGCCCGGCTCTGGATCCCAGCCGTCGCCGCCTCTGGCCCTCCTGGGCCGCTGCAGGCCTCCTGCCGCTGGGTCCTCCCGCTCCCACGGGACACCGCCACATCCGGGGGCTGCACAGCGGTCCTGAGTGACCGGGCGGTCGCCGCATGGCTCACGCCGTCACCCCTGCTCACTGCCGCGCCAGGGTCAGGCACCACAGACCTCCCCCTGGCGCTGGACCTACCGCCGCCTGCAGCCCCTCGGTCCCCCCGCCGACTGCAGGGGGAACTGCTGGCCTCCCTCCCTCGCCGAGCGCGCTCCCGACCTGGAGCCGCTGCCGTCACTGGAACTCCAGCCCGGAGGCCGGGACCGGAAGTAGGCCCCACGCTGGCCACTCCCACCTCCCGACCACCGCGGCTGGAACGCAGATTCCTCCCGCTGCTGCTGGGAGCAGCAGCCGGCCTGCGCTGCTGCTCGGCCCGCTGCGGAGGGTCCCTGGAGGGGCTCTGGCATCTCCTCCTCGCCCCCCCCGCACCCGGGGAATACCTGCGGGGGGGCCGCGACTGGCGCACAACACGGCTGGAGGAGCGAGGGGCAAGCGCCGACGGGTTAACCCCGGCAGCCCTGATGTGGGACTGCACTGCCAGGGGCCCGTGCGCTGCAATGGCTGCTGCAATCAGGCGCTGAAGTTCCTGGAGATCAGCCATGGTGACTCGTGCTGCTGATCTCTTGGCGTCCGGAAGAAGAAGAGGAGGTAACCCCCTCCTCTCCCAGACTAACCCTTTCCCTACTCCTCCTCTTCCTCCCAAGCTAAACCACCCCTTAATGCCATATTAGGCCTGCCAAGCAAACTGTCCCTATTAACCCCATCACTCCCTAACTCCCCCTTGGTCATGTCGCCCCTCCTCCCCAGGGGATCCATGGCTGTCTCACCCTGGCGAAGGAGTGTGGAGCCTCCACGGTCCGACGTTCCCTAAGGTGCCACCACAAATGATGGCATAGACAATGGTGAAACTATGGTAATGGTGGAATAACCATGCTACCTCATGGCCTTCGAGGCACAAGGCCATGCGTAGTACTATAGCTCTCATTGGCGAGAAGCAGGTAAAAATTCAGTCGTTTTTTCCCCTCCCGCAGAATACAGAAGCTACAATGTAACCCTAAACCGACTGAACGTCTTGGCACCTGCAAGAATCAATTCTCAGTTTGCACACATTCAACAAACACATTTACTTCACATGCAAAGACCGAGAAATCCATTAGCATGCATGCACGGAGTTAACCCTTTTGTAGCCAGCTTCAATCTCACGCCTACGATAGGCCCCATCCTGGGCCCTGTCTTGAGGATGGCACCGGCGAATTATCAATCCTCATACTGGAGAGTTAATGGTGGAGAACTAAAATCCTTCACTTTACGGGAAGCTAGCTCAGCAAATGGAGGCAATTAGGGAGTTAGACCTTTCCACAGAGGAGAATTGGAGAGTAGAAACTTCAAAGATTCCCTCGGCTGGTTTATAAACCGGTAAGGAGAATGGACGTCAGAACTGACACATTGGGTCAGACAGTCGGTGCCACTGGGGAGTTGGTAAAGGCTGGAATCCGCCATTCTGGGCTTTTTTCCTCTCTCTGTTTCTCTACTCCCTGCATCATGTTCTTGTCATTATGCTGTCTGCACAGCGACAAAGAAAAATATAAACTAGTAATTATCCTCCATTGGGATCCCAGGATGATTGCTGCCTTAAAACGCTTGGTCAGGACCCTACCTACCTCTATCGCACCACGCAGAAAAAGTCGTCTGTGAGCCAACTCTGCTGTTAATTAAGTGTACAGACAGAGCCTGGACTACGGCTGCTAATATCAAGACCATGGACGACTATTAATCTGCAGCTATGGACTTATTCCAGAGGGAGGACAAGAAAGCGAGGTCTACAATATAGATGTATAAGAAACGAAATATGGCCTGAACCAAAGACAAGGATTAAAAAAACCCTGTCAGCACTGTAAAGAGGAAGGATACGGCACCAAGTTATTTCTATATCCTTCTTTGCTATACATGGTGTATAATATTGGCCCCTATGTACAAGAATATAACTACTATAATACTGCCCCAATGTACAAGAATATAACTACTATAATACTGCCCCAATGTGCAAAAATATAACTACTATAATACTGCCCCAATGTGCAAAAATATAACTACTATAATACTGCTCCTATGTACAAGAATATAACTACTATCATACTGCCCCTATGTACAAGAATATAACTACTATCATACTGCCCCTATGTACAAGAATATAACTACTATCATATTGCCCCCTATGTACAAGAATATAACTACTATAATACTGCCCCTATGTACAAGAATATAACTACTATCATACTGCTCCTATGTACAAGAATATAACTACTATAATACTGCTCCTATGTACAAGAATATAACTACTATCATACTGCCCCTATGTACAAGAATATAACTACTATAATACTGCTCCTATGTACAAGAATATAACTACTATAATACTGCCCCCTATGTGCAAGAATATAACTACTATAATACTGCCCCTATGTACAAGAATATAACTACTATAATACTGCCCCTATGTACAAGAATATAACTGCTATAATACTGCTCCCTATGTACAAGAATATAACTGCTATAATACTGCTCCCTATGTACAAGAATATAACTGCTATAATACTGCCCCTATGTACAAGAATATAACTACTATATGTCATGATTGACTCCTGGCTCAGCTGGAGCTGAGCCTTTTTTTTAGTTTCACTTCTGATGCAAGTCACGTTAGGGGTTAATCCTTTCTGCCTCGTTCTGGAGGTCAGGCTGCTTTATTAGGGCACTGTTTCTCTTGGACTTCGCCAGTGATACTTCTGGCTCTGCTGTGTTCTGCTCTTGAGTGACCTGTTGTCTGCCCTGCCCCCTCCTGACCTCCGTGTTCACCTGACCTGTTAACCTCTTCTGTTGTCTGTTTCCATCAGTGTCTCTCCCGCTGTCTCCCTGTTCGTTCCTTATCTGTTTACCTTTATTCTGTCTTGTCTTCCCACTCCCCCTCGCTTCTAGGCTTTGATTTCCCGGCTACTGACTATTTGCTTCCTTCTGACTACATTTAGACTTTGCCCTTGTGTACTTACAAGACCTCATGTTGTGACACGGCTTTCTGACGATTCTACTGCCATCTGGTGGGTTTGACTAGTATTACCTCTGCTAGGGAATTCCCTGCTCATACGTTTCCTCCACTTTTACGCCCCCTAGTGGTTTACCAGCTAACTACCTTCTCAGATAGTTTCAGGAATCCTCTCAGTCCCACATTACTGCACTGTACTGCTATTGTACATCTTAGAGTACAGCGTGACACTATAATACAGTCCCCATGTACAAGAATATAACTACTATAATACTGCTCCTATGTACAAGAATATAACTACTAGCATACAGCCCCTATGTACAAGAATATAACTACTATAATACTGCCCCCTATCTACAAGAATATAACTACTATAATACTACTCCTATGTACAAGAATATAATTACTATAATACTGCCCCTATGTACAAGAGTATAACTATTATAATACTGCCCCCTATGTACAAGAATATAACTACTATAATACTGCTTCTATGTACAAGAATATATCTACTATAATACTGCCCCTATGTACAAGAATATATCTACTATAATACTGCCCCTATGTACAAGAATATAACTACTATAATACTGCCCCTAAGTAAAAGAATATAACTACTATAATACTGCTCCTATGTACAAGAATATAACTACTATAATACTGCCCCTAAGTAAAAGAATATAACTACTATAATACTGCCCCTATGTACAAAGGTATAACTATTATAAAACTGTTCCTATGTACAAGGATATAATTACTATAATACTGCCCCCATGTACAAGAATATAACTACTATAATACTGCCCCTATGTACAAAGGTATAACTATTATAAAACTGTTCCTATGTACAAGGATATAATTACTATAATACTGCCCTCTTTGTACAAGAATATAACTACTATAATACTGCTCCTATATACAAGAATATAACTACTATATTACTGCCCTTATGTACAAGAATATAACTACTATAATACTGCTCCTTTCCCTGAAGAAGGAGGCAGTTGGGGTCTCCGAAACGCGTAGGAATGAAATAAAAGAATTGTTTGTTTGACACTGATGTTCGTGGTCTTCAAGCGCGGCGCAAAACCTGTTTTTCCTCCAGTTCCGAATTTGATGTTACACACAGAGACACACACATTGAGACAGAGACACACACACACACACAGACAGATACAGAGACATGGACACACCCACAGAAAAACACACAGACACAGAGAGACAAAAAGACAGAGACATGCACAGGGACAGACACACAGAGATACACACAGAGACACACACACACAGACACAGAGAGAGAGAGGTAGGCAAACAGAGACAGAGCGGGAGACAGACAAGCAGAGAGAAAGGCAGACAGAGAGGGAGAGTGAGAGACACTTAGTTACTATCCCGGGCAACGCTGGGTACGACAGCTAGTAACTACTATAATACTGCCCATATGTAAAGAATATAACTGCTATAATACTGCTCCTATGTACGTGACTATAAGTACTATAATACGGCTCCTTATGTACAAGAATATATCCACTATAATACTGCCTCCTATGTATAAGAATATAACTGCTATAATACTGCCCCCTATGTACAAGAATATAACTACTATAATACTGCTCCTATGTACAAGAATATAAATACTATAATACTGCTCCTATGTACAAGAATATAACTACTATAATACTGCTCCTATGTACAAGAATATAACTACTATAATACTGCTCCTATATACAGGAATATAACTACTATAATACTGCCCCTATGTACAAGAATATAACTACTATAATACTGCCCCTATGTAAAGAATATAACTACTATAATACTGCTCCTATGTACAAGAATATAACTACTATAATACTGCCCCCTATGTACAAGAATATAACTACTATAATACTGCTCCTATGTACAAGAATATAACTACTATAATACTGTCCCTATGTACAAGAATATAACTACTATAATACTGCCCCATATGTAAAGAATATATCTACTATAATACTGCCCCCTATGTACAAGAATATAACTACTATAATACTGCTCCTATGTATAAGAATATAACTACTATAATACTGCACCCTATGTACAAGGATATAATTACTATAATACTGCCCCTATGTACAAGAATGTAACTACTATAATACTGCCCCTATGTACAAGAATGTAACTACTATAATACTGCCCCTATGTACAAGAATATAACTACTATAATACTGCTCCTATGTACAAGAATATAACTACTATAATACTGCTCCTATGTATGTGAATATAAGTACTATAATACTGCCCCCTATGTACAAGAATATAACTACTATAATACTGCTCCTATGTACAAGAATATAACTACTATAATACTGCTCCTATGTATGTGAATATAACTACTATAATACTGCCCTTATGTACAAGAATATAACTACTATAATACTGCCCCCTTTGTACAAGAATATAACTACTATAATACTGCCCCTATGTACAAGAATATAACTACTATAATACTGCCCCTATGTACAAGAATATAACTACTAAAATACTGCTCCTATGTACATGGATATGCACAATGGGACTTTTCTTGCCTTCTTTCTTGGTATTTGGGATAATAATGTGACAAGTGTTGTCCTGTGCATTGGAATGTATTATATATATAATAGACTGCCATCATCCATAGTGTTTTGCACTGTCAGATAATAACCTGCTTTTGCTTCTTACACGGCGTTTCTGGCTGCAGTCAGCGGGGATGAATTCAGTTGGCATGAAATGCATTTGTGACTTAAGTTTCTAGTTATTGCAGCTGGAAAATTAGTGTGAAAAGCAGAGAAAGGAGAATAATGTCTCACTGTGGAAAAGAATCAAGTTGGCAGGTATAAAGTGGCAGCTCAGAGCTGAGAGTGTTCGGCATAGCAGAGTGGAAAGTGTCGCTGATACTATAGCTGGGGCTGGCCAATAAGTGATGTAGTGCCACTGGAGCTGCTTACAATCTAGGAGGAAATGATGGAGGCACAACAGGTAAATGATAAAGGGTATTCTCATAATGCTGCATGAACCGGTCACCAGCCATCTGTACAGGTACAGACACAGAGAGCTATTGAGTGCAGGAAGGGTGCACACAGATTATACAAGGGACCACATTGGGAAGAAGATTTTGTAAGGGCAAAAGGGGAATAGTTAGGTAAGCGAGGTGAGGCAATAGGCCAGTCTAAAAAAAATCATTTTTAGGGCATACTTAAAACTGTGGGTATTGGGAATTAATCGATTTGTCCTGGGTAGTGCATTCCAGAGAAATGGCGCAGCTCTTGAGAAGTGTTGGAGATGGAAATGGGACTCTCAGATTATGGAGCTTGGTAGAATGGAGGGCACGGGTAGGGTGATAGAGATGAAAGAGGAGATGTAAGACGGAGCAGAACTGTGGAGAACTTTGTGGGTGAAAGTGATAAGTGTATATTGGACTTTGGGCAACCAGTGCAATGACTGGAACAGGGCAGAGGCATCAGTGTAGCTGTTGGAGAGGAATAAGATTCTGGTTGCTTCATTCAGGATGGATTGGAGAGGGAAGGGTTTTAGTAAGAAGGAGACTAAAGGCCCCGTCACACGCTACGATATATCTAACAATATGTCGTCGGGGTCACGGAGTTTGTGACGCACATCCGTTATCATTAGAGATGTCGTAGCGTGTGACACCTCCGAACGACTGTTAACGAGCAAAAATACTCACCTTATCGTTGCTCGTTGACACGTCGTTCATTTTCATAATGTCGTTCCTCCTTCTGCGCGCCGGTTGTTCGTCGTTCCTGAGGCAGCACACATCGCTCCGTGTGACACTCTGGGAACGACGAACACAGCTTACCTGCGTCCCGCCGGCAATGCGGAAGGAAGGAGGTGGGTGAGATATTACGGCCCGCTCATCTCCGCCCCTCCACTTCTATTGGGCAGCCGCTGTTTGACGTTGCTGTGACGCCAAATGTCCCTCCCCTTCAGGAAGAGGATGTTTGCCGCCCACAGCGAGGTCATTAAGGAGGTAAGTACGTGTGATGGGGGTAAACGACTTTGTTCGCCAAGGGCAACGAATTGCCCGTGACGCACAAATGACGGGGGCAGGTGCGATCGCTCATGCGATCGCACGACACATCGTACCGTGTGACGGTGCCTTAAGAGTTTATAGGGTTTGTGGGCAGTATTCTCTTTTCATTATGAATTATTTTGGGGGGATTTCTGTTTCCACTTTTTTGTGATTTGATGTGTTCCTTGCAGTAGCTGATACCACGAAGCAACATTTTTCTGTTGGCTGAGGCCCCGCCCCTTCTGGTCACATGGGTATGACCTCACACAGGCCCTGCAAGTGAAAAAGTGAATCGATTATATAATACTTATGCTAATTCTAACAGGGGGAAAGGGAGAAGTATGAATACCCCCCAGATATTATCTGATCCTCAGCTGCTGTCACTCAAGAAGCTGCTGATTTCATAAACTTTACTTTCTTGGATTTCAAAATCTATATATCCTAGCTGACCACTACAGGTATGTATAGAATCAGCCTGATAGTGCCAGGATAGCACTGGCTTTAGGTTATATACAAAAATCCTGGTGATTGGTTCCCTTTAAGCTTTGCAGTAGAGCAGGGAAGCATGACATCCCTGCACTACCAGTGGTTACCACTCTCCATTCTGTAAGCCACAGATTAATTTAGACCTGTGGTCTACAGAACAGCAGGGTGATGCGCAGGCCAAGTGGTCAACACATGCAGCGGACGTCATAGTTCCAGAGCGGTGACGCCATCACACCACGTAAGGACTATAAGATACGCTGCTCTATAATAGACAGGTTTTAACACAACTTCTGGTGGAAAATCAGTATGAGAAAGGTTCACCTAAAGTGGACAACTCATCCAAGACATTCCAGTGCCTTCTATGTCTATTAATATGTCAACATAAGAAACCCATGATATCCGGAGCCAAATGGGTAGAGGTGTAACGATCACGGTTGCATAGGTCGCAATCGCAACAAGGCCCGGGGGTGGAGGGGGCCCGCCGAACCCAGCTGTTACTTCAGCTGGATGTGTGTCAAAGGACTCACATCTAGCTGAAATTGAGTCCATCGGGCACCGCAATACATGGTGCCAGCTAAAGACAGTTTGGCAGCTGATGTCGGTAAGCCAGCCATTGACATTGCATGGCAGTGACATCATGCGTGGCCATAACAGCCACACCAATGGCAGATGCCAGCCTCTGCACCAGCTAAAGTAGAGGATGCTATGTGACGTGGGAAAGAGGGAAGGTGAGTAGAATGTTGTTTTATTATGCATTAGAGGCAGAACAGTTAAAATATATAGCAGGAAGGGGCCATCGATGAGGACAGATATACCAGGATGGGGGACATATATACCAGGAAGGGGCCCAGGATGAGGACATACATAACCAGGATAGACAACATATTTACCATGAAGAGGCCCAGGATGTAGACATATTTACCAAGAATATGCCCAGGATGGGGGACATACATACCATGAACGGGCCCAGGATTGGGGACATATATACCATGAAAGGGCCCGGGATGGGGGACATATATATCAGGAAGGTGCCTAGGATGGGAACATATATAAACCAGGATAGGGAACATATTTGCCACGAAGAGGCCCAGGATGTAGACATATTTACCAAGAATATGCCCAGGATGGGGGACATATATACCATGAAAGGGCCCAGGATGGGGGACATATATACCAGGAAGGGGCCCAGGATGGGGACATATATAAACCAGGATAAGCAACATATTTACCATGAAGAGGCTCAGGATGGGAATATATTTACCAAGAAGGGCCCACAAGGGGGGACATATATACCAGGATGGGGAACATATATACCAGTAAGGGGCCCAGACATATATACTAGGATGGTGGACAAATATACCAAGGATGGGGGACACATTTACCAAGAAGGGGTCCAGGATGGGGGACATTAATACAGGGGGACATTACTACATAATGAAGGGGGAGTTAATGTATTTGATCTTCTCTACTCCAGACTTACTTTTTGATAAGGGTATCAATGGGGCTCCATTACATTGAAAATGTCTCTAATGCCCTCTCATCCCCCAATTCTTTTATCAATACAAGCAGACTACATGGTGATACATCACTCTTGGCATTAGATTTTTAGACATAGTAACAACAGCTGATGGGCCGTAATTATTTCAACAGATTATGAAGAAGAAATATATTAATGGTCTGAAGTTGTCCTCGTGACTCCTGGTTATTTTTTCTGGAGCGGCAATTACTGAAAGATTGAGTCTTCAGGATCCCAGTGTCAGTCTCCAGCCAAAAGTCGATTTATTCCTCACTAGATATAAATACGACATTTACCTTCACTGACCCGTCCTTTTAAAGTCATGAGGAGGACGGCTGGCGTAACATATATAATCCGCGTACAGACTGCTCCACTGTTTCATCTGGAATGACAAGCTCAGTCAAGAGCCCTAGAGATTTCCCAGAATAATTCTTCTCCGCCTAGCACCGGCGACTGATGTGCCCTGGAAGTTTTGCTTGTACCACTAGGGAATCTGTCAAGTTCCTGAAACAAAGCTAAAGTATTTGCCAAGACAGCGAGAGTCTACAGGGGCTGAAGTGGTTTGTTCTCCAGGAGGGATAGAAGAACGTGGTGGCATCATTGACTTCTGGAGATGAAGATATAAATTGCAGCTGTGAGTAGAGATAAAGTTTACTTATCTGTTCAATAGATAAAAGAGTCAAAAACTGAAAAATTATAAAACCTACCCAAGCCCCTATGTAGTAAACTGCTGTAGAGGGGTAGATGAACGTCTAGAGGCCCATGGTCTAATGGTTAGAGCATCAGACACCAGACGTTCAAATACCCCTCTACAGTCTAACCCAGTGACATGCTTGGGTTTTTTTTTTTAGTTACCACTCCCATTTTTTGTTGTTACACCCTCTTATTTCTTCTGAACCACCTCCATGCCTAGACCACGCAACCTTAAAATGAACCTTCAAAACTTCTGATGACGAAGCATCCAAAATATCATTAATCGCAAAAGTCCATCAGAAGACAACCTTGTTTGGAGTTGACTTTGGTGCCAATAATATATATGGTCGGGAGGGTCATGAGAATAATTTTCTCTGGTGGGCCCAAGGAAAAGTAACTCAACTGGATGGGTTGTTTCTCAGGCCTTTATTATTTCCTCCCAATTTCTGTTGGCCCCTAAGAGCTGTGACAGCGACTCTCCAGGCAGAAGTAGGACATGTTGGCCTGCCGAAAGCGGTGGCATCCCATTGCTTATTTGTTTCTATGGCTCTTGTCTACTAAGGATGTACAGCTCCAGATGGAGGATCAAGGTCAAGGGCTGCATGTGTGATTATTCTTTCCAGACCTTAGAAGACAACTGATCCAGTCTACGATTTCTTGATCAGTCCTTTGATGATTATTTTAACTTTTTCCCCCATTTTCATTTGCGATCACCTGATGTGAGAAAACTTTTCTGATTTTACCAACCGGGATAAATATCCAACTCAGTCTTCTGATACTGTTTTCACCATTGATGGTTACCTGCCTGCAGCCAACCTGAATCTGTCCAGGCTCTATCTCTAATCCTGCTTGTTGTCATCTGTCTGACCATCTGCTGTGGACTAACCTGGGGTCCACAACCTGGATATCTTTGATTGGTGAAATCCTCCCTTACGAGAGTTAAGGATAAAGAATAGAGAATATTGTCATGCCCGGGGAACCGGACAAGGCGGAAGTCGGATCCCTGGTTCAAAGTACTGTTCACTGACCAAGAGGAGCAGACCTGGGAGGCCACCGAGTCTTCACTACTACTACTGGAGGTGGCAGGGGGTACACATGCTGGTAAGTCTCTACCAGGAGGCAGCCCCAAAGGATCCTGATACCTTGACAGCTGTTGCGACAGGACGAAGACCAGGAACCGGAGCGGATGAGGCAGAGGCACCACAACTGGCTGGTACTGGTGGTAACAGGCAGGCGGGATATGCTTGCAGGAACTGGAGGAAACCAGATGGACACAGGCGGGATAACAGGCACTAGTAGACGGACACAGAGACAGTCATAGCCCTATACAGAATGCTGGGTAGCACGGGGGACCTAACAACTAAAATGGGCACACTAGCTACAGAGAGGAGGCCTTATATGCACTGTGCCTAATGGCGGGGACCGGGAGGTACTTCCGGGTGAAGTCGCGCTGGCCCTTTAAGAAAAGGGAGAACAACGTGCTCCCGAGAGCCCTACTGCGCATGCACGTGCTTCAGGAGCCAAAGCATGGAGCGAACAGCAAGTAGCAGGCAGAAAAATGGTGGCACCCCTTACACACAGGGAGCAGGGGTGCCGTCAGGAGGACTTGAGGAACCCAGGGGGCCGCGGGGTCGGGTAGAGGCAGCGGGGACAGCTGAGGTGAGCCGGGCAGAGCGTCGGCACTCCTGGGCTGGAAGTGCCGACAGAGTAACAAATACCTTAATCCCTGCAACTGAAGTTATCCTGCACCAACCTACTCTAAAGGGTGCTTACACGCTGCGACATCGCTACCGATATATCGTCGGGGTCACGTTTTTAGTGACGCACATCCGGCGCCTGTAGCGACATCGCAGTGTGTGACATCAAGGAGCGATGATCAACGATCGCAAAAATGACCAAAATCGGTGATCGTTGACACGTCGCTCCTTTCCATAATATCGTTGCTGCTGCAGGTACGATGTTGTTCGTCGTTCCTGCGGCAGCACACATCGCTAGGTGTGACACCGCTGGAACGACAAACATCTCCTACCTGCGTCCACCGGCAATGCGGAAGGAAGGAGGTGGGCGGGATGTTACGTCCCTCCGCTTCTATTGGATAGCTGCCGTGTGACATCGCTGTGACGCCGCACAAACCGCCCCCTTAGAAAGGAGGAGATTCGCCGGCCAGAGCGACGTCGCAGGGAAGGTAAGTCCGTGTGACGGGTGTAAGCGATGTTGTGCAGCACGGGCAGCAATTTGCCCATGTCGCACAACCGACGGGGGCGGGTACGCTCGCTAGCGAGATCGCAGCATGTAAAGTACCCTTTACTCTTCTAGGACTATTGTCCACTTACCTAAAGAAAATCCAAATCATTATTGAAAATTTGGGAATAAAGAGACAAGAAAAGCAATCCAGTCAATCTCTGCTTCCCGCCATCCAATGGCACATTATGACCATCATGACCGACAGTAGAATGGCAGCGAAAATTAAATTAATATTTTAGCGGTTGAAAAATCCTTTAAATTGTCAACGTCTCTACACTCTCTGGAGTCCAGAATGGCAAATCCAATTAATATACTTTCCACGCCGCTTCTGTCACCCATATATGATTACTAAACAATAAATATTCAGAGACAAACAAAAATCTCGAAGATGCTCGAATAGGAATATAGGAGATAACTTCCGTCTGACACATTCGGAGAGAGCAGAGGGGTTAATTCTTCTGTTCGTATCGCCACCATCTCAAATATAGCAGCAGCTCCTACAGTAAAACAATAGGGAAACCTTATCAGTCACAGATGCCGGAGCCGATGTAACGGGGAGAACAATATATGTGATTGCCCATGAAACGATGGCTTCCTGATCCAATCAGAGTGCCGCGAGCCGAAAAGTCACGACAAAATCTCGGCTTAACTCTTTCCACCCGTTTGGACGCGACTGCAAGAGATCAGTACCGGAATGGTAATTTATTCCAGTCCGTATCTGTCTGTAGAGTTTGTGTGCTTCCTATGATAAACATCAGGAGTTATAAACATTATGCCTCACTGCTAACACTCATATCTGTCATATCTAGTAGACCTGATGAGGCCTATGGACTTACTTTGAAAATGCATAACAGACTATCCTTTGTAAAATTATCTTTGCTAAAGACTTAAACTCCAGCTGGACTCAAAAAACGCTCGTTATAATTTTAGGATTATATAACCATTCTAAAATGGATATTTAATGTAAGTACACCTGTTACGTCCGGGTGGTGGAAACACTGGACCGTACACCGGGTTCCCTTGGGGAGGCAGCCAGGCCGGTCACCCCGCCCGAGGGTCTTGATGCATGGCAGCCGAAGCACTATTGGCAGCAAGACAGTCCGTAGGGAGGCTGGAAGGTAGATGTCGCTGAGAACACGGAGTTCTAGACGGAAGTCCGGGTGACGAGGCTCAGGGTCCGAGACCGGGTTGTAGGGTCAGGCGAGATCCGGAACCTGCTGAGCGATGGGACGGGTCACCAAACGGAGCCAGGGACTGGAGACTGGCGGAGCTGCAGAGATGGTGGAACCTCCGCCGAAGTCACCGTCAGGGTACTGGGACGGACGTGGTTCGGAGCGGCTGGCGTGGCAGGACAGGCTCTGCAAGACAGACAGGGGTTAATACAGGACACAGCAATACGGGGACCTGAACTCCTAGCTTACTAAATACGTAGAACAGGCCCCGCCCACCAGGAAAGAGAATCCTAATATACCCTGTACCTGTCTATGCAATTTCCTGTTTCTAGGTGCTGGCCCTTTAAGAAAGGGTCAATGACCGCGCGCGCGCCCTAATGCGCATGCGCGAGGCCCGTGTGCCAGAAGCCAGTCCAGGGAGCGGTGCAGAGGAAGCAGGGGTGCCCGGCTGAGTGTCCCACGTCGCAGAGGAGCGCCGGGAGCGGGGAGCTGGACGCATGGAGGGCGCAGGCGAGGAAGAGGGGGCTGGGACCGGAGTGGTGAGCCGGGGACGCCGCCGGGAAGCGGGGAGCGGGCCACGGAGACCGGAGAGCGGGGCACGGGGACCGGGAAGCGTGACAACACCACTCGTCTCAGGTCTAAATCATTAATAATGTATGCAAATCATAGTTTACAGTGGTGGCTGTGAGGTGCTCCCCATATACTACACGTCTTCTTAGGTGTTTTGGGTAAAAGGTGAGTTTTGTGGCATGTTCCGCATACACCGACAAGCAAAAGGGTAACAGTGTTTTGACCTTCTGACTTTCAGGCCCCATATCTTACCATCCACTACAGCTTTGAGTCTGAGACAGCCAGTGTCATCTTGGCTATCTCATACATAAATGTGACTTGCAGCTACAGTAAAGGTTTGCAATGTATTATTACATTGCAAAATAATGCTGCCACACTATGACCAAATATCACCACATAGAGTCTGAATATAACCACCGTCCTGTTACTGAGCAAAGGCTACTGCACCAAGACCAGGGGGTTCACACCACAAATCCCTAAAAAATCTGCAATATGTGAACTTGGCCTAAAGTAGGGATGTCCTTCTTCGTGCCCCTCACCACACACAATATAAAATTTTCACATCTGTCTCCCCCATTTAATGGTAAGGATTATGACTCTATATAGGCTTAGGATCTATACTAAAACTCTGCAAAGTACAGGGATAATACACACACACACACACACACACACACACACACTGATGGCACAGCAAAGGGGAACACACACACAGTGATGGCACAGCACAGGGGGCAACACACACACTGTATTGGCACAGGGGCAACACACACACACACACACACACACACAGAGTGATGGCACAGCACAGGGCAGTTTTTCTGTAGTGTTACAGGCAGACGTTTGTATATTATAATACTCACCTGCTCCTGTGCTGTGAGAGGAGATGATAGTGGCTCCGGCCTCCCTGCTACACTTCCTGTCAGTCTTCCTGGATGCTCCTCCTGTCCTCTGCTTTTTCTTTCTATTCCTTCTGTTCTCCGCTTCTCACTGTTTTTTCTGCTCTCTGTTTGCTTTTCTCTCTTTTCTGTAGTCTCTACTCCTTTTTCGCTCCTGCACGGTTTTCCTTTTCATCATTTCATTATCCCGCAGCTGTACTGAACAAGCTCCACCCCCTCTCCTGATTGGTTGTTCTCCTCTTGGCATCTCTGCTGCCTGGCCTCTCCCTCCTCTTCAGCACAGGCCGCGCACAGTGTGCAGTGTGGGCGAGTCTGAATCTCTGCATTGGCTAGTCTGCAGCTATACAAACAGTGCCGGCTCCCAGCGGCGTTAATCAGCTGCTTGGTGACGGCCCCAGGGGCATGATGCATGAAAGTGAAAACGCACACACTGGGCAGCCGCCCCGGGCCCCTCCAGCCGGGGCTGCCACCAGGAATTTCCGGGCCTGATACTGACAAAATTTTAGGGCCCCCTTCAGCCTCCACCACAGCTCCAGCTCTACCCCTCGAACCTTCGGCAATAGAAAAAAGTTGTTTCCAGCATCACGTCCAAGAAATAAGGTTAAAAAACAATTTTATTCCATAAGGTTAAAACCAACACTAGGTTGGATGGACGTCCACAAAGTATAAAACAATGTCTGACGCGTTTCACACCTAACAGAGGTTCTTAGTCTTAGACATATCCTGCTAGATCTGCACAAGTTATGGAATAAAATTGGTTTTTAACCTTATTTCTTGGATGTGATGCTGGAAACAACTCTTTTCTATTTCCGGACTTTGCCTCTTTGAATGCGGAGCTGCCCTCCCTGCACCGTCCCCCAGAGAGAGGACCCAGGTGATGCATTTACCGGGGGAGCTGATATCGTCCTTAGCATACTGACCTCCAACCTTCCACAGTCCACCATCACTGGAAAATCTCCAATTCTGCAAACAGTCCTCACCAATCACACATTAACCGCTAGCTGTCATTTTCACAGCCCGAAAAAAGCTGCATGCACCATTTTTTGGGTCATTAAAATGACGATCCCCAGACAGAATCGTCAGCCATATGTGTATCTAATATATAAAGCTGTGAATGTTTGTGTGTGTACTGTATATATATATATATATATCTATATATAGATAGATATATATATATATTACAGTATATATATATATATATATATTGTCACGCTCCCCGGGTCCTCTGCTCCGCTCCCCGGCTCACCTGCCACGCTCCCCGCTCTCCAGCCTCCAGTCCCAGCGCTTCCCAGGCCCCCTGGTCCCCGCTCCCGGCGCCCGTCGGCTTCCCAGTCCATGGCCGGCTCTGCTGCGTCCTCCTCTCAGCTTCCTGTGTTGGCTTCTGGCACCCGGGCCGCGCGCATGCGCATTAGGGCGCGCGCGCGGTCACTGACCCTTTCTTAAAGGGCCAGTGTCCACGAACAGGAAATGATGCACACAGGTACAGGGTATATAGGGGGTTAATGTCCAAGGGAGCGGGGCCTGTTCTTCGTGTTTTCCCAAGCTAGGAGTCAGGTCTCCTTGTGTTCTGTGAGATACTTACCTCTCTGTCTTCTAGAGCTGATCCTGCATCGCCATCCGGTCCTGCTGTGTCTCGAACCCCGAACGCTGCCCATCTGCCATCCTGACAGTCCGCACCATCTCGGTTCCCTGCGGTGACCCGTCATCTCGCTCCAACGGTTCCGGACCCCGCCAGACATCATCACGGCTTCCGAACCTGAGCTCCGTCACCCGGACCACCATCAGTGACCTCGTGGTCCCAGGGACTTCTCCATTGTCTTCCAGTGCACGGACTGTTCTGCTACCTAAAGTGCTCCGGCTACCGGACTCCTTTCCCTCATCGGGGAGTTCGGCCCAGTGGATCCACCTCCCGGGTCTTCCCGTCCATCTGGCCCTAACAGTTATATATATATATATATATATATAAAATGTGTGTCCACTATAGGAACTTGCACAGTCTCATTTACAATCACGATATTTTGCACAGACACCTCATGTGACTCAGGGAACGACATAGACTATTTTTTGAGGGGAAAATGTAACCCCGCGCTTTAGGCTGGGGTCACACAGGGCACTAGTTTGATCCTTGCATGACACTCAGCTCACGCTACGCTGGGAGCACAGCAAGAGCCGAGTGTCATGCGAGTGTCACTGCGACTGAGCTCCGATCATGCAATCGGACCTCAGCTACGGGGGTGGGCCGGCACTGCGGAGGGGCTGGCCGGCACGGAGGAGGGGAGGGAGGGATTTATCTCCCTTTCTCCTCCGTAGCCGGCTATTGCGATTCTCGCTCTGCACGCGTGGTACACCGGTGTACCGCGAGTGCAGTGCGATTTTTCTCTTGCTCCATACACTTGAATGGGTGCGAGAGAGTCTCGCATTACACCCGCAGCATGCTGCGATTGTTTTCTCAGTCCGATTGGGGCCGAGAAAATAATCGCTCATGTGCGCTGGCACATAGGCTAATATTAGTCCGAGTGGAATGCAATGTTTTATCGCATCTCACTCGCTCCGATTTTCATGCCGTGTGTCTTAAGCCTTACAGTTACTCTCCAAAAAAATTCCTTACATTAAAGTCAATGGAGCTAGTAGGTGAGGTCATTAATAGGAGCTGTGATTGGTTATTATAGGAAACAAAGGACATTGCTAGTGTAAGAAGCTTCTGTGTGAGGTAATATGATATCGGTAGAGAGACGGATAGAGACAGACAGGGAATGAGAGAGAGAGAGAGACAGACATACAGATAGGAAATGAGAGAGAGACAGGGAAAGAGACAGACAGAGGCATCCAGACAGACAGACTACATGCACAGTTACACACTATACATTACCTCATCTTGCAGTTTCTGATCAGTGCAGAGCAGGAGAGAAACCACGGGGACTTGCACGGAGGCTGCAGCAGCTGAACAACAGGACCTGCATGTTCACTGGTCATGTGATCAGGCACATGATTAGTGATCGTACAGGTCCTTCACTGCAGCCTCCATAATACATTTCCTGTCATGCACACATAAATCAGTGCAGAGTAGGAGAGAGGGCAGCTCTCTATGAGCGACTCAGGTCCCCTCATTGTCCTGATGGCGGCCCCGCCCCTGGGGCCCGGTGAGCTGGGGGTGAAAGGGAAGGAGTCTGGGCTGTCAGCTGCGGGCCTCCCCTCCTGCCTCCAGCTCACGGGCCACATAGCAGTGGCGTGGTCTGCCTCTATGGACGGTACGCCACTGGAGAGCAGCATCCTCTTCATTATCTGCAAGACCCAGCTCTGTAGGGAAAATAGCAGCTTCACCAGGTCCAGCTACTAAGAGCAATAAATAGGCCTGAGCTGTAATATTGGACGCAGCCGTCACTATATGTTATATGGTCGTGTTACACAATCTACAAGTGCACAAAGATATTACACATGCACCACACGACAAGTCGGCCTGTGCACCCCTAAATGCCAGGGCTGAATTTTAGTCCCAGTCTGGCCCTGATAGTAGGTATATTCTTGTACATAGGGAGCAGTATTATAGTAGTTATATTCTTGTACATAGGGGGCAGTATTATAGTAGTTATATTCTTGTACATAGGGAGCAGTATTATAGTAGGTTTATTCTTGTACATAGGGGGCAGTATTATAGTAGTTATATTCTTGTACATAGGGGGCAGTATTATAGTAGTTATATTCTTGTACATAGGGGGCAGTATTATAGTAGTTATATTCTTGTATATAGGGAGCAGTATTATAGTAGGTTTATTCTTGTACATAGGAGGCAGTATTATAGTAGTTATATTCTTGTACATAGGGAGCAGTATTATAGTAGTTATATTCTTGTACATAGGGGGCAGTATTATAGTAGTTATATTCTTGTATATAGGGAGCAGTATTATAGTAGGTTTATTCTTGTACATAGGAGGCAGTATTATAGTAGTTATATTCTTGTATATAGGGAGCAGCATTATAGTAGTTATATTCTTGTACATAGGGAGCAGTATTATAGTAGTTATATTCTTGTATATAGGGGCAGTATTATAGTAGGTATATTCTTGTACATAGGGGCAGTATTATAGTAGTTATATTCTTGTACATAGGGAGTAGTATTATAGTAGTTATATTCTTGTACATAGGGGCAGTATTATAGTAGTTATATTCTTGTACATAGGGGCAGTATTATAGTAGTTATATTCTTGTACATATGGGGCAGTATTATAGTAGCTATATTCTTGTACATAGGAGCAGTATTATAGTAGTTATATTCTTGTACATAGGGAGCAGTATTATAGTAGTTATATTCTTGTACATAGGGAGTAGTATTATAGTAGTTATATTCTTGTATATAGGGAGCAGTATTATAGTAGTTATATTCTTGTACATATGGGGCAGTATTATAGTAGCTATATTCTTGTACATAGGAGCAGTATTATAGTAGTTATATTCTTGTACATATGGGGCAGTATTATAGTAGCTATATTCTTGTACATAGGAGCAGTATTATAGTAGTTATATTCTTGTACATAGGGGGCAGTATTATAGTAGTTATATTCTTGTACATAGGGGCAGTATTATAGTAGTTATATTCTTGTACATATCGGCAGTATTATAGTAGTTATATTCTTGTACATAGGGGCAGTATTATAGTAGTTATATTCTTGTACAGAGGGGGCAGTATTATAGTAGTTATATTCTTGTATATAGGGAGCAGTATTATAGTAGTTATATTGTTGTATATAGGGAGCAGTATTATAGTAGGTTTATTCTTGTACATAGGAGGCAGTATTATAGTAGTTATATTCTTGTACATAGGGAGCAGTATTATAGTAGTTATATTCTTGTACATAGGGGGCAGTATTATAGTAGTTATATTCTTGTATATAGGGAGCAGTATTATAGTAGTTATATTCTTGTATATAGGGAGCAGTATTATAGTAGGTATATTCTTGTACATAGGAGCAGTATTATAGTAGTTATATTCTTGTACATAGGGAGCAGTATTATAGTAGTTATATTCTTGTACATAGGGAGTAGTATTATAGTAGTTATATTCTTGTATATAGGGAGCAGTATTATAGTAGTTATATTCTTGTACATATGGGGCAGTATTATAGTAGCTATATTCTTGTACATAGGAGCAGTATTATAGTAGTTATATTCTTGTACATATGGGGCAGTATTATAGTAGCTATATTCTTGTACATAGGAGCAGTATTATAGTAGTTATATTCTTGTACATAGGGGGCAGTATTATAGTAGTTATATTCTTGTACATAGGGGCAGTATTATAGTAGTTATATTCTTGTACATATCGGCAGTATTATAGTAGTTATATTCTTGTACATAGGGGCAGTATTATAGTAGTTATATTCTTGTACAGAGGGGGCAGTATTATAGTAGTTATATTCTTGTATATAGGGAGCAGTATTATAGTAGTTATATTGTTGTATATAGGGAGCAGTATTATAGTAGGTTTATTCTTGTACATAGGAGGCAGTATTATAGTAGTTATATTCTTGTACATAGGGAGCAGTATTATAGTAGTTATATTCTTGTACATAGGGGGCAGTATTATAGTAGTTATATTCTTGTATATAGGGAGCAGTATTATAGTAGTTATATTCTTGTATATAGGGAGCAGTATTATAGTAGGTATATTCTTGTACATAGGGGGCAGTATTATAGTAGTTATATTCTTGTACATAGGGGCAGTATTATAGTAGTTATATTCTTGTACATAGGGAGCAGTATTATAGTAGTTATATTCTTGTACATAGGGAGCAGTATTATAGTAGTTATATTCTTGTACATAGGGGCAGTATTATAGTAGGTATATTCTTGTACATAGGAGCAGTATTATAGTAGTTATATTCTTGTACATAGGAGCAGTATTTTTGCGATTATTATTTTAGTTCTCTGGATTACAACTCACAACTATTTGAGATGTTGTTAACCCCTTTTATCTGCAACCTGACCACCATAGTAGGTCCCTGTTAACCCACGGATGGATCCTTTAATCTGCACATTATAATGTTGGATCTATCACCCAACTCGTGTGTTTTTTCTGCATAGTATTTTTTATTCGTGATAGACTCTATTTTTCTACCTGATGTCTACAAAACAATATGAATTGTGAATGTATTTCCCTCTTGCTAGTAACTATTTATTAATAAACTTTATTTAATTTTTTTGCAAAGAGGTTTTCTGAGTGTTATTTGAACAGAGTCTTTATCTGGGCTCTGACTACTTGTTGCCCCTGTTTTTCGCTTGGTTCAGTAATAGTTCGGTTATGGGGTGTAGTATACGATATGTACTGTAATTATGGTCTCATCATCTGCCCTAATCTTTTGTTTGTATAGGAGCAGTATTATAGTAGTTATATTCTTGTACATAGGGGCAGTATTATAGTAGTTATATTCTTGTACATAGGAGACAGTATTATAGTAGCTATATTCTTGTATATAGGAGCAGTATTATAGTCGCTATATTCTTGTACATAGGGGAAGTATTATAGTAGGTATATTCTTGTATGTAGGAGCAGTATTATAGTAGTTATATTCTTGTACATAGGGGCAGTATTATAGTAGTTATATTCTTGTACATAGGGGAAGTATTATAGTAGTTATATTGTTGTACATAGGGGCAGTATTATAGTACGGTAGTTATATTCTTGTATGTAGGAGAAGTATTATAGTAGTTATATTCTTGTACATAGGGAGCAGTGTTATAATAGTTCTATTCTTGTACATAGGAGCAGTATTTTAGTAGTTAAATTATTGTGCATAGGGGCAGTATTATAGTAGTTATATTCTTGTACATAGGGAGCAGTATTATAGTAGTTATATTCTTATATATAGGGGCAGTATTATAGTCGTTATATTCTTGTACATAGGGGGCAGTATTGTAGTAGTTATATTCTTGTACATAGGGTGCAGTATTGTAGTAGTTATATTCTTGTACATAGGGGGCAGTATTATAATAGGTATATTCTTGTACATAGGAGCAGTATTATAGTAGTTAAATTATTGTGCATAGAGGGCATTATTATAGTAGTTATATTCTTGAACATAGGGAGCAGTATTATAGTAAATATATTCTTATATATAGGGGCAGTATTATAGTAGTTATATTTTTGTATATAGGAGCAGTATTATAGTAGTTATATTCTTGTACATAGTGGCAGTATTATAGTAGTTATATTCTTGTGCATAGGGGCTGTATTATAGTAGTTATAGTCTTGTACATAGGGGCAGTATTATAGTAGTTATATTCTTGTACATAGGGGCAGTATTATAGTAGTTATATTCTTGTACATAGGGGCAGTATTATAGTAGTTTATTCTTTTACATAGGGGCAGGGTTGGACTGGGGTATCTGGGGCCCACCAGGGGAATTGACTCCAGGGGCCCACCCTACTGCGATATACAGATACCTGTTGGCCGTTATCCCTGTTATAGTGGAGCATTGACTGTAACTGATGTACAATTACAGTAGTTTGCAGTAAGGGGGATCTTTGGTGAAGTGATCACGGATCCACAGGTTAGTTAGGTGATCACTTATTAAATGAATGGATCCTGGGACGAGTCGGACATGACTTTAATGGGGATAAAAGTTGCAGGATCAGTGCAGGTCCCAGCAATCGGTCCCCACAGATGAATAAGTTATCACTGATCCTTAGGCCACGTTCACACGTTCAGTATTTGGTCAGAATGTTACATCAGTATTTCTAAGCCAAAACTAGGAGTGGGTTAAAAATGCAGAGGTGTTTCTATTAGACTTTTCCTCTGATTTTACCACTCCTGATTTTGGCTACAAATACTGATGTAACACGTTACTGAATATTCAACATGGACATATGGCCTTAGAATAGGCGATTATGCAGCATATTTGCTGCAGTGTAATAGTCACTGGACAAGGAGGAGTTAAACGTTCATGTATTTAATCTCTACTGGAAATAATCTTCCCTTTATTGATAGAGAGAAAAAATGACCTCCAGACACAACACAATGCACTATACCAAGACCAATAATACCACATACAAGGGAGAAGTACTGCCACACCGTGACCAATAACATATTACCACCACATAGTACCTGACTACCACCACATACAAGAGAGAAATACTGCAACACTATGACCAGACCACATAGATTACCAAATAATACCACATACCACAGAGATATAACCCCACACTGTGACCAGACCACAAATTACCACCACACAGTGCCCGAATAAACAACAATAATGATCATGAATAAAAACCACAATACTAATAATACTAATATTACCATCAGTGCCATTATACACAGGAGCTCTGTATATAGTGTCAGTGTACAGGTAATACAGTGATCACTGGTTACTTTATAGACAGAAGATTTGTATATAGTACAGAGGTAATACAGTGATCACCAGTGACATTAATTAGTGACATTATACACAGGAGCTCTGTATATAGTGTATAGTGCGTACATGTAATACACTGACTTACCAGTGACCTCTCTAGCTGAAGTTATTCATCTTCATTTTTTTCTTCATCTGGCGCTGACCGCCATCACTTCTTCCTGCCATGACGCGACTCTACAAAAAATAACACACAGTCACCTATAGCCGATCACTCCCAGAGTACATTCCTTACTTTTTACCCAATTTCTAAACTATGTCAAACTTGTGTTCTCCTTATGGAAGACAGTATTCTCAAAATTAAATTATATTACAGCAGTAATGATGTCCTCTAATCTGGCCCTACAGTAATTATGTCCATCATTTGCCACCATCAACCAATAATGTATGTTCCTCCCTTTGGCCCCAATTAGTAATAATATCTTCCATCCTTGCCCCCTTTATTTAATAGCTCCCATCCTGGCCCCCTTTATTTAATAAAGTCTCCCATCCTGGCTCCATTTATTTAATAAAGTCTCCCATCCTGGGCCCCTATGTTGCCCCCAAATAATTGTTCATTCCTAAGGTGGGGAGACAGAAGCTGGCAGTGATTGGACGTGGGGCTCCCGTGATGTCACAATGTAACGTGAGCCACAAATCGCAATTACAGACATCGCTGCAATGGTGCCAGCATCAGAGGTGAGTACAGGGTCTCTTTTTTATCTGGGGGAAACAAGAGGAATCAGAAGGGTTGTTAATTGCTTCCTGCAAAAAATATCCCCCCTCTCCAAAATAGTTCTACAAAGTGCCCCTTTCCATAATGTCCTCCCAAAACTTGCCCTTTCTATAATATTTCCCCCATACTGTCACGCTCCCCGGGTCCCCTGCCTTGCTTCCCGGCTCCCCTGCCTCGCTCCCCGGCTTCCCTGCCTCGCTCCCCGGCTCCTCTGTCAGGCGTCCCCCGCTCCACAGCCTCCAGCCCCCATCACCTGCGGTCCCCAGGCGGCTCGGTCCCCGCTCCCGGCGCCCGTCGGCAGCTCTGCTCCAGGCCGGCTCCCCTGCCTCCTGTTCACCGCTCCCTGCCCTGGCTTCTGGCACCCGGGCCTCGCGCATGCGCATTAGGGCGCGCGCGCGGTCATTGACCCTTTCTTAAAGGGCCAATGTCCTCCAACAGGATATTGAAGGATCAGGTACTGGGTATATAGGGGGATCCTTTCCAAGTGGGCGGGGCCTGTTCTTCGTGTTTTCTAAGCTAGGAGTCAGGTCTCCTTGTGTCTGTGATATACTCACCTATCTCTCTCGTAGAGCTGCTCCTGCCTCGCCAACCGGTCCTGACGATACCCGAACCCCGAACGGTGACGGCCTGCCATCCCGTCGGTTCCTGCTATCTCCGATCCCTGTGGTGACCCGTCTTCTCGCTCCATTGGTTCCGGACTCTGCCTGACGACATCTCGGCCTCCGAACCTGAGCTCCGTCACCCGGACTACCATCAGAGACCTCGTGGTCCCAGGGACTTCTTTACTCCACTCCTCTAAACGGACTGTCCTGCTAGTGCTCCGGCTACCGGGCACCTTGCCCTCGGTGAGGTGTTCAGCCCAGTGGATCCACCTCCTGGGTCTGCCCGTCCACCTGGCCCTAACAGTAAGAACAGGCCATGGATCCCGCCGAAGCACTAGCGGCCTTGCAGCAGGAACTCACACGCCAGCGCGAGACCCAGACCCGCATGCTGAACTTCATGTCTTCTGTGGATACCCGCCTGAACACGCTACAAGCGACGGCCACATCCTTGGCATCTCAGGTTTCCACTGTACAATCCACGGCCACAGCTCCCGTGGCAGCCTCCTCGGATGCTTCCAGACTTCGTTTGGCCTCACCACCCCGGTACACCGGAGATCCCAAGACCTGCAGGGGATTCCTAAACCAGTGCTCCCTTCATTTCGAGCTGCTTCCGCACTTGTTTGCCTCCGACCAAGCCAAGGTGGCGTTTGTGATGTCCCATCTAGAGGGTGAGGCACTGGCCTGGATGAACCCCTTGTGGGAAAAGGAGGACCCTGTGACTACCAACATCCAGGACTTCCTGCAGGCATTCAGAAACATCTTTGACGAACCTGGACGTGCCGCTGCATCCGCCTCATCACTCCTCAGGCTACGTCAGGGGACTACGACGGTAGGGCAGTATGCCATCCGCTTCCGCACTTTGGCCTCAGAATTGGGGTGGAACAACGAAGCCTTCACCGCCGCCTTCTGGGAAGGACTCTCCAGCCGTATTAAGGACGAGCTGGCAGGCCGCGATGTTCCTTCCACCCTGGATGTCCTGATCGCACTAGCCACCCGCGTGGACCTCAGATTCCAGGAACGATCCAAAGAGGTGTCCCGTGAGAGACGTCCGATACGGCATTCCTCTCCTCCGCAGAAGCCCGCCGTACTTCAGTCAGCGTCGTCTGGTGTCTCTGTCCACGAGCCCATGCAGATTGACCGTTTGCGGCAGTCCGAACAACGCCGAGCAGAACGGCTCGCCAAGGGCCTCTGCTTCTATTGCGGAGAGGGCACACACCTTCTACGCTCCTGTCCAGAGAGGCTGGGAAACTCCAAAGCCTAGGGTTGGTAGGAGAGGCCACCCTAGGTGCTGGGACTCTCTCAGACCCGGTTACGTGGACTGTTCAAGTGACAACGGGAGAGACGCGGTTCACGGCCGAGGCGTACCTCGATTCCGGGGCAGCAGGCAATTTCATCCAGCAGGCCACGGTGGACAAGTACCAGGTGCCTGTTACTCCACTCGACAAACCCCTCGTGATTGCCTCTGTAGATGGGAGACCCCTCTCTGACACCATCTCGTGGATCACCAAGCCGGTGGAACTACGTATCGGTGCCCTGCACACCGAGAACATCGCTCTCTACGTCCTCCCACACATGTCCCATCAAATCCTGCTGGGACTCCCCTGGTTACGGACACACGAACCGTCAGTCAGCTGGGGTACTGGTGAAATCACCCGATGGGGCTCCTCTTGCCACGAGAATTGTCTGAAGACTATACAGCCCATCCGACGACCTCCGGTTCCGGAGTCCCTACCGGGACTGCCCTCGGCCTATTGGTCCTTCGCGGACATCTTTGATAAAAAGGAATCAGAGGTACTTCCGCCACATCGTCCTTATGACTATGCCATCGACCTACTCCCGGGAACTACACCACCTCGAGGACGGATATATCCGCTGTTTCCTGCTGAAACAAGGGCCATGTCTGCCTACATCACGGAGAACCTGGCAAGGGGATTCATTCGGAGGTCCTCGTCTCCTGCGGGAGCAGGCTTCTTCTTCGTTAAGAAGAAAGAGGGCGATCTACGCCCATGCATTGACTACCGGGGATTGAACCAAATCACCGTGAAAAATAAATACCGCCTGCCGCTCATCCCCGAATTGTTTGACCGGCTTAGAGGAGCTCGTGTGTTTACCAAGTTGGATCTTCGGGGTGCCTACAACCTGGTCCGCATCCGCTCTGGGGACGAATGGAAGACCGCATTCAATACTCGCGATGGGCACTATGAATACTGTGTGATGCCCTTCGGCCTCTGTAACGCACCAGCAGTGTTTCAGGAATTGGTGAACGACGTGTTCCGGGACCTTCTCTACGTCTGTGTGGTGGTGTATCTTGACGATATCCTGGTCTTCTCTCCGGACCTCCAGACCCACAGAGAGAACGTGCAGCTGGTACTACAAAGACTGAGAGAGAATCGCCTGTACGTCAAGTACGAGAAGTGTGTATTCGAGCAGTCTTCTCTTCCCTTCTTGGGTTACGTAATCTCCGATACCGGTCTGCAGATGGACCCGGAGAAGGTCTCTTCCATTCTCAACTGGCCCCCTCCTTCCGGACTGAAGGCAATCCAACGCTTTCTGGGATTCGCAAACTATTATCGTCAGTTCATCCCTCACTTCTCTGCTCTGACTGCACCTCTCTCCGTCTTGACCAAGAAGGGGGCTAATCCAAAGGACTGGTCACCTGCGGCCGACGCCACGTTTGGCTCCCTGAAACAGGCATTTGCTTCTTCCCCTGTGCTCCACCGTCCTGAGTTAAACCGACAGTTTACCTTGGAGGTGGATGCCTCCTCGGGAGCCGGAGCAGTGCTCATGCAGAAGTCCTCCTCCGGGAAGATGGTTACTTGCGGTTTCTTCTCCAAGAGCTTCTCAGCGCCTGAACGCAACTACACCATCGGTGACCGAGAGCTATTGGCAGTCAAACTGGCTCTGGAGGAATGGCGCTACCTTCTGGAGGGAGCAGTGTACCCCGTGATCATTTACACGGACCATAAGAACCTGGAATACCTGCGGTCCGCTCAGTGACTGAACCCACGGCAGGCCAGGTGGTCCTTGTTCTTTGCCAGGTTCGATTTTCAGCTCCATTTTCGACCCGCGGACAAGAATGTACGAGCAGATGCTTTGTCCAGGTCATTCATGCCCATGGAGCAGGAGGAGGAGAAATCCCAGCCCATCATCTGTCCTAGTAAGATCATTCCGATGGCTCCTGTCACCCTGGCCCAGACACCGCCTGGGAAGACCTATGTCTCTGAGACTGACAGGCAAAAAGTGTTGCACTGGGGCCATGCCTCGAAAATAGCCGGCCATGCTGGTCAGAAGAAAACATGGAGTACAATTGTACGTCACTACTGGTGGCCATCCCTTCGCACGGACGTCGCTTCTTTTGTCTCAGCCTGCTCCTCTTGTGCCAGGAACAAGACGCCCAAACACCTGCCGTATGGTCGTCTTCTGCCTCTGCCTATACCCTCCGTTCCGTGGCAACACATTGCGATGGACTTTATTACGGACTTGCCCCTGTCCTCCGGACACACAGTCATATGGGTCGTGGTGGATCGGTTCTCCAAAATGGCTCATTTCGTCCCTATGGCTGGACTGCCCTCTGCCCAGGAACTCGCTGACGCTTACATACAGCACATCTTCCGGTTGCATGGCTTTCCATCACACATTGTGTCCGACAGAGGAACTCAGTTTACCTCCCGCTTCTGGAGGGCTCTCTGCAAACATCTGGGAGTGACTCTGGACTTTTCTTCAGCCTACCATCCTCAGTCGAACGGCCAAGTGGAACGAGTCAATCAGATCTTGACCTCCTTCTTACGTCACTACGTTAACGCCCATCACGACGACTGGTCCACGCTTCTTCCTTGGACTGAATTCTCCCATAACCACCACGTCAGTGAGTCCTCCTCCAGCTCTCCCTTCCATGTCGTTTACGGTCTCCAGCCTTCCGTCCCATTACCTGTATCCTCTTCCTCGGATGTCCCTGCTGCTGATGCTGTAGTCCGTGACTTTTCTACAATTTGGGACTCTGTCAAGATGTCCCTTGGACGCGCTTCCCTGCGGATGAAGAGACACGCAGACAAGAGGCGTCTGGATCCCCCGTGTTTCTCTCCAGGAGATCTGGTCTGGCTTGCTTCCAAGTACGTCCGATTGAAGCTTCCATCATACAAGCTGGGTCCTCGCTACATAGGGCCGTTTAAAGTCCTCAGCAAAATAAATGAGGTCTCCTACAAGCTGCAGCTCCCGGCCACGATGAGGATACCCAACTCCTTCCACGTCTCCCTGCTCAAGCCGGTTGTCCTTGGTCCCTTCTCCGCTGCTGCCAGTTCTGCTCCTCCTCCTATTGCTGATGATGACATCTATGCGGTAAGGGATATCGTGGCCATGAAAACCGTACGAGGCCGACAGTTCTTCCTGGTGGACTGGGCAGGGTATGGTCCTGAGGATAGGTCCTGGGAACCCCGGGAGAATGTGGGTACTCCTCTGATACGTGCCTTCCTGTCCCGGTTGCGGGGAGGGGGCCGTGGGGGGGGGGTACTGTCACGCTCCCTGGGTCCCCTGCCTTGCTTCCCGGGTCCCCTGCCTTGCTTCCCGGCTCCCCTGCGTCGCTCCCCGGCTTCCCTGCCTTGCTCCCCGGCTCCTCTGTCAGGCGTCCCCCGCTCCACAGCCTCCAGCCCCCATCACCTGTGGTCCCCAGGCGGCTCGGTCCCCGCTCCCGGCGCCCGTCGGCAGCTCTGCTCCAGGCCGGCTCCCCTGCCTCCTGTTCACCGCTCCCTGCCCTGGCTTCTGGCACCCGGGCCTCGCGCATGCGCATTAGGGCGCGCGCGCGGTCATTGACCCTTTCTTAAAGGGCCAGTGTGCTCCAACAGGATATTGAAGGATCAGGTACTGGGTATATAGGGGGATCCTTTCCAAGTGGGCGGGGCCTGTTCTTCGTGTTTTCTAAGCTAGGAGTCAGGTCTCCTTGTGTCTGTGATATACTCACCTATCTCTCTCGTAGAGCCGCTCCTGCCTCGCCAACCGGTCCTGACGATACCCGAACCCCGAACGGTGACGGCCTGCCATCCCGTCAGTTCCTGCCATCTCCGATCCCTGTGGTGACCCGTCTTCTCACTCCATTGGTTCCGGACTCTGCCTGACGACATCTCGGCCTCCGAACCTGAGCTCCGTCACCCGGACTACCATCAGAGACCCCGTGGTCCCAGGGACTTCTTTACTCCACTCCTCTAAACGGACTGTCCTGCTAGTGCTCCGGCTACCGGGCACCTTGCCCTCGGTGAGGTGTTCAGCCCAGTGGATCCACCTCCTGGGTCTGCCCGTCCACCTGGCCCTAACACATACTACTTATCTGCATAAAGTCCCCCCACTCCTTATTATACTATATTATACTTTCACAATCTCCTTCCTATTTGCCTCATTATGTCCCTTATTGCCCCATAATGTCCACCAATGTTCCCTACAATTGCCAATTCACCAATTGCCCTACAATGTTTTTATTTGTTTCATAATGTCCCAAATTGCCCTATCATGTCCCCATTGCCCAAAAATGTTCCACATGGTCCCATAATGTTTTACAATGTCCAACATTGCCCCATAATGTCCCACATTCCCCATAATGTTCAACATTGCTCCATCATGTCCCAAATTGCCCAATGATGTCACCCCATTGCCCAATAATGTCCCAATCAATTTTCTCCATAATGTCCTCCACTGCCCGATAATGTCCTTTGTAAAGTAACACCGCTCCTTCCCCACATTGCCCCCTGCATCTAAAATGATTCTCCGTGTCATTTTCGGCTCCTCAGGAGCGCTTACCCAGTACCTGAGCGTCCTCTTCTTCCGAGCGGCCCCGGTGATGCGGCATTGTGGTGCGGGGCTCAGAAGCTCTTCCGCCTCAGTCCTGGAGCCGCACTGTTTAAATGTATGGGTAAGTTCACACTGTGTTTCGTTAACAGTTCAAATTCAAAAAGATTTTCCTGTGGAAACCGCTTCCGGAATTCTTCTATGTGACAATTCTTGGCATTTTTTGGTCCTTGCACTTTTTTTTTAGCATCTTCTTTACATTTAACGTAGCGTTTTGCTGACGGTTCCTCTAAATCGTTGTCTGTTAACATTTTTTCAACAATTTTTAAGTGTTTCTTGTGGCCATTTTTTTCTCATTTTTTTTTCAATCCGTTAAGTAAGGAATAATACTCTAAAATTAGGTAAAAACACTCAGGCGACTTTGGGATTTTTTTTGCGTTCTTAGTAACTTCTATTGTAAAGTATACAGTGGCTTCATAATAGAAAATGCCAGAAGAATGGTCCGGTCATGTATGGAAACCTGAGGATAAAAAAGGATTCAAAAGCCTGAATGTAGGAACCGCAAAGTCGTTTTTAAATACAAATGAAGAAGAAGTGTTTCAAGCATTTTTTTTAGCAATTTTTCTGGCCTCTATTGGAGCAGAGCCACTGGATGATTCTAAAAGACTTTCCGAATGGACAACTGCAAACAAATTTGCATGAATCCCAATATTGGGAAACTGGGAATTGCTCAGAAAATGTAAATGGGGGAAAAGAAGAGAGAGAGAGAGAACCCTGCTGATCAGAAGAGCTTACACTCTACAGTATAGAGAGGACCCAGCTGACCATAAGAGCTTACACTCTACAGTATAGAGAGGACCCCGCTGACCATAAGAGCTTACACTCTACAGTATAGAGAGGACCCCGCTGACCATAAGAGCTTACACTCTACAGTATAGAGAGGATACTGCTGACCATAAGAACTTACACTCTACAGTATAGAGAGGACACTGCTGACCATAAGAGCTTACACTCTACAGTATAGAGAGGGCACTGCTGATCAGAAGAGCTTACACTCTACAGTATAGAGAGGACACTGCTGACCATAAGAGCTTACACTCATTAACCCCTTCACGACCTTTGACGGATCTATCTGTCATGGAGCATGTCACATCAAGCCCCGCCCCCTGCTGCGGGCATGTGGTGCCGATCGGCACACATATCAGCTGTTTTCAACAGCTGACATGTGTGCCTGCATGTTGCGAGTGGAATCGCTTCCACTCGCAACATTTAACCCCTTAAATCTCACTGCCAAAGTCTGGCATCGAGATCTATATGTGCTCGGCCATGATTTTTACTTACTGCCGCCCCCCACCGGAAGTCAAGTGCGTGACCACGTGACTTTCGGTGGTTGCCATGGTAGCACAGGGTCATGTGATGACGCCTGCAGCTATGACGTTTCACTTTCATTGTCACCCGGCCCGGAGCCGAATGAAACAAGAAGTGATCGTATCTGCTGTATAGCTGTGATCAGCAGATAGATCATATAAAATATAGAAATGTGGCACTCCTTCTATGGTCGCTGGTGCTTGGATAGGGTCCCACCCCAGATCAAAAAATTGAAAAAAATCCAGCACTCAAAGCATTCAACTGAAATTATTTTATATTTTATTCATTGATCTGTGTAACTATTAAAGACGTTTCGGTCATCCGACCTTCATCAGATTACACAGAAAGGGCTTTGAAGAAATATATGAAAAAGCTGGACCAGAGGAAAAAGCTGCCCGTCCGGGTCTGCAGTCAATGACTGGATTTTTTTCAATTTTTTTTTCAGCAGATAGATCAGAGGGATCGGATTGCTGATCGTTATAGCCTCCTAGGAGAACTAGTAAAATAAAAAAAAAGTAAAAAAAAGTTTTAAAAAAATTAAAAAAAAACAACTAAAAGTTTAAATCACCCCCCTTTCAAAAATTGAAAATTAAAGGGTTAAAAAAAAATAAATATACACATATTTGGTATCGCCGCGTTCAGAAATGCCCGATTTATCAAACTATAAAATCAATTAATCTGATTGGTAAACGGCATAGTGGCAAAAAAATTACAAACGCAAAATTACTTTTTTGGTCACCGCATGTTTTACGCAAAATGCAATAACAGGCGATCAAAACGTAGCAACTGCGCAAAAATGGTACCATTAAAAATGTCAGCTCGAGACGCAAAAAATAAGCTGTCACTGAGCTATAGATCCAGAAAAATGAGAACGCTACGTGTTTCGGAAAATGGCGAAAACGCGTGCCCTTTTTATTGGACAAACTTGTGAATTTTTTTAACCCCTTACATACAAGTAAACCTATACATGTTTGGTGTCTACAAACTTGCACCAACCAGAGGCATCACAATGACACATCAGTTTTACCTTATTGTGAACACGGTGAATAAAACATCCCAAAAACTATTGTGCGATCACACTTTTTTTTGCAGTTTTTCCACATTTGGAATTTTTTTGCTGTTATCCAGTACACTATATGGTAAAACCTATGGTGTCATTTAAAAGTACAACTCGTCCCGCAAAAAACAAGACCTCATATGGCAAGAATGACAGAAAAATAAAAAAGTTACGGCTCTCGGAAGAAGGGGAGCAAAAAACAAAAACGCAAAAACGGACAGTGCCCGGGGGCTGAAGGGGTTAAGTTAAATGTCAGTAATGTAGAAATAAACCATCAGCCGTGTGATAAAAAGAAAATTTTGTAAAATATCCTGTTCAGGAAAAGGTAATTGAAAATAATATAATTTATAATTAACTCCTTCATGCACCGATTCTCTAATAATATGTAGAATATAATGTTCTGACGATAGCTATAGTGACATTTTAATTGCTGAGTATGAAAACATAAAGCTGCTCCCTCAGTTTATCTCCACAGCTTCATATATTAAGCAGAGTTATAACACGTCTATATGAAATGCACTGTGAAGAAATAACAGTGTCCTGTCCCTTTAAATTCTGTGTGTTGCATGACACTGGTCAGCAGCCAATAAGATTGCTGGATTTGAATCTGAAGAAATAAACACAAACAAACTGTCGCTCTCCTCAGTGTTTTACAGACAGTGACGAGTGGAGTTGTATATCGGTGAGTGCCGCCATCACATCCCCTGATGACCGGACACTGATTTATCTCATCTCCTCGATGCTTCTTTCCTGTTATCTGGAATCCGCTGATGATTTTATCATTTCACCTAAACTCAAAACAGGCGAGAAACCGGGCAGAGCCGAGAATTCTGCCACAACCGCTGCTGTCACCGGCCACTAGGGGGCACTATCAGTGCAATCTGTATTTACTGGCGCACTGTGCTCCCCCTAGTGGCTGCAGGAAAGCAGAGGTTTATGTTTAGGTTACGCAGGACACTGCGGCCGGTATTATTTATTGGGGCATTATTTGCCACTAATGTCAGTGGGATTAGTGTCCTGGCACTGTTATTGGGGGTCAGGCTCTATGTGCTGGTAATGAAGTCACTGTCGCTGTCATTTTTGTGGGGTTTCCTGTATTTATTTGCATGATGAACATAGGAATCCATGTTTGCCATATATCTGTATTTACAGGCCCCAGCACAATCCTATGTACAATCTTTAACATGTGGTATTACCTACACTGGAGACTCTACAAACACCCAGAATAGACTGGATTTGCTCATGTTGCCTCCATGTATGGGTGTAATGGGGTCTGATACCTGGGGGGACGCTCACTATGAACATGTGTGGGATCTGCGGTGTTTGTGTATTTATCAGATCTGTGACTAAATCTTTTTTGGATTCACAGATTTTGCTATGGAGTTATCAATGTATGACATTTACAAGATGGCAGCGAGCAGCCGCTCTATGGAGGTCAGCAGCTTTATTATACACGGACCCTCGTCCTATTGTCCATCCCTGATGAGTGATGAGCGGACACTCACCGGATTCTGTTTTCTTTAGGACGTCTAGCGCCGCCAGGAATGCGTCTTCGGCTCTGGATACTTATCATGTGAGATTATTATTTTATATAAAAGCAATTTCCAGTTAATCTGAGAATAAAGTGTCATTCCTATAATCCAGCATTTAATAATCCAGAACATGTATTAGTCCAGCACAAAATTACAGCACATTGCAGATTGAGCAGAAAGTCAGTTAGAAAATAGTTTTCCATAGTAATTTGTGTGATTTTCTTTGCACAGAATCATTCAGAATCCAGCAGGTCACGGTGATTTGGGTTAAAGGAATTTTCCTGTAATTTTAAGGATTTCTGGACATTGTATGATTGATCCCATTATCTGCTTGTGTTTTCTCTCGAGCTCGTCCCAGCACCAAGGAGGAGGCAGAAGACCAACTGCTCATCTACAGCGCCAGATTCCTGCCATCACCGATCTTCAATATGGAGTTGACTGATCACTCCGCATATTATGTCCTCGTGTTCTGTCCATAGATGTAAAGGAAGGTCTCAGCAGACAATTAACTTGCTCTTTTTTTCTCAGCGCCTGATGCCAATGTACCGCGAAGCCCAGAAAAAATATCTTCCGTTTCCATTATATGAAGAAAGACCAGAGCCACCATCAGTGATGCCAGAGCTGCCATCAGTGACGCCAGAGCTGCCATCAGTGACGCCAGAGCTGCCATCAATGACGCCAGAGCCGCCATCAGTGACGCCAGAAGAGCAGAATGAAGGGGAGATAACAGAGCCAATAGAGGTGAAAGACCAGGAAGAAAGTGAGAAAGAAGACACCAAAAAGACGCCACAGCAGTGGAATGAAGTGGTGATATCCGATCCAAAGAAATATCGGGAGGTGAAAGTCTTTGAAGAAGATGAGAAAGAAGACACCAAGAAGAAAAAAAAGAAAGGTTCAGGAGCTCAACGACGAATGGTGCAAAATACCACAAGCACCATTCAGAACCAGCCGGCAAAGAGAAAAAGAGATCAGAACCAGCCGGCCCAGAGTCAACGAGATCAAAACCAGCTGGCACAGAGACAAAGACTTCAGAACAAGACAGCAAAGAGACAACGAGTTAAGAAGCAGCCGGCACAGAGACAGATGATCCGCCAGCAGACCTCCATATTCAACAAGATCAGCACCAACCTCAGTAAAATAAAAAACACCGTATGGACCAACCTCTTCAAAGCGATAAGACGCTGATGGACTGTGGACCCAACAGCATAAAATCTGGTGAGTATAATAATAATAATAATAATAGTAATAACCATAAAATAGTAATTATTAGGTTTAGAAATAGGTTTAAAATGTAGTAAAAACATTAAAAAGACTTATATAATAGGAGCAGTAATAGAGTTTCTAATATAATAATAATAATCAGTAACTCTAACATTAATTGTATAATAATGATAATTAGAGCCATAAAAAAAATCGCAGCAGGTTTGATCCAGGGTTATCGGACTGATCGCCTTTTCCCGGGGTCGAGAAGGAATTTTTCCCCTTGAGACACAAATTGGCTGAATGTGTCCAAGGGTTTTTGCCTTCTTCTGGATCAACAGCTTTAGGAATAGGGATCTAAGTTAAAATGTTAGTATAATATCAATACAAATGTTAGTAATAGTAATAAAAAAATAGCAATAATCCAAACATATTTAGTAAAAAATATTACAGAGTAGAATAATAATAATAGAATAGTAATAAGATCAGTAAAATAGCAACAAAGTAAACAAAGCATAAATAATAGTAATAATAATAATATTACATTATTATAACGACTAGAATAATTAGTAAATAATTAATATGTATTACATTAGTATTAAGAATAATATAATAATAACAACATAATACATTATTAGGTACTGTCAGGTTTGATCCAGGGTCCTCGGACTGATTGCCTTTTCCCGCGGTCGAGAAGGAATTTTTCCTCTGAGACACAAATTGGCTGAATGTGTCCGGGGGTTTTTGCCTTCTTCTGGATCAACAGCTTTAGGAATAGGGATCTAATTAATAGTAAATAGAGAAATAATAAATATATTAGTATTAATAATCATAATATTAGAAATAACAAGTTCAAAAAGATAGAAATAGTATTTAAAAAAAATAATAGTAATAATATAGAAATACAAATTGTAATATTACATTATTATTAGGAATAATATAATAACATAATACATTATTAGGTAGTGTCAGGTTTGATCCAGGGTCCTCGGACTGATCGCCTTTTCCCGGGGTCGAGAAGGAATTTTCCCCCTAAGACACAAATTGGCTGAATGTGAACAGGGGTTTTTGCCTTTTTCTGGATCAACAGCTTTAGGAATAGGGATCTAATTAATAGTAAATAGAGAAATAAAAGAAATATTAATAATAATAATCAACAATATTAGAAAGAATAAAATAGTATTTTAAAAAAATAGTAATATAAATTATAATATTACATTATTATTAAGAATAATATAATAACAACATAATACATAAATAGTATATATATAAAAAAATAGTAATAATATAGAAATACAAATTGTAACATTACATTATTATTATTATGAATAATATAATAACATAATACATTATTAGGTAGTGTCAGGTTTGATCCAGGGTCCTCATACTGATCGCCTTTTCCCGGGGTCGAGAAGGAATTTTTCCCCTTGACACAAATTGGCTGAATGTGTCCGGCGGTTTTTTCGCCTTCTTCTGGATCAACAGCTTTAATTCTAGTGATCTTATAGTACTAGAGTAGTGATAGTATTAATAAGTATAATAATATTGTAATAGTAATGAATAGGTTACTAGGATAATAATAAGAATATTATAAATACAATAAATAGGTTAGTGTAGGGCCCCATCTGATGAGGTCGCCTTGTCGTTGGCAGATGGGCTTGCACAATTTGGTTAAATTGTGCACTAAGAACCTCCCATTTATAAGTATACTAAATATAACAGTAATAAATGGTAGAATATTATAAATATAACTTTGTGTCATCTCCTTTATTTTCCTGCAATAAAGAAAAACAGAAAATCAAACACATTTGGAAAAATGTGTCTTTCAATGAGGTGCATGATCTAGATGTCGCCCGCACATGCTGCTGTGTAGCCCTAATCTAAAATGTATGACTGGTGGGCAATCAGCCAGTAATTGTGAGCTACGGGAATGATGAGTCCAGTTGTTCTCATCTGCATACAGTCTTACAATGGCTGATTATGTCTATTAAACGACCGCTGATCGGCCACATCCAGTCGATCGTCCGTCATTTAATGGTCTTTCTAGACTGGCCGATCATCGCACTTCCAGGCGCACAGAATACACTTAGTACAAATCGATTTGTACGACCCAGTATATCGGCCATGTCAGTAATCTGTGGCCGCTGGACGCCCTGAGAACCATCTCCTTTCTCCGCGGATCTCAGGGCTCACAGATTACTGATGATTCTCCGATTACTGACGAGCTCAATAGACTGGATCCTGTGAATCGATTCTCAATAATTCTAGCACAGGACAATCATCAGCACAATCATCTGTCGCCCGATGGACATTGTTTTGCTCCTAAAGGCCGCTTTACACGCTAGCGAGATTGCTAGCGTGCGTACCCGCCCCCATAATTGGTGCGTCATGGGCATATCACTGCCCATGGCGCACAAAATCGCGCGGATCCGTCACACTACTTACCTGCCTAGCGATGTCGCTGTGACAGGCGTATCGCCTCCTTTCTAAGGGGGCGGTTCGTTCGGCGTCACAGCGACGTCACTAAGTGGCCGCCCCAATGAAAACGGAGGGGCGGAGACGAACATCCCGCCCACCTCCTTCCTTCCTCATAGCGGGCGTCCGCAGGTAAGGAGAGGTTCCTCATTCCTGCGGTGTCACACGTAGCGATGTGTGCTGCCGAAGGAACAACGAACAACATTGTATCTGCAGCAGTAACGATAATTGAGATTAGGGGGGGATGTCACCGATTAGCGATTTTGAACGTTTTTGCAACTATTCAAAATCGCTAATAGGTGTCACACGCAACTACATCGCTAAAGCGGCCGTATGTGTGTCACAAAATCCGTGACTTCAACAACATCGCTTTAGCGATGTCGTAGCGTGTAAAGCGGCCTTTAGTCGGGTGACTGGCGGCCGATTTATTCAGCCGATAATCTGGAAATCAGCTTTCGTTTAATTTGTAAATTTGCCTGATAAAGAAGCGTCTGTGCACCAAAAGCAAATATTTTTTGGATTGGACAGTAGAGAAAACTTTTGTCTGTTTTGGCATAAAAGTAAGATAAGAAGCACAAACTTTACAGGCAAATCAAAGCCCAATGGATGTAACGCGCCCACGGGGCCAGGGTTTGTACTCGTTACCGGGCCGGTGATGGTTGGGGATGTCACAGTGGCCTTGCCCAGCTTCATGGCCCCGAGGTGTCAATGGAAGATGGGGATGTTGGGAGTAGTTGTCTTTGTGACGCCACCTGTGGTACGCGGCTATGAGGGAAGAAGCCGCTGCGGAGTGTCTCTCACTGCTGGGGCTGATGGTGTGACGCAGCAAAGTTGGTATTACTCTCCACAGGTAGAGTGGGCCCCAGAGAGAATGATGGAGGTGGTAGTCTACGGCGCTGAAGCACGGGGCGCCGGCAAGGAAGTAGACAACACAGGGACTGCCCTTCAAGTTCTTTACACACTCATTGTTCTTTGCCCGCAGGGTGCCGGTTTCCACCGAGATGGGCTCCAGCCGATCCCAGACTATTCGGACACTGGTGCCGGTACAGTGACTGGTGGGCCCTTCCTCTGTGTGCTCTTTTCTGATTTGTCCCCATGGCCTGACGCTACTTGGGGTCCCTTCTGTGTGTAGTCAAAGTCCTGGCCCGTTTGCAGGTGGCGCAAACATTTTGGGGGGAGCTTGATTCGAGTCTTCACTCCTGGTTCTCTCTGCTGCTGTTCCCCGGGCACTGTAGGTGGGTGCAGGAAACGTAAAATCTCCTCTACCAGCAGATTTATCATGGGAGACTGAAGCTTCCCCTAAGCTAAGGCTCTGTACCCCAAACTGTACTGGTCCCGGGGAAACTAACACTGTATCCCCGCGGCGACCATTTCTCCTGTGTCCCACCAGTGTCACTGGTGTGGCTGCTCCCCTGTCTGGAAATGAACCATCCCGTCTGCTGGAGGCACACTTCTCCCTCCTACTAACTGTCTGGGTTGCCTCTCCTCACTCCCTGGACATCTCCTCTCCCCCTTCCTGGGTCCCTGGATTAGTGGGTGGAAAGGTCCTTACCATTAGGTGGCCAACCATAAGACCCGACCCTAGCCTGGTCCCCAGTCAGGAAAGGGGCAATGTTGTGTGTTTTGATTGTGGTGATGTGTGGAACCGGCACTGATGTCCTAGGAACCCGGGATGGGCAGAGCGCCGTGTGTGAGAAGGAGAGCTGTTTTTCTAGAGATCAGAGCAATGCTGATCTGATCTACAGAAATGAATGAGCGATCAGACTGTTGATCCTTATAGTCCTCTAAGTGGAGTAGTAAAATAAAAAATAGTTAAAAAATAGTTTTAAAAAAAACTAAAAAAAAAGTTCAAATCACACCCTGTTCACCCCATTGAGAATTAAAAGGTTAGAAAAATAAATAAATATACCCATATTTAGTATCGTCGCGTTCAGAAATGCCCAATCTATAAAAATATAAACTCAATTAATCTGATTTGTAAAAGGCGTAGCATCAAAAAAATTCGAAACGCCAAGATTACGTTTCTTGGTTGCTGCAAATTTTGCACAAAATGCAATAACAGGCGATCAAAACGTAGCATCTGTGCAAAAATGGTACTGTTAAAAATGTCAGCTCGAGATGCAAAAAATAAGCCATCACTGAGCCATAGATCCTGAAAAATAAGAATGCTACGGTTTTCGGAAACTGGCGCAAAAAAGTGCACCACTTTTTTTTGACAAATGTCTGAATTTTTTTAACCCCCTTAGATAACAGTAAACTTATACATGTTTGGTGTCTCTGAACTCGTAATGACCTGAGGCATCACACCAACACATCAGTTTTACCATATAGTGAACAAGGTGAATAAAATATCTCCAAAACAATTGTGTAATTGCACTTTTGCAATTTTTCCGCACTTGGATTTTTTTTGCCATTTTCCAGTACAATATATGGTAAAACGTACGGTTTCATTTAAAATTACAACTTGTCCCACAAAAAATAAGCCATCATATGTAGTGATGGGCGAACCCCCCGATGTTCGTGTTCGGGAGACTCGCCCGAATGTTTTGTAAGGTTCGAGTTCAGATTCTGAGATAACGCGAACTTGCGTCCGAACACCAAACTTAGACTTTACAGTTATGGGATGGTGCGGGGGGGGGGGGGGCTATAAAATAAAGAATATCGTGCGCTCTTTACAGAGTCAGCCCACATGTAGGGATTGGCTGCCACAGCCGATGATGAATAGCGATGGCGGGAATCAGGTCATCGGAGATCACCGTTGCTATAGTAACCCGCTCGTTAGGTTACTATGGGAAGGATGGCAGCGGTGATGTCCTCGCTTACCAACCCGCAGCTTCTGCTCACTCATTGATTGATTAGACAGCATGGGGAGCAGAAGCGTCTTCCTCCCCTGTGCATTCTGATATAGCAGAGCTGCATGTGTTGAAGAAAGAAGACAGAAGACCAGGATCGTGGATGGGTGAGAGGGAGTAATAAAGATGGAGTCCCTAAGTGTGTCTGTGTATTTATTTCTAATAAAGTTTTTTTTCTCTCTGTGGTTTCTTTTTTTAACCCTATATTGGAGATTCTTAAGGGCTGGGTCAAACTTGGCCTGACAATAAGAATCTCTGGCTTAATACTAGCCGCTTAAACAAAGCTGGTATTAACACCTTATTACCCAGCGTGCCACCCGGCACTAGGGCCGCTGGTAGAGTTGGATACAGCGCCAGAAGATGGCACTTCTATGGATTGGATTGGGACTAAGAGCAAACAATCTCGAAACACGTACCATCTGTATACCTCTATCTCCATGGGGATTTTTTATACCTAGGATGTGACCCTTGTCACCCCCTTTTTAATGGATACCTAATAAAGATTTATATTTTTTATCGTACTTGGACGTGGATGCTGGATATTTCTTTGTATTTGGAACCCTCAGCCTGGCCGGCTTGTTTCCGTGCACCTGTCCCACATTGGAGTCTCTATTGGACTGGGTGAGCTGATTTTTCTTTTCTCCTTCTGTGGGCAGTATTATAGTAGTTATATTCCTGTACATAGGAGCAGTATTATAGTAGTTATATTCTTGTACATAGGTGGCAGTATTATAGCAGCTATATTCTTGTACATAGGAGCAGTATTATAGTAGTTATATTCTAGTACATAGGGGCAGTATTATAGTAGTTATATTCCTGTACATAGGGGGCAGTATTATAGTAGTTATATTCTTGTACATAGGTGGCAGTATTATAGCAGTTATATTCTTGTACATAGGAGCAGTATTATAGTAGTTATATTCTAGTACATAGGGGCAGTATTATAGTAGTTATATTCCTGTACATAGGGGCAGTATTATAGTAGTTATATTCTAGTACATAGGGGCAGTATTATAGTAGTTATATTCTAGTACATAGGGGCAGTATTATAGTAGTTATATTCCTGTACATAGGGGCAGTATTATAGTAGTTATATTCTTGTACATAGGGGCAGTATTATAGTAGTTATATTCCTGTACATAGGGGCAGTATTATAGTAGTTATATTCCTGTACATAGGGGCAGTATTATAGTAGTTATATTCTTGTATATAGGAGCAGTATTATAGTAGTTATATTCTTGTATATAGGAGCAGTATTATAGTACTTATATTCCTGTACAAAATCCTGGTATATATATGGTAGGTACTGTGGGGTATTCCTGATATACGGCAGTTCTTGTGCGGTGCGCTCAGTATATGGCGGGTATGGTGGGGTATTCCCAATATATGGCGTGTCTTGTGGAGTGTATCTGGTATATAGTGGGTACTGTGGGGTATTCCTGATATATGGCAGTTCTTGTGCGGTGCGCTCAGTATTTGGCGGGTATGGTGGGGTATTCCCAATATATGGCGTGTCTTGTGGAGTGTATCTGGTATATAGTGGGTACTGTGGGGTATTCCTGATATACGGTGGTTCTTGTCTGGTGCTTGCAAGGTATTAGCCTCCTTCATGGCAGTGGAATTCCCTAATAGCAATGAATTATATCCTATCTCCATTAAAGTAGTGAAGGATGATCAATGAGCTGAGCATGTGTCAAAGGTCGGTTAGTGGTGACAGACAGTCATGTGGTTTCTGGCCATAGAAGGTCACAGCGTTTGGCTGCGTAGAATGCTCCCTGACTTTCCATTAGTTCTGCTGTCAGTATACATTGGTATAGGTAGCTGTCCTGCTGGATTTATCTCTCTCCCTTTTGGACCCAGCAGGAGCTTGTCTTCCACCCAGCTGCTGATCATCAGTACTCTCTTGGTGCTTAAATACCCCATTCCTTCCTAGGACTGGTGCTGGTGATATTTTCAGCTCACTCAAGCCTTTGTTGCAAGCAGGTGGCTTGTACTCCTCTGTTGTATCATTGCTGAAAACTTTGCTGAACTTCTACCTGAGCCATCTGTGGATAAGTAGCTCATGCATTTTTTCCCCTTGTGTCTCCAATAGCGTTTAGTGGGGTTGACGAAGAGTTTATCCCACCCGTTCCCTATTTGGGGCCCAGCACTAGGGATATCTAGGGTCAGGTATCCAGCTCGGCGCATAGGTGAGGAACCTATCTAGGGTGGTGGACCACAGGGACCCGCAGTAGGCTTGGTCAGGGGTCACCATCTTCCCTTTCCCTAGACACAGGGTTTCCCTTCTCTTTTGTCGTTCACTTGGTGCTTTCACCTAGCGTGACATCATGCATGTGAGATGGGTTATATGGAGAAATAACATTTGGCCTTCTTATTATTTCCTCGCTGATAAATCTTTATATCATCTTGTAAAATCCGATCACTTTTTGGCTCGGAGGATTATGATAAGAGATGGAAACCCTCTAATGTTTGTGTCCCTGTAACATCACAGGAGATTCGAGAAGCTGATTGGGAAAATCAATGAAACCAACTCCAATTTGCCGACGTCCAGCCGCTGCGGATTCAGCCCTCCCTGCATTTCTGCTGCTCGTTAGCTTCCAGAAGATTGTCCACGTGGTGTAACGAAGATTTAATTACTGACTTGTCCCTTCCTGCTTGGCGGTTCGGGGTGGAGGAGTTTTGCAGTAGATGCCTTCCTGTCATGCGGCGTTTTCTTGCTAATGAAGCCGAGTCCAGGCATGATTCCCACTAATTAATGGCACCCTGCCGAAGGGCTGGTCGTAGGTCATGATAATGGGGCATGCCCGGCTTGGAGGTGAAAACATTCTAATTATCGGGGCATCTACACATCTATATGGAGCTTATCATAGCAGCAGGGCACATGGGACTGGAAGAGTTAAAAACGGAATGTCACATTTCTCGGAACCCAATCCCCGATAGATGAGAACATGATTAATCCGTCATCATAATGAGGTCTGATGACAGGTGTAATTATATCTGACGTCCTACATGTGTACGAGGGGATCTGAGACTTTCCAAAAGAAGTCTGAGCTACATATTTCTACGCTTCTCTCGAAGGGTTAAAAAATTTGGCTAAAACAGTCCCATCCCTGCCCATGCGTGTAAGTCCACCTCTAGCTGTATAATAAGATATATTTGACATGTCTATAATCCTGCGCCAAGGACAGCAGGGCAAAGTGTAGACCTTGACCCTATCAATTAATTTGCTCGTGCTGCAGCTGCTTGACACTGGCTGCTCCAGATCAGTTTACCATCCACTTGTTGTTCCTAAGGTCGCGTACACACATGATGAGTATTCCTGGTTTTTTGTCTTCCAAATACTGATGTAAAAAACTCACCAAAGCCTAAGTGCTTTTAATAATAATAATAATAATAATAATAATAATAATAATTAATAATAAGTGCTAAGTGTATAATGTGAGAAGATGCAAGCGAAGATTTCTTAAGATCGGTCTATACAAATACATCATTAGCATAAATTGCACCAAATTTACTAAAAGTTGGATTCTGGTATTGAAAAACTCCTCTTCCCTCTTAATTATACAAAACAAATATACTGTGCTTCATTCACCCTCCCTGGGTCCGGCACTGTTATTTGTGCCTGTAATTGTCTGCAGCGCTGACATCATGTCAACAACGCTGCAGTCAATCACTGGGCTCAGTGTTTCTCCACAAGGTGCAATGCAGACAATAACAGACACCAAGAGCAGTATTGAAGACTCAGCGCTGGATCCGGGGAGGGTGACTACAGCATGGGTTGATTTTTTTTAAAAAACAAACTGCAGCTGGGGGACAGGAGTTTACTGAAACTGGCTAACCCCTTTAATACCTTTTATTGCATTTTGGACTGTCCTAAAGTAAAAAAAAAAAATCTTCGCCTGCTATAAGTAGGGGTAGATTTGCATAGTGGTTCCAGCAGCAGAATTATGAGTGCAGCTCTGGAGTATAATACAGGATGTAACGCAGGATCAGTACAGGATAAGTAATGTAATATATGTATACAGTGGCTCCACCAGCAGAATAGTGAGTGCAGCTCTGGAGTATAGTACATGATAAGTAATGTAATGTATGTACAGAGTGACTGCACCAGCAGAATAGTGAGTGCAGCTCTGGAGTATAATACAAGAGGTAACTCAGGATTAGTGCAGGATAAGTAATGTAATGTATGTACACAGTGACTGCACCAGCAGAATAGTGAGTGCAGCTCTGGAGTATAATACAGGATGTAACTCAGGATTAGTGCAGGATAAGTAATGTAATGTATGTACACAGTGACTGCACCAGCAGAATAGTGAGTGCAGCTCTGGAGTATAATACAAGATGTAACTCAGGATTAGTGCAGGATAAGTAATGTAATGTATGTACACAGTGACTGCACCAGCAGAATAGTGAGTGCAGCTCTGTAGTATAATACAGGATGAAACTGAGGATCAGTACAGAATAAGTAATGTAATGTATGTATACAGTGTTTGCACCAGCAGAATAGTGATTACAGCTCTGGAGTATAATACAGGATGTAATGCAGGAGCAGTACAGGATAAGTAATGTAATGTATGTACACAGTGACTGCACCAGCAGAATAGTGAGTGCAGCTCTGGAGAATAATACAGGATGTAACTCAGGATCAGTACAGGATAAATAATGTAATGTATGTATACAGTGACTGCACCAGCAGAATAGTGATTGCAGCTCTGGAGTATAATACAGGATGTAACGCAGGATCAGTACAGGATAAGTAATGTAATGTATGTACACAGTGACTGCACCAGCAGAATAGTGATTGCAGCTCTGGAGTATAATACAGGATGTAACTCAGGATCAGTACAGGATAAGGAATGTAATGTATGTACACAGTGACTCCACCAGCAGAATAGTGAGTGCAGCTCTGGAGTATAATACAGGATGTAACTCAGGATCAGTACAGGATAAGGAATGTAATGTATGTACACAGTGACTCCACCAGCAGAATAGTGAGTGCAGCTCTGGAGTATAATACAGGATGTAACTCTGGATCAGTACAGGATAAGTAATGTAATGTATGTACACAGTGACTCCACCAGCAGAATAGTGAGTGCAGCTCTGGAGTATAATACAGGATGTAACTCTGGATCAGTACAGGATAGTGAGTGCAGCTGTGGAGGATAATAGTTATTTTTATTTTGTTTCTTTCCCCTCTTCCCCTTTTCTCATGTTTTTCCCCTGTCTGCATTGAACGATTGTGAATCCCAGGATTGAATACTCTTCATTGATGTGCCTCTATGGAAGGAGATTTGTATTGATACAATGGCATCTCCTGAGCTGCAGTCAGGCAGTTAATGGCGGTAATGGCTCGGAGACGCGGCCGTGCCTCATTAAGTCATTGAGCCGGACGACTGGGTCCGATGAATTTATCCCGGTGATAATCAGTGACTTTTCTCAAATCTGAATGGATTGAAGCCGAGTCCTGTACTTTACTCAGCGGCTCCATTGACAAGAGAAAGACGGTAAGTTTTCCGTTCAGCGACTTACGCGGCGGCGGCGGCACCAACCTATCATTACTGCTATTATTTGTCGCTCAGCTGATAACAACTCGACTAATAATTATGAGGCGAGGCGCTATTTTCCCAGAGAAATCGCAAATGAGCTAAATGTCTGAAGAAAGAGTCAAGAAGATGAATAAACTTCCATCATAGCGTATCTACACTGATTGCTGTCAGTGAATGGTCACATTCTTCTTCATATTCAGAGATGGACCTGACTTGTCACCCCTTAGTTTCCATTCACCTCTATGGGAAATTGGTAATAAATCTTTGGGGTAGCGGGGTTACCCAGATGGGAAATTTTCCCCAAAATTATTATATCCAAGACCCCTGAATAGGTGTTGCTAGCGAAATGGGAAAATTTGGATGACAACCCCCATTCCGCCTCTTTTATAGATATTAACTTTTTACTCCCCTGGGGGGCCACAGGGGACCGGTACACCACACACAGGAGTCCAGTACATCACACATGGGGGGTCGCTATACCAACACACTGGGGGCCGGTACACCACACACGGGTAGCTAGTACACCCCACACTGGGGGCCGGTACACCACACACGGGGGGCCGGTACACCCCTCACGGGGAGCTCGTACACCACACACGGGGGGCTGGTACACCACACACGGGGGGCCGGTACACCACACACGGGGAGCTCGTACACCACACACAGGGGGCTGGTACACCACACACGGGGGGCCGGTACACCACTGACGGGGGGCCGGTACACCACTCACGAGGGGCTGGTACACCACTCACAGGAGTCCTGTACATCACACATGGGGGGCTGATATATCAACACACGGGGACCAGTACACAACACACGGTTAGCTAGTACACCCCACACAGGGGGCCGGTACACCACACACGGGGGGCCGGTACACCACACACGGGGGGCCGGTACACCACTCACGGGGGACCGGTACACCACTCACGAGGGGCCGGTACACCACTCACAGGAGTCCTGTACATCACACATGGGGGGCTGATATATCAACACACGGGGGCCAGTACACCACACACGGTTCGCTAGTACACCCCACACAGGGGGCCGGTACACCACACACGGGGGGCCGGTACACCACTCACGGGGGACCGGTACACCACACACGGGAGGCCGGTACACCACTCACGGGGGACCGGTACACGACACACAGGGGGCTAGTGTGGCGCCCTGGACTATCCAGGTCATCCCAGATAGACACACAACAACACCACACCCCCTTCCCGGTTAGGTAACACCAGCCAAACTTAAAAACCTTGTCTCCACCCTCCAGGTTTGATGTCCACACCAGGGGAGGTGGAGCCAGGCGGTTGGCTCCACCCACCGAGGAGTTCACAGGCCTGGAGGCGGGAACCTAAGTAGTCAAGTTCAAGTTGAAGCAGAGTAGTTTTTGACAGTGAATAAGGGAGGTTGCGTTCTCAGGCAGACCTGCGCTCAGGCCTGCCAAAGACTACCGGTGGCTGGGTTAGAGCCCCAGTCACCATTGGCAAGGAGGAAGATGGTGGTGGCCACCTGCAGGAGACCGGGAATACGACCGATGGAACTGTAAGGGACCGGGACAGGGTAGTGGCCCGCCGGAACCGAACCGGGGAGCCACCTGGATACCGGAGCACCAGGCAGGGTACTCAGACCCAGCACGAAGCCCTGAACTGGCAGGGCCGAGTCGAATCAACTGATTGCGGGCTGGACTTAAGGACCAGTGGTCCCCACAAGTCCCTTTAG